>NC_136903.1:74841236-75353551 GCF_949606895.1 Notothenia rossii | reverse complement strand
GACTACCATGTGCATAAAGTGAGACATTAAACTGATAGCCCATACAAGGAAAGCTTTTCCCAAATTCCTTCACTGATATTTCCTCAATCCAGAAGTGCCTCTACGCAGCTTTTCAGTCCCCCCCGGCAATAAATGTAGCATACTCTAAGGTAAAATGTGCGATGAAGACAGCCTCCTTTGGTGGGCTAGACCAGACCATATACTGTTTCTATTTATACAGCCACCATGGACCAGTCAGAGTTTAAATATAGACGATGAGTCTGGATTCTCTTCTTCATCTGAAATGCATGAATAATTGAGAGGCAGAGGAGATGATGGGGGATTCATTCAGGAAGTGGATGGTCCAGGCATAGATTTCCTACCTATATTAGAAGTTTATGAAATGTGGTGCATGGAAGCATTTCATGAGTAAGGGAAAACTTTTGAGGAAGTCCCAGAAATGTTCTTGTTCCTCATTTGTTGTTTTACTTCAGTGGAAATTACTGAATAAACAAGAGTCAAATACCATACAGGCTTGCATATATTATTGACTGCTGAGGATGATCATTTGAATACTCCTACATAGGCATCTAATCTGTGGAAAATTACGTTATCAGAAGTGTGTAGCATAAATGTGGAATATGCTCAGGGGTGAAGCGAAGTCAGGGCCTGTAATGTAAATGATTACATTTAATTTAATTCACCGATCTAAAGGACATACATCTATCCACTAATGTGACTTTCAGATTATTTAAGCAGATCATTCTTAGCTATCACACTTACAGAATCAAGACTAAGACACATAAGGTGAGTCAAAGTGCGGGAGCCCTTATGGTAGATAAGTAACGTCATGATTATAGGTCACCAGTTACAATCTGCAGGCCTATATGCATTTGTATAGAAAGAACGACTGGCAGTAGCTCCAAGGTAAGTGTTATTCACTTTGGCAAGATGCGGGAGGTTAAGATAAATGAGGCTCTGCTGTTCAAAGTTACAAGTAGAAGTGATGATGGAGAGACTACAGCTGAGTTACTGCAAATGTGTGTGTGTGTGTGTGTGTGTGTGTGTGTGTGTGTGTGTGTGTGTGTGTGTGTGTGTGTGTGTGTGTGTGTGTGTGTGTGTGTGTGTGTGTGTGTGTGTGTGTGTGTGTGTGTGTGTGTGTGTGTGTGTGTGTGTGTGTGTGTGTGTGTGTGTGTGTGTGTGTGTGTGTGTGTGTGTGTGTGTGTGTGTGTGTGTGTGTGTTTCTAGCTAACATACTGGGGGAAATGTGGAAGGCACAGTCTCCTCCCGTCTCCATGGAAACCCCATCTCTTTCACAGGCAAAGCCCTTCTACATTCAGAATCAGGGGTGTGAATTATCCCACATAATTTAACGCTCATCTTATTACTCTCAAGCTATCGACCACTGACAGTAACCTCTTGATGAAGATGAAGATCAATACTGTGATTGTGTGCTGACTGTTAATCCAAACAGCTTAAGAATGTCATGCAATTTGAACAGCCTCTCCTTAAGGCAGATAAGTAATTGCATACTCTTTCACTTTTAAGAGAACGGTGTGACAAATGCATGGAAAGAAATCAGCACAGCACCTTACATTTAAACGGCGCTCTGACACAAATAGTAGAAAAACCAGGAGTCAGAACGAGACTACAGCAGTACAGATGGTTTAAAGCTGGTTGAGCTTTGAATAAGGTACAAATCAGGGAGAGAAGGACGGTGCGAGGGAGGGAGGTAGGGAGGGAGCGGCAGAGAGGAGACTTTGTCAGACTTGCTTTTCACAAGCAGGTCCACGTAGCCACCTCCTGTCGAGCTTCAAGGGGGTTGTCATGGTGACAGTGGCTGGCAGTCGAGACTGGGAGAGAGTTGCATGGCATCCCTGTGGCCTCGGAAGTGGCTCAAGGGATGATGGGAAAGAAAGTCAGCTAGTCAGGGGGGATCTTGGTGTTCTTGGTGCGACCTACATTCACTCACCCAAAAATAAATGAACCCTTTACTCAAACCTTTTTGACCATTCTTTTTTTAGTGTTAGGATTTGGAGCCATTCTAAGGTAGACCTGTTATTGTGTGTCCCTCTGTGAGTGCTGGCAGAGTTAACAGACAATAGTCTTGGGATTCACAGCAACAGGAGTTTCCACTTCTAAAGCACAGCGGCATGTACGTATGTTGTTGCTGTTAATGAGAAGGTGCCGGCTGGGGCTCTGGGAGTTCCTCAGCTGTCTCTTGAGAATCCACCAAATGTAATACAAGGTGAGGCACCCACCTGAGATGTACCTGAGAGGGCTGAACCAAATATAACACTAAATCAAACATAAAACCAAGTTATCAAGAGGGACAAGAGGAAATACGAATAACACGTGATCACACGGCCGGTTTGTACTTTGGTTATAAAATATCTGAGTTTCTGTTGTATTGTTGAATAATTGACTAACTGTTCAGTTTCCATATTCTGTACGTCTACTTCTGCTAAAATATGTTTTAGCATTAAGCATTACACCAAAATCTGTACTTGGGGCCATAACGACCATGGAGTGTAAGGAACATAGTCTCACTGTATAAAGTGAAAGTGAACTCATGTAAATTGATCATCTGGCTCAGCAGTTACCCTGCTCACTCCTGCCATTAATTCAATCTTGTTTTCCAGCCTCAAAAGCTCAAAAGCCTGAAAAGCCAAAATGATGCCTAAGGATTTCTGAAAAAAAAAAAGGACGTATTTCCGGTGTACAGTAACTAACAAGACTCCAAATAATGTGAAGGTAGATTTTTGCTGGCATGTTCTCAATAACAACTGTATATAAAATATGTTATGTCTACAGCCAAGTGGCCAAAAACTGGTGATATCGCTTAATTCATGCCAACAGGATTTAGTGGTTTAATACATTTTACACTGAATGTTTTAATCTTAATTAGCTGATTCCTCAGTGTCCCCGACATTCCCTCAGTTATGTACCCACAATCACACCAGTAATTCAATGGTTTAATTTAACATCTTTTATAATACTCTTCCTTTTTTCAAAAGAAATACGTCTCCACAAAACGTGAAAAGCTTCAAGGTTCCGTCCTTTTTTAGTTTAGTACTCAGTAGACTGATGAATGGAACAAACCCTGACAAACCCAATGTAGCACAAAGAAAATTAATCACAGCTGCTGGGACACAGCCAACACAAAACCAGGCCATCATATCTGAGCGAGAGCTGGTGGCAGAGCAAACAGCAGCAAGTACAACATGGAATAATTTTAAATGAATAGGTTTTTCTTCTCTATGAGCCCCAAGTGTACAAAGCTCTTTAGAGCTGTTTTGGTGTATGTATATGTTATCAGCCAATAGTCCCTGTGCAACGGCTGCCAAGTCTGAAGTCTTGTTTCCTCTCCCCTATAAGGAATAATTTCCCTCCCATATGTAACTTAGAGGAGAACCTCATAGGGAAGTGTGTGTTTGGGTGGTTTTGAGGTCATTCACATTAATTGTGTCCTGGATAACAGCCTATTGAGAGTTGCTGTCACCTTGTCCTATAGAAAATGGGGGGTCTGTGTGAACAAGCGTCTGCTGGGCCACACAATAATATGCCATGAGAGACACAACAGTGTGATCTGGCTTTGTTTAGAGTCACAGTGGGATTTCCTGTCAATCTGTTTTCTCTCTTGTGTGACGTGTTGTCTCTTCCTCTGCTCTAGATATAAATGTCTCCTTCCTTTCTTCTTGTCCCCCCTTAAGTAGGCCACCAAGGAGCATTTGCTTGGAGTCACTTTTTGTTTCCATACAATCTACTTGCAATAATAGAGTATTCATCATACCTAACTTGCACGACATTAGAGAACATAATTTAGGGTGTGACCCCTATTACCATCTTTATTGTTATACAGTATGTGCCTCTGGGTCCTCTGGGAGACTATAAATAGCCTGTAATTGTGTTGATGCCAATAGAATCATGTATTGGGCTCCATTCAACCTTTTCCTAGACATGTGCTTTTGTGGTCTCCTTCATGTGCTCTGTAAGGCTTATCTCAGATTTACAGGGAAATAGTTTGATGAAATTAGCAGCCTATGACATTAAAACAACCCAGGATAGAAAGAGATAAAGACAAGCAAGGCTGTGGCAATAGGGACATAGGCCAATGGGAAATGAATAGGGTTCCCTTGTGGAACTTGACATTATAACCCTTGATGTTATGCAGCAGCACCAGTCTTCGTTAGTAACCTTTGTAAAGCTTCTCAATCCTATTACCTCTGCCCTTTATTTCGTCATGCTCTTCTGTAGTTCTCCAACAGCTTTGAGTTTTGGGATTTGATATAAGCCTCCTTTTACCGAATCATAACAATCCTGTTATGTCTGGTACACAAAATATGTGAACCTTTTTATACTATTCTATATAAAAAGAAAAATGTAACCTGTTATTTACTTTGTGCAAATAATTTTCTCTTTATTAACAACATCATTTTCCATTTGCTGCCCCCTCTCCTTCCCCTCAGGTTCGTTAGATCAACCTTCGCTCTTCGGCCCCGGCACCTCGGCACCTCGGCACCTCTGCTCTCTGCTGTGTGTTTGATTCTAATAGATTTCCTTTAGGGCAGGAGGAGAGCAGCACAGAGGGGAAGAAAATAAACAGATAGGGTCATTATTCATGTCTGCCGTGACGCTATGGCAACAGTGTCCTCCTGCTCTGATTGGTCATAGATAAGGTTGCCTCTTTAGCCATCACTTTTACTCCTGGGAGTGGACTCCGAATAATTAGGCCGTTGTCAAGGCCCGCGTTGTCAATCACCTCATAACAACCGTTGCTATTGCCCCATTTCTGCTGCTGTGCTTTCATTTCCTCTAGATGATTTACAGGGAAACCCCGCATCATGTGCTCTCTGCTGGCTTTCCTGCTTGTTTACTCAACTGGTTTTCTGTTTAACCAGTATATCCAGTTCATAGATGAGGTTTTGATTAAGCTTGACTAGAAAATGGAGGAGGAAAAGATCATTTTTGCACTGTTATATAATTGTAATTAAAACACACAAATGTTATATCATTATATGTATATTTAATGCCACAGGATTTATGATTATGTCTTATACCTACTCTGCATTGTCGAAGCTGCGATTGTTTTTGAGTTTTAAAAATAAACTTTTCTCTGATTTAATTCATTTTATAAGATTATTACGTCCTCCGTGTGGGCTTTTGAAAAAAAATGGGCTTTATTCCAGCTACAGTATACCCTCCTACTCATCCTCCAAGTTGTGCTGTTTGGTCCTGTGCTATGATTTGTAGGAGTAATTCAGGATTCATTTACTAAGTGAAGAATACAGTTAAAAAAGAAGCCTGTTCTTAGTCCACTAAAGGTACAGATGCTCACCTGACAAACTACCCTAGCTGAGTTTACTGCTTGATAGTCCGTTTTGGAAGCCTTCAACTAAGGTGCATTAAGAATGGATAATGGAGACTACACAACCAAGGTTGAATTTTAGAGCATACTTCAGTAGAGAAATTCTGCTCACCTTCATTGGAGCATTAGCTTTAATTTCAGTGGATGAAATGTCAAAACATTGTCACCTTATGTGTTAACCTTTAAACTGTCTGACATCAATGCATGTGTGCATTCAAACAAAGGTTCCTAACTTCAGCATCACATATCCGTTCCTTATCACCAAAAAAGCCCTATAAATAAAAATTACTTATGACTTTGTATGAGCTGTAAGTGGGGTTGATCGGAGGTTGGATAGCCGTGCAACATTCCCTTTGGTATTTCTCACGGTTGAATAAGGAAGTGTATTCAGATCAAACAAGCTCAAGTTACAGAAATAATATGCTTCAAGTGTTTACACAATGAATGCTGGATGAGAGGGAAACTGTCATACGGTGTTAAAAGCAACCCGGTATCACAGCAAGACGTGAACATGTGACGATTTACCATGCTGGGAGACGTGAAGATGTCACGATTTTTTCCCTTCAAATGTGACAGTTACACGGTATTGTTAACATGGCCCAACCAGTGGAGAAATACCCGGAAATGCCAAGCAAATGCTCTACCCTGACGGTCGGTTGTTATTGTCAATATTAATATAATAATTATTTATTTTTTAATAGTCACACTTAATTTTGCCGATTTTCTTGTTGCCCCAGTTGGTCGACACCTCTTTTAGCAGAAACAAAGGCTACATTAATGTATTCAATCAATGTTAATCCATGTGTGTGGTTGTAGAATTAACGGACGTGACGTTGTGTGATTGCATTGCCAGGCAACAGCTTGGGTTCATGTTCATTTACAAACTCTTCAACTACAACCCTAGTTATATTTAAAAACATTTTAGAAGGCCTCACGAAATACTTGAATGTAAATTAAAATTAAAATGTGAAAGAATGTGTGTATAACAAAATACATCTGTCATAAACAATACCGGAAACAGACGTAGGCAAGATCCTCAGCTTGGTGATTGCATGTTTTAGCCGCAATGCACGTTGGGATATGGTGTTTATGCAACAAATTCTCACTCCCAACTCGGCCTATGTTGACGTTATGTCAGGCTCCCTGTCGTCACTTTCCAACGCAAGGGGGAACCCTTTAGTGTTGAGTTTCAACTGTCAGGGAGTCCAATTGACTTGCATAGAGCTCCCTGAACGTTGGTAATACACGAGTTGGGATCGCGGCGAAATGCTCGCCGCAGATCCATTCTCACAGCGTTTATCAACCTTTTTCTAACTCAATACTCAATTTAAATATGCAAAGGCCTCTAACTTCGATGTGATGGCAGCATTTATTTGCTGTGTCCCCATTTCCCATGGTAATATGGCTAATGTGTTTATTTATTATTTGTGGGGCAATTTAAATTTACGTTATTTATCTTTTTTTTCAAGATTTAAATGAAGCTCAGCGCAAGTTCTTTCAGGAAGACTGGGTGTATATACATTCACTCCGCAGCTCCATATAATCAGCTCATCACAGGCGTTTTCTTTAACCTATTACATTTCACCTCATTCTCCAGCAGCCAATCAACGTGCTGCAGCCAAACTATAAAATGGTTCTCCTCTCTCCTGCAGTCAGCTGTGATTTCAGGTTTTCATGCACCTTATCATATGGCATGTGTCAATGAATTTTCTAACAAAAATGAATTCTCTACTGATTGAAACATCATGTGTTGAAATAAACAACTGCAGTTCAAAATAAAAAGTCAATTGCCTAATATTTGTGTTGTGGAATTAATAAAAAAAAAATGTAAAGGCAAAAAAAGCTACAAAAAACAAACAATTGAATACAATATATTTGAAGCAACTTAATTTATAAATGGTTGTTCATAATGATGGTAATTAAGTACATACAACTTAAAATTCCTTTTAAATCATGTGGTAAAACTAGTCAGAACAACTTAATCTTTTGAGTAATCAACTTCAAAACTTGTGTTTATAATACCAATTATTAAGTAAGTGGTAATTAAAAACACCTCTGATTGTAGAGGAAAAGCCTTCTCCCCTAACTCAAATAACTTTGTTGGTTTAACACAATTTCATTAGAAGTTGTCATAACTCAATAAACATAGATGCAAACTGTTGCGTTGATTTTCTTTGTTGAGCCAAAGCATTTGTTTTTAGAGTGTAACTGTCACGTTTGAAGGGATGAAATCCTGACATCTTCACGTCTCCCAGCATGGTAAATCGTCACATGTTCACGTCTTGCCGTGATACCGGGTTGGTTAAAAGAGGAATAGTCTACCACCACGTACTTGCTTGTTAGCAGGATTGGTGGAGCGGGGACGGGGTAGTGTGTGTGCTTGTCGGATGTGTCAGCATACTGTTTTCTTCCAGTTCTCTGCTTTCTGCAGTGAAGTGGATTTTGAGGACATGCTGCTCCTATTACATGTTCATTTTATGTTGTGTTGGTGCCACTGCAGGTGGAACAAGGGACAGGTAATGGTCCCCTTAGCTTTAAAGAGCCCATTAGAGAGAGAAATCTGTGTGAAATATCATGAGGATAAGGTTTTGTAGCCCCAGTTCTGTGATCTCAGACAGAGCCCTGAAGCCTTTTCACTTTGCTGTTTTATAGCATTCACCATCACTAATTTAGTGGAAACTGAGTAGGGTCAGCACTGTATGAAACCAGTAGGCTTGTCTGATTATCTCTGCAAATTCATGCTAATTTTAGTGCAGATGAAAGTGGTTAAGATCCCATTCAAGGCTATGATAATAGAACTTTAGTTACGATTCCTAACATGTTGTGATTTATCATCAATTTGCCTTGACTAATTCCTGAGATGTTTATGAAAGTATCTTTGCATTGTCAATTCAAGAAGAGTTTTTTAGTCATGCATTTTACTTGGCTCAAAGGATTGCAATATCAGTCTCTTGGCCGGTCCACCACTGAGACTAAAATATCTCAACAGCTAGTAGATGGATTTCCATGAATTTGGCACAGGCATTCATTCCTTCATAAGGATACATTGTAAAGATATTGGGGATATCAAGGTTTTTCATCTGGTGCCATTACAAGGTTAAAAAAACAAACATGTTTTCAGTACTCTAGAATAACATGGATAGCTGGAAATCTAATGAAATTCCATCAGCTTCAGCCTAACTTTGATTTCAATGCAAATAATCACATGTTAGCATTCCCTAACACACCATCTCTGACAATCTTCAGCCACCTTAAAATAACATTTAGCTTTTTTTTCATAAATACCTGGCTCTTGTAGACAATGGAGATAGTTTTCAACAAGTCAAATATACTGTATTTTGTGATGATTTTGCTTGCATGTATTAGATGCTAAACATCAACAACACTTCCCACTGAAGCAAAGTCACTCATGTGGATAAACCTCTTAAGTGAGTCATGAATAAATAAGTGGTCCAAGTCAATCCAATCCATTAGCTCTCAGCAATCACACACTTCACGCAGTTAGCCATTTAAGTTATTTTTTAAATGGTAAGTGTATTGGAGTGACTTACAGATAGCACTTTCATAAAAGAACCCCTTTAAAAACAACAACTTTGCATTCATTGTATTATGTGTATGGTGTTATTTACAGACTAAGAAATGTATTCTTATGTGTGTATCTGATATTTAATTTATGTTTTAGTCTGATTTCATTCTACGATCCTGCATCTTTACTCATATTACTTTTATACATTTGTCTTTCAGATCCTGGCCATCATCTCCATTCTCTTTATTGTGCTATCCACCATTGCCTTGTCTCTGAACACCCTCCCTGAGCTGCAGGAAACAGATGAGTTTGGTCAGTCCTCAGATAACCCACAACTGGCCCACGTGGAAGCTGTATGTATTGCCTGGTTTACAATGGAGTACCTGCTCCGCTTCCTCTCCTCTCCAAACAAGTGGAAGTTCTTCAAGGGTCCTCTGAATGTCATTGACCTGCTAGCAATTTTGCCCTACTACGTTACCATCTTCCTGACAGAATCCAACAAGAGTGTGCTGCAATTTCAAAATGTTCGCCGCGTGGTGCAGATTTTTCGGATCATGCGTATCCTGCGTATCCTGAAGCTTGCTCGTCACTCCACAGGTCTTCAGTCACTGGGGTTCACTCTTAAGAGGAGTTACAATGAGCTGGGCCTGCTTATCCTATTCTTGGCCATGGGCATCATGATCTTCTCCAGTCTAGTGTTTTTTGCTGAGAAGGATGAGGAAGATACAAAGTTTAAAAGCATTCCAGCTTCTTTCTGGTGGGCTACTATTACTATGACCACAGTAGGCTATGGTGATATCTACCCAAAAACTCTACTAGGAAAGATTGTGGGGGGTTTATGCTGCATAGCTGGAGTACTGGTTATTGCCCTACCTATTCCCATTATTGTAAATAACTTCTCTGAATTCTACAAGGAGCAGAAGAGGCAGGAAAAAGCACTCAAACGAAGAGAGGCCCTTGAGAGAGCAAAGAGAAATGGTAGCATTGTCTCAATGAACTTAAAAGAGGCATTTGCTCGTAGTGCAGAATTGATGGATGTGGTGGTAGAGAAGAGCGAGAGGCCTCATGACAACCATCTTTCTCCAAGTCATTGGAAATGGACTCCCAAAGGAGCTGCATCGGAGACAAGCTCAAACCGTTCCTTTAATGCACATGAAGGCTCTCCCGACAAGGGCCGAGACACCAGTCCTCAGAGGATAAATGTTCAGAAGCTCGAGGAGATGTACAACCAAATGGCCAAGACACAATCCCAGCCAAACCTCAATGCTAAAGACAGGGGCTCTAGAGCTGGCAAACAGAGGGACGAGATAGAATTGGGGGCCATACAGGATCACAGGCCAACGGTGCTAGGAACCAGGGAAGGAGTGGTTGACATGAAAAGCCTGTCCAGCATTGACAGCTACATCAGTTGTGCTACAGACTTCCAAGAGAATCCACGCTTCACCCATAGTCCAGCAATGGACATTGGTCTTCAGGAAAGCAACAGGTTCTCTCACAGTCCGGCTATAGCTTTTTCCCAGCATGGGAACGCAAAAACAGGCCAACAAATCACTGGGGAACGTGAGCCCATGTTGACTCCCATCACAAAACCCTCATACTCAGAGAATGCACGGAGATTCTTTTTTCCTGGCAACTCCTCAAAAAGCATTATACCCAAAGGAGGCTGTCGCAGCAATAGGGGGTCAGGCCCGTCCCCGCTCTCAGACAGCTCAGTCCAGTCAGACAACTCTCTGTTAAGCCCGGAAGTTTCCGTCTACACAACCGCCAGCAGCAGAACTCCACCAAAGTCCCCAGAGAGCACGACCCTGGCGGCAACTGTCTTCACCTTCCACGACTCCTCCATTAGCAAATACATCGACGCCGATACAGATGATGATGAGCACCTCCGCGACATCTCTGAAGCCAGTCCTTCAGAGCGTCTTTTGGCTGGTTCAAGCCCAAAACGCAGCATCAACATCAATTACCAGAAGGGCACCAACCATTTAGAAACAGCCCAAAAAATGCTTGGCCAGAACTGTCTGTTCCCGAATGAAGGAATTCGTAGGGTAGTTCATGAGAATCATGTAGGACCTGAGATGGCACGCAGACCAAAGGTTGACAGGGGGCGTCAACATACTTTGGATAAAGGCCTCTGAGGCACAAGTGCAGCAGAAATGAACAGGGAGCTGGAGCAGAGTGTTTATGATGGAGACATCGGACAGACTAAAAACACTATCTTATCCAGAGACAAAGAGGAATAGACAAAGGATCTCACCAAAACATTTCACAAATTATCTGAGCATGCCATAAGGCACTACGCTCAGGGTCAACAGGTGTGGTGAATACTCTGGGAGAAAAAATACTTCAACATTGGAGAATGTCACTGCCCCTCCTTCAAGTCATTCCTACTACTGGTGTTACACAAAACAAAAGAGCACTCCCAGGTAACCTACGGGTCTGTTCAGAGATACCCGTGGAATCAGAGTCGACAGAGAAATGTGGTGAGTTTAAGCGGCAGGGAGATATCTCTTATCTCTCCAGGAAATAAATCCTAGCTGCCAGCTATCCCATTACTGATTCCCAGTTCATTTTGTAGTCTTGGAGATACAGGAGAGGACCTACAAGCCTATAAGCTACTAACTTGTGCCCTCCATTCCCAAAACTGGCCTTAGTCATTTACATTTGTAGGGGTGTGCATGTCTGCATATACCGTAAGGGTATATGTGCATGTGTGTGAGTTAGTGTGAATGTTGATGGGTGATCTAATGGTAATTCATGGATACACACTCTTGAGATTGTCTTACCTGATTTATTTTTATATAGAAAGTCCCTTATAAGTATATGTAATTTGCTAGTCTGCTGTGTCATATTCATACGTGAAGAGTAATCTGGTGTAAGGTGAAATGTCTTGGCACAGCAGCAGTTATCAAAAGCTCCAGCCCATCATCAACTGAACACTCTTTCTTTAACAGTATTTTGCTATTCCCTATGCTATCATGACAAGGTGAGAATGGATGATACTGTCAAATATTGACCAGTGAATATTGTCCTAGCACCCCAGTATGATTTTGAAGGAAGGTAGTGGTAGTGGACCAATAATTTTGTATATGGGGTAACATAGGAGCCTGAGATAATAAGCTTGATTGCTACATAAAGCGTACATTTATGAAGCATGCATGCATCAAACCAGTCAACATACAAAAACATGAGATGCTTTAGAAAATGAAATATATAAAATTCCAGTAATATCGTTTTTTCTTTACAGCAGGAGCAGATGTTCAGCATGCATTGGCCTTCTTTTGACCAACACAAAAGCATCTAATGTATTCACACTCAGATAATGGAATATGTGTGTAT
The DNA here is from genome assembly GCF_949606895.1 of Notothenia rossii. Lineage (NCBI taxonomy): Eukaryota > Metazoa > Chordata > Actinopteri > Perciformes > Nototheniidae > Notothenia > Notothenia rossii. Next base: position 75,341,342 of record NC_136903.1, on the reverse strand, counting down.
TCCATCTGTACTTTGCTCCTTTAATCGTCAAATAAACTTTAATGGCACTAAATATACTCCGCCAGGTTAACGTTACAGCAGGCAAGTCAGTTGTAAATGCGGACCTGATAAAACTCATGCATGAGCACACACACCCACTAATGACACATACAGGCATGAAAAAACATTTTCAGGATACATCGATCGATTAGTTTCCATGGTGACAGCAGCCTTCTTTTAAGGGTGGCTGCAGCTCAGCAAAGGATTGTTAATTGGGGCGGGAAAGTCTGATTGCATTTAACGTTTGTTTAACACACACACACACACACACACACACACACACACACACACACACACACACACACACACACACACACACACACACACGCACACACACAGGCATGTACCAACAAAGTGACAGGTATGCACAGTAGACACATGTTAACAGAGCCACTTCTCAATGTGCATATTTATGAGTACTGAAGCAACATTATGATGCCTTGTTATGTTCATGTGTTAAATCTCTGTAGTATTCCATAAATACTAAAACTCAACAATGCATTGTCTATTATCTGTTTGTATTTCCACATAGCAGTCTTACATAACAAACAGAACCCAACATATAGAGGGACAAAGTGCTGTATTTAAACCAAAATCCTGGACTTAAAAAATATGAATTAATTTTTTTATTAATATTGTCTTCACCCCCGTATATAGACCATTCTTACATGAGCAGGGTAACTATAAAGGGTTAACAACCCACTGTTCCCCCCTCAGCCCCAAATTTGATTTCAACCATGAAGGTACAACCTTTTTTTAATGCCTTTAACATTTCTCAAGAGCAGGTATCTCTCAACATGACTGTCTCTAACTTTAACAAGATTAGCCATCTCATAAAACTCTGAGGAAACTGTAGAAGCTTCCTGTCCTGAATATAGTAGTGGAAGATATAAATAAAATAGGATATTGCTCTATAATACAAGTAGCTGTTGAGTACACAATTGTATACAAAAGTCAACAGAAGGTGATCGTCATGCATTTCTTAGTGTTTTTGTCCAGAGTCTAATCACAAATCATGATTTCTTTTCCGTTTTAATCACAGAGTTGAACCATTTCATATTGCTCTCGGTTAGTGAAAGGAGCTGAGGTGTGGAGGGAATAACAATGACTGTGAGAGGCAGAGAAAACCGTGTGTGTGTGTGTGTGTGTGTGTGTGTGTGTGTGTGTGTGTGTGTGTGTGTGTGTGTGTGTGTGTGTGTGTGTGTGTGTGTGTGTGTGTGTGTGTGTGTGTGTGTGTGTGTGTGTGTGTGTGTGAAAGCTGTACAGCCAGCACATTAGAGCAGTAAGGAATGAACTATTTGTGAGCGAATGCATGTTGGGGGAATCCTGCTTCTTTTCTCTAAATATTCTATCTGCAGTTCTTACTCTTACATACAGCAGTAACACAGATTATACCTTAATCATATGAGATTACTCACACATTTGATTTTATAGGGAGTGAAGCCTAGTATAAAGCTGAGAAGTGACTGATGCGAAGAGCATTTTATCGATCTTATTTTTCATATAATTAGTCAAGGATTGATGGTTTGAGCTGGTGATACATTCATGTAATGCAGCTGCATACACTATGTATGATGCAACATATTTGGTAAGACAAAACCAGTCTTAACACACATTTGGAGTACCGACCCGCTTCATGTACGCTCCATTAGATATGTGTCTTTATCTTATGAAAGTCAAGGCCAATGAATGCAAATATCTGTAACCCAGTCTCACCTAAATTTCATTGTGGATTTCAAAATAAGTAATCAAATAAGCTCATTACATCATTACAAACAATGAATGATTAAGTTTCATTTTCAACGCTACGATAAAGGGCATTCAGATCACATAACCTCTCATGAAGAATCATATGAGCACCTGTCGCATCATTTAGGTTTGCTATTATGGCAGTCAGGGACCAATTTTTACTGAAATATCTCTAAACAATGATGACAATCAATATTTCATAAATAGATAGCAAGCACTATTGTGGAGAACTGAGATTTATTATGGGAAGATATTACACAATAGCGCGCCTATGTGCATCGACACAAAGCAAGTGTTTAAATCCTTACACTAGTACTGATACTCTTACGTTTTTAGACTAGTGCAAAAGAAACATCAAGCATGATGTTGTGATTTCTAGACTGCGATACTGTGACATAATACCACCATAATACAAGAACATATTGATTTGGTCATTCTTTAAATGTATTTTCTTATGTTCATCCTTGTTTTTATTTTAATCTAAAAGGGATTTTTATTTCACTGATATCACTACGGAGAAATTCAAACTAAGCCATTATTCTTGATGAAGAAAACAAACAATCAAGTTACTTTATTTCTCATTTATTGATACAAACTAAGAAAAAGAGCACAGATTCATTGACGTTTCCATAACAAGACTCCCAACTGTACAGTGAATGCATTTAGTTTACGTAAGTTAACTTACAATAGAACTTGGTTGTCGCTCTATAGCTGCTAAATTTGTGAAAAGGTTCAAGTCGGTTTTTTGGTTAGAACCCCATAGGACCCTTTTCAAGGACATGTGGTAGTTTCTAAAACCCAGTGAGAACCACTGCTTTAGCAAGTAGCCCAATTTACTCTGAATCTAACACTGTATTACAGGGTTGGGGTCTATTCAGAATGCCTTGATAAAGTAAAACACAAATAACACATTACACTGTAAAAGGAACCAATATTAGAGCATGAGGTAAATAAAAACTTAGTACAAACTAAAACATAATCTATATTTTTAAATGTTTTAAGCTCTCAGTGGAATTGACCCCAACCTTGCCTAAGCCATCAGTCTTTGTAAAGTACACTGTTTCCAGGGAAGTGAAAAAAGATATTTGAAAGACCTTAGCCAGCTCTTATACAATGTTGTTTGTAGGTCCCGAGGCTGTCTGTTTTGTACAAAAAAAGAAAAAACATTTGTACCTGTTGACTTTCTATGCTGTTGTTTCTGTATCAATGTTTTGTTGTTCTGTGCATGTTGTACCTTTGGCGTTGTGACTGGTTGTGAGTCACACAGAGCCAGTACTTGTCATGTTAAAAAAGTGTCTCAATGTCCCAAGATATTTCTATTTCTCAACAAAAGCAACATTTCCCTTGAATGAAATAAATCAGATCACTTTACATTTTGATTAGGATTTCTGACTTTCTTTTTTTGCTTTTAATTTGCTGTTGTTGATGCAAACTAAAATAAAAATGTGTTTTATTAAAATCTTTGTTGAGCAGTCAGGACAACAAATGCATTGGATTCTGATTCGAATTAGCAATTTTCATCGGCACATATTCAGCCATTTTAATAAAACATCTACATGAAGTTGCACTCATCTGGAGAAGAAGGCACACCTGAGCATTGACCAGAACTCTTTAACAGGACCGGTTTATTATTCTGGCAGATTGTTCTTTATACATGAGCCTGAGAAGATGTGTACAGGATAACAGAGGGAAGGAGGATGTTATATAAAGAGGAAGCTGTGGGCTGTTGGGCAGGAGCAGGCCTCCATCCTCCCCACACGCCTCCACACACCCCTGCATCGAGGGTTTCCCACCGCCTGCCACTGGAGTGACTGTCTTCTGCACCAAGGATGAGGGGAGGAATCAGTTAGTGGTCACACAATTACACTTTAAATCCAAGTGATAAACAATGATGCCATCTAGTGGTAGTCCTCATTGTTACCTATCGGATCAAAGAGATCGGTGAAGATCATTTGTCCAGGGTTCTGTGAGGAAGAACAATCCGGCCCAGGCTGCTCTGTCACAAATGATCCGCATATCTGTACTCTATCCACCACTGCACCTCGTTTCAGAATACATGCTTGATCTTTGCAGATACCGTGGCCAGGATCTTCTGGAGTTTGAATTGTTTATCCTGATGATATGGCGAGGGTTCAAGTTTGGTTGAATGTGTTTTTTGGTTTAAGGTTCTAGTAGCGCTATGGAGCAGTTTTTCTTTGTGCACAAAGACCAGGATGTGAAGAAAGGTCAACACATCCAGCAAAGGCAAGTTTCAAACTTACTTGGCAAAATGGCTAATAAATATTTGTGTGTAAATTGATTACCTAATGGCAGGTGAAGCTTTTATAATGTGAAAAATAACAGCAGCAACTGCGCTCTAATTTCTTTTTGCCAATTTGCCTTTGGTGATAAGGAAAGGTGACCTTTAATAGTGAAGTTTTGTCCAACACTCAGTATCTTTACTAACTAGCCAAATTAAATTCAAGCTCATTTCATGGTTGGATGACACCTTGGCAGAGACACTTTATCTTTCTCTTCTGGTCATTAACATTTCCAGAACAACAAAGGCTTGAATGTGTGAATTCTGAATTCAAAGAAGAATAACTTCTGCTCTTTTTCTCCATTTGTAATCATGGAGAAAGCAATGCTTTCATCCAAGAAACATTTTAGTAATCTAATCCATTCTTACCTTCCCCCGTCGTCTTCCTCTCCATCTCCGGCACAGTGTGTCTGTCCAGCAGAGAGAGCGGGCGGCTGGCACTCGACACACACATGGTGCCCCTCCCTCAGGTGCCGCATCCACTGAGTGTGTGGGCCTGAGCTCTGCTGGCACCCTTTAGTCAGAGAGGTCAACTGAAACTGGACACAATACCTATTTTACACACACAGACACACACACACACACACACACACACACACACACACACACACACACACACACACACACACACACACACACACACACACACACACACACACACACACACACACACACACACACACACACACACACACACACACACACACACACACACACACACACACACACACACACACACACACACACACACACACACACACACACACACACAAACCGAACTCTGAATACATACATGTTGACGACACATGAGAACATATCAAATTGTAAAAGTCTCTCTGGTCGTGTTACCCTGTGATGTCACTGCTGTCAGGGATGTCTCTTTTCTTTCTGGCGTTGCCATAGCCACCAGAGATAATCAATGCTGGGACTGCAGAGGAAGCATGCAGGATAACATTACATGTGACAGTATGTTACGGTACCTCATACATTTAAAATGAGCAAATGCCAGGAAACTGTTGATAAAGTACATTAGAACTCCCTGGTGTGGAACAACCTGGAACGCTTTGAGAAACAGCCTCGCTTATGGGCAATATCTGATATTTAATAGAGAGCTATAAATCATACTGCTGCTGTACTACTACACGATGGAGACTCCATGCATCAGCAACCCCATTGCTCTTTTCTACAGTGAAACAGACAACAACATAGCAACAACATAGCAACAATGTTTGTACAATTGTAAAAATCGAGTTAAATAGAACAAGGCTCTGGTTTGTTAATTCCAGTGTGAATTAATGGTCTGCTTGAAGGCGTTTCTCTCCACAATAGTTGTATAAATAAGAATCTCTGTGCTACTGCAGCAACTACAATGACATATTGGTTAAATTATTAAAGACTGCACAATAGGAAATAACTTTTATTAGTTTAAGTTGAAGTGTCTTATATCTACTGTTGCCATATATATACTCTTTTAAAGCCAATGTTTCTGCATGTGACTTTTAATTGAATGAAAAAACAGCGTGACCTTTTTGCATGAAGGGATATTTAATTGTGGTTTTCAGTAGTTCACTAACATGTCTTTCACAGGTAAGTTAACAATAAAGGGGTGCTTTATCACACTTATTCCACTAGAATAATAAATAATTACCTAAAGGTGGGGTAGGTAAGTTTGAGAAACCGGCTCGAGATACACTTTTTGTTATATTCCATGGAATGCTCTTAACATCCCGATAGCAATGAATATCTTGAAGTGCTTTCACAAAAAATCCATAAAAAAATGTCATCTGTGGAAGCCGTAGTTCTGTAAAAAGCACGACCAGTTATTTTAGCCCGCCCGGCTAAAATAACTGGATGGCCTACCTGCCTCTCAGCCTTTCATCTGTGCACAAACTTATCTCGTGCCCTTATCGGTCATGTGCGCACTCGTGTGTGTTGGAGGAGGGACTCTATAAGGAAGTGGCAGATTTTTTCCGGCTGTGTATTTTCAAATTCCAGCGCACTCGAGCTGGTTTCTCCAAAATGACCTTCCCCACCTTTACCTAAGTGACCTTTTATAAGGCCAGCCATATTTTGTATTTAATATCTTTGTAGGTAAACACCTTAAATGAGTTGATCACATGGATGTGCGTTAGGTTCCGGGTGCATTTCTCTCACCAGGTGGGTTGGGACAGTTCCCCTGCTGAGACCAGTACTCTGCGCAGCCAGCGTGCTCCTCCAGGTGAGGACAGGGTGTTCCTGCATTGAGGGGCCCCTGCAGGATGGCCCTGCTCCGCCTGCGGACTGTGGCCCTGCAGGGCTCAGCACAGCCTGACCATGCTGTCCACTCACTCACCACACAGGACAGTGCTGGGGGGGAAGAACCAAAAAAATGAATGATAAAGAAGACTAACAAAGCCAACACCAGCATCCTATACATCCCCAAATAGTAGTCAGATGTTAAAAATTGCAAATGTCAACCAATTGACAGTATCATAGTCCTTATGTTACTATTTAGACCCTCCAGAAAAACACGGGCAAAAATCGTTGATTATGTGGGCTAAAATCCTTGATTATGCGATTAAACATGTAGGGTTTTTATGTGATTTTATGCGGTGAAATTGCGGGAAGTTGCGAAATATGCGGAAAGTTGCGAAAAAGAATAGATTATTTTTTAATATTGGGCTGTCTTATTTATTCTCTCTCACACACAACCTGCCACTAACGTTAAACCCCTTTCCTATTCAATTAAACACATTCAATGTTTATTTATTGTATAGGCAATTGGGCTATTTTAATCACTCTCTCTCTCTCACAGACACACACACACACACACACACACACACACACACACACACACACACACACACACACACACACACACACACACACACACACACACACACACACACACACACACACACACACACACACACACATACACACACACACACACACACACACACACACACACACACACACACTTCTCCGCCTCATTCTGTTTTCATTTACTCGTTCTTTATCTGACCAGCTTAAATCTTGCAGGCTACTCACTTCGTTTCTTGTAGCCCTCGAAAGGGTTTTGGAGGTTGATGCCTCGGTGAACGTGAGTTGTTTGGCTTTCTTGTCCGCAGCAGCAGAAATCATTTTCGAATGTTTGAATGAATCAAAGTGGGTCGACAAGTCACCGTCGACTTTCTCTTATGCTCCAACACACAGTTGCACGGCGTGCAGAATAGTTTCCCCGCACTTTCGTGAAAGACATCGGGGTACTGCTTTGCCCGGTCTTTAGCAGAAATGTTCGTCGGTAAACTAGATGGATCAGATTTTTTCATCTTGGTGTTTTCTCTCTCGTGTGAGTTCCACACGTTCACTCTACGGTGTTGTTTACCTTCTGTGATGCGCGAGCTGATGACGTCACGTCATCATCATCTCTACTTCAAGTTAAGTAGACAAGTTAACTTTTTTTTCCCTCAACTTTGTGTGGAAAAATGCGGGGATTAGGCGACCTTTTGATAAATACGCGGCCTTTTAAAAATCTGCGCCATTTTGCTGATTATGCGGTAAATTCTGCGATCGTAGAATTGCGTTTTCTGGAAGGTCTAGTCTCACTATCGACATGTGCAAGTGTGTGGGTTGTATAGCATACACATTAAGCTTTAAATACAAAATATATTTTATGATGTATTGAGAAAAGTGGAGTGGGCAGATCTTAAAGGTCACCTATTATGCAAAATCCACTTTTTCATGTATTTTATACATGTGTCCCCTCTGTGCAAAGAGATGCTGAATGTTTCATGAACCCCCTCTCTTTTTGTCCTGATCCATTCATAAAAAAAACTTTCAAAATGAGCTGATCAGATTTTGGCCACTTTATGATGTCATAACGTTTTTTTGGCCCACCTTATCACCTGAATCTCCTCCTAGATTAGAGCACCATTGTGTTCTTTTTAAACCAATCATCTCTCAAGCCCCGGCCACACAGGGACGATAACAGTCGTATCTGCTACAGTTCACTATCAGATAGACGGTTCGGCCACACGAGGCCAACATGGAAACGCAGAAAACGATAACGGGTCCCAAGGTGGGTAGATCTGCAAACAAAACGCTCTGGGGGGGCAAACGGCTCCATGTTTACGCCTATACGATAATTTCCTGATGATGTTGAAGCAATAGCCCCGCCTCTCCCCACCTCTCCTGCTCAGAGATCAGCTGCCGGGCTGTCAGAAGAGGGGGAGGAAAAGAGAGGCTCCGTTTTTTTATTATTATATAGAGTCGTTATTTTAACGCTCAATAGATAACAAAGAAGACCTTTGACTGGCACTTTTCAAATTTTGTCCGGAAGATTTAAACTTTAACGGACATGTTGACCGGTGAAAAAAAATCTAACTGAAACTCTGCCGCACGGTCCCGTCCCTTGGAAGAGGCGGAGAGGTGGGTGTTTTGCATCTGCTGGTGGCAAACCGGAGAGATTTACAGCAGGAGCAAACGCTTGCCTCGGGGAGGGAGAAAAAGAGCCAGAGCGTCCACAGCGGAGAATAAACAGAAGGGCAACCATGGCAACCATGTGCGGGAAGTCTTCTTCGCTGCTTTTGTGGCAGGACTACAGCACCACTTACAGGCCTGGCATATATCTCCAGCGCTTTCGAGCGGTCTCGTGTGAACGGACACGTTTCTGGTGATTATTGTGTGTGGACGGAATACTTTTTTGATATCGATTTCGGTCCGTTTGCATTATCGTCCTCGTGTGGCTCCAGCCTAAAGCAGGGGTCTCCAACACGTTGACCACGAGCTACCGGTAGCTCGCAAGCCCTCAATAAGTACCTCGCCAAGCAAATCCAAAATGTAAAAAATACACCAACAAAAAAAGGGAATGTAATTAAAGGAATCTACATATGCATAAACAAAACCTCAATCATAGCGAACTCTATCTACTTACTACAACTCTATATCTATCTAACATCCCTCCTCCTTCCACCCACCACAATGAATATTGACCAATCACGTTCTTGCTTGATTTGCGGGACCAGCGCATGGATGTATAATAAGAACTGGATACAGCGTGGGAGGCGGGGGCCTCGTTCCTATGAGAGTTGCTCATTGGCGCATGAAGACAAAATGGCCCAACTTTTGAGAGAGCGAAGCGTCACGAAAGTATTCATATAATCATATAATCCGTTCTTATTGTGTATCCATGGGTAAAGGTAAAACTCATGTAGTACTGAACACGTCACATGAATTTGCCGGGCGTCGCGGTCCCGTGGATTATATCCGCGTTCATAATGCAGAGGAAAATAACTCTCAGAATAACGTTATTAGCACATTTTACAACTTGAGGACGGAAATTTTTAATAAGGGCTATACCTATACTGGGTAGTTATTTAGTTTAAAAAAAATGATACAACGATTTACAGAGGTCTCTTTCCCAATGTTAGTCAATGGGAAAAAGTATTTCCGGGCCCAGCGACTGATACTGAAGTGTAGTACCACCGTTTGGCCACAAATAATATTTTCCTCTGAGTCCGGCGCACTTCCTGGGGGCTTGGACCAGCGTTGCAGTCAAGAAGAAAAGCAATGTGGAGCGGCACCCAGGGCCGGCCCGTAGCACTGGCGACATAGGCGGTCGCCTAGGGCGCCAGATCTGGGGGGGCGCTGCGCTGGTAGTTCTGGGAGGGAGAACAATTGTTTTGACTGTTTGGCTCTAATTTTCAGCCTTGATGTAACAACATTCATAATTAAGTCAAGGTAACACCCTTTTCACCCCGGTTACACTTTTCATTTGCCCTGCACGATGGGCGCTGTAAGTGATGAAAGTGGGGGATGTTGACTTATCAGGCACCCACAGCTCACAGCAAAAGTGCGAGCAAGCCTCCGAGCGAGCAAGAGAGAGAGAGAGAGAGAGAGAGAGAGCCGCATCACCGCAGATTGTTGTTGGATTGAGGCTGATAACTACAGCTCAGTGAGGTAAAGGTAAAATGTTTAGATAGTCCAGGGGGGGGGGGGGGTAGCGCATAAAGCAGACTCTTCACGCTAACGAAGGATCTCTTCTTCTTCAGGGTAGGGAAGGCTATCAGTACGCAGGCTACTGTCCCGCAGCTGCTGCTTCTCTATTAGACTCCGGTCTGCACATTACTCACGAGACGTGAAAAAAAGCTTCAAGTGAAACATTCGGGGCTTTTCAGAAAACATCCGGGGCTCGAGCCCAAGTAGCCACCCCCTAGCGCTGCCACTGGTTATGTTTACATACTTATTTGATTATTAAAATGTAAACCGATCTTTTTCATAATGGGTGTTTAGAGTTGTACCCCCTAGATCTAGTCTCTAGTAATTCTGCACCAGATTGAAGCATTTTACTTTAAAATGTTAAAAAAATCTTCAAAAACACATTTGAAACCTTCTTTATGTATATAACCAACATGTCAATATGTTTCAGTTTTTGTAGTGTATTGGTCTGTTGTAGAGATTTTTCATTTATTCTTTATATATTCTATTGTGTATTGCTTGGAGGGGGGGGGGGGCACCAAATCATAATCTCGCCTAGGGCACCAATATGTCTAGGACCGGCCCTGGCCCGGCACCTCACCAGTTCATAAGGAGTTTGACTGTGCATATAATAATGTTAGAATGTGCTAAATATATACAATGCAAAAAACAAAAAAAAGAGGAGTAAAAGTAGCTCACGACTTGTTTTATTTTTTGAAAGTAGCTCTCATCCTAAAAAAGGTTGGAGACCCCTGATCTAAAGTAACAGACACATAATAAGCACTTTTGAAACAGGCCTGAAACAGAGGGGTTTATGGGATGCTACAATGTTTGGTATTTTGAGCCAAACACTTCAGAGACATGTTTTGTATCTGGGACCTATAATATATTGATGAAAAATAGTATAATCGGGGACCTTTAAACCTTGACCAATATCATCATAATTGAATGTACAGTAGCTCACAGAAAAAGGATTAAAGTCACATGTGAAAAATGTAATTGAGTTCTGAGTTGAAAGTCAGAATGCCGAGCTTAAAACCCTAAACGAGAATTCTGACTTTCAAACTGGAACCCGAATACACCTTTTTAATGTGGCCTATATCTTGCCGTTTATTTACACATACGCACCTGGGCAGGCTGAATCATAGTCGTGGCAGCAGTCCAGGGTGGACACACAGGCTTGGTCACAGTAGCAGGTCCCGAAGGTGCGGTCGGACCTCCACCCTTTGCTGGAGCAGGATGGGTCCCGGCCGGGGCAACACTGTCCTGTTTCCCGGCAGCCCGACTGACACGGGCCGACAAGGAAGAAAGCCACAGAGAGACAAAGCAGAGGGACAGAGCTCCTGCTGACTGTCACCCCGACGGACCACAGCAACATACATGCAACTATGTTAACGACTTACTAATTACCCTGTCTGAAGTTATTCACCATAAAGTGCTTTGAAAAGTCCTCTTTAATATGTTAACTCCTATATCATCTGTGGTCAGTCAGGTCAGCGGACAACAGCAGTTGAGGCGCTGATCAGTGAGTTGGAAGTTATTCATATGTCAACTCTGTGTCTCTTAAAGGAACAGTTTCCTACTGTAGGTATTACAAGTGGCCCACAAAACAAGGTAATGACTAGTAATGGTCACTATATAAGTTAAATGAGACTAGCTTTAGATAAACAAAATTATTAAATACAGTATCATAATAATGTTTACAATAACTACTTTTACAAGATACAATGTGTATACCTCACCAATGCATTGCTTTCCTTATCTACTTAAATTGTCTAACTCTCTCTCTCTCCCTCTCTTGCTCTCTCTTGGTGAAGCAGCAGCTTCCCAGGCCCATGTGTGCCTCAAACGTGTGAAAAGAAAGGATTAATGAAACTCCTATGGCTGAGGTTATTCATGCAAAAAGAACAACAGCGGGGACAGTGCAGGCCTCCACTCAAACTAAGATTCCCAGTGTAGCCTTCTGCTATGTGTACGGAGAGAGAAGATAGAAACAGGCAAAATGGGGAAACTGAATTGTTATATTGCTCAAAACTTAACAAGCTCCATTCTTAAATTAGGGAGAACATTTACATGACATTTGTGAATCCTTTTCCCTAAGTGTGGCCCCCCTACACAAACGTGTAGCTTGCAAAGATGACAACCATTAACTGCTCCACTGAACAGACAGTCATCTCACTACAGCCGTGGGGCCACTCACGTGTTCTCTCCTGATTTATTTTTCACTGAGAATGTGGCTGGCAAACAATCAAACAGCTCCACGCTGGATCCACATCACCAGATATAGGGCGCTCACTTTGCTGCTGTTTCAAAATTGTTAAGCATGTCACAGAAGGGCAAAATTCTTGGCAGTATTTAAACTAATCTCCTTCCTAGAGCCATGACCAATTTCTGTAAATATATTCTGTATTTTAAATAAAGAAATATTTGTCTAGACATCATTTTATAAAGATTTACCAAGTTAAAATGTAGTTGATTATTAGATATGAATATCTTTAAAATATGATGTAAAAACAAAACACATTCAACCTATCAATTTCTACTATGACACACAAATAACGACACTAAACCTAAACGCAGAACACTGTATTGTATTGTTCTCTGAATATGGCTCTTATGCCAACACGGGGTAAACAAGGCTTTCAGTGTTCACCTAGAAAACTAAAATGTGACACACACACACTCAGGCTTCTTGGCACGTCACAAAGCAGAGATTTACATTATCGATAATCTTCTTAAATTCGGATGTATGAGTTAATTTCAGTGCAGTGCCAAGGTTGAACTGGAACCAAAGCTTGTCCTCAATGGTTAACAAATATGTTAACTCGATCTCACTACTTCAACACCGCTGTGAGGACGCAGTGCTAAACTCTGAACTGACTAACAAATTAGCAGCATTTGACTCGTTGGTCAAAGTTGGTACACCAAATTAGTTTAAACAATATAAGTAGAAAGATTATCATTCGTCCTGGTAGTCCAAAGGGACAAACTACATTGAGATCCTCAGTTATTGGGAATTATATTTCTCATATACTTTCAGATAAAGGTGCAAGCTTTTTCATATAGCTACTAATGTGTAGTCCTATTTAAAGGTAGCTTATGTTAAGTTTCACATGTGCAGGCTGCACACTTTGAATAACAGGGTCCTACAAAGACCCTGGAACTTCAAGAATCTTTAACTTGGCGTATTAACGTCTGTCACGTGTTATTTCCCTCAGTCATAGTGGAATAGTATACATCTGAAGCTTGCAACACAAGTGTTTTTGATCAGGAGCTCAAGGTATTTCCTCTAATCCGGCAGGAGAGTGTTTAAATAAACCACGGACGGAGACCAATGGTCACAGAAGGAGGAAAACACCAGCTTGGCTTTCTGCGTCTTTCTCACTCACACAATCTAACACATTGTCAGGTCGCAGGAAACACCTTCACAGGTGTGAAGTGAAGTCTAACCCGCTGTGGACTACTGAGACATTTCTTCCTACAATCAAGACCCTCAGTACAGAAGATCAAGATGATTTTTCTAATGGACCTCCAGATGATGGTACTGGATGTGATTTACTTCATCATTCGCAACTCTATACGGGTCGTCCTGCGCCCGCGCACCAAGCCCATTGATGGGGAGCTGGTGCTGATCACAGGAGCAGGTGGAGGTCTGGGTCAGATCTTTGCTCAGGAGTTCACCAAGCATGGGGCAGAGGTGGTGCTTTGGGACATCAACACCAGTTCCAACGAGCAGACAGCCAAGCTGGTGCGGGAGAAGGGAGGTAAGGCGTACACGTACACGGTGGATGTGACCGACAGGCAGGATGTGTATCGCAACGCAGAGCTTGTGCGGAGGGATCTGGGCCGGGACGTTACAATGCTGGTGAACAACGCTGGAGTGGTGGCTGGGGAGCGCATGTTGGACTGTCCTGATGAAATGATAGAGAGGAGCATGAAAGTCAACTGCCATGCTCTCTTCTGGGTGAGAACTATTTAGTCTATATGACATTTGTTAAAGAGATATGAACAAATACACTTTAAGTGTTGAATCCCCCAGATGAAACCTCCTTAGGTTCAGACAGGATGTCCAGCTGCCATTGACTTAATCATTTGTCTCAATACCATTGAGTGAGTGGAAAATGGTGGCAAACGATCAAAACAGTCTGTGGAGCTTCATGTTTTATTCAAATATAATTCTAAAACCATTGTCAGAGTGGGGTTTAGCAGCAAATCATGTGTTACACAATCAAGACAATGAAAAACACTTCAGGGAATTCAGTCATTGTCTTGATTGGTTTGTATGAAAATTGAACACTTTTCTTGTTTTGGCAGAAACATCACAGCAGTGAGATTTTACTAAAATTATAAGGCTGCACACACAATGATTGCTTTGATTGTCTGCCATCTTTTTTCATTCTGTTTCCTTATTTGCAACCATTTTAATCTGCCTTTTTTTTTGCAGTTGGCACATTTTCTTAGTCGAACACAGACAAAGATTCATCACTGTCTGAATTAAGACCTGGAAATAAAACTTTTCACAATACACAAGCTTTGCAGCATCAGCTGTTGTACAGAGCAGGTTATTGTGCACAGTTTTATGTGTGACGTGTAAAATGTGTTGCGTTAATAGCTTTATCCCCTTCGCACTTTGGCCTATACTGTGGGTTTCCCACATAAATCCTCTTAATGTGAAGCTGCTCGTGTAACATAAGCTTCCTTCGCATTGAGCAACATTTAAGTAAAAACTATTTTCATGTACTAGTTACCTCATAACATCCTGCTGCAATCTAACAATGTGTGTGTGTGTGTGTGTGTGTGTGTGTGTGTGTGTGTGTGTGTGTGTGTGTGTCAGACAGTGAAAGCCTTCCTCCCTCAGATGAAGGCCCAGAATCATGGACACATCATCACCATCGCCAGCGTCCTCGGTCTCTTCAGCACAGCTTGTGTCGAGGTGAACCATGGACATGGAAACACCGCACTGCAACACTAAGAAAACTACACTTTACAGACGTTCACACACTTCTCTGCTTAAGTAAACTAATCAAATTGTAAATCATTTTGTAAATGTCCCCCCCAAATTTGTTTTTGTTTGACACAGGATTACTGTGCCAGTAAGTTTGCAGCAGTGGGCTTCCACGAGTCTCTTGCCCATGAGCTGCTGGCTGACGAAGTTGATGGAGTGAAGACGACTCTCGTGTGCCCCTACATTGTAGACACCGGCATGTTTAGCGGCTGCAAGATACGGTATGCCAACAAAAAGAGCACATACTGCCTTATCTTATCTTATCCAATCACAGAATGTCATTAAACTGTAAATCGGATAATTATAATTAGCAATTTAGACCAAAACTGGAATATATAACAACATCCTAAATAAGTATGGTGGAAAAACTGCTCAACAATAGCATTTGTGTTCTTGGTTTGCTTGTTCACTTTGGTAAATGGAGTGAATTCATAAAGCGCATTATCCAGTCTTTCCGACCCCTCAAATTGCTTCAAAGTACTGTTTACTACTAGTAAATGTGCCAAATTGGGTTCAATAAAATACTTCTTATCTTAAAGAATACAAGTCATAATTCAGCCCCAATTGCATTCACACCTCATTCATAGAGAACAGTGCCACTTGCTCTAGGAAGTTCAAATTCTGTCACACAGACCGGGAGCAACTCAGGGTTAAGTATCTTGCCCAAGGGTACATGTTGACTGCAAGGGCTGGGATCACAGTGATGTGGTATGTTGGTCTACGAGTGGATGCTTTGGTTTGTGTGTGCTTTGAAAGTGCTGCATACTTACTGTTGGGGAAATATTTTCATAGGCCCACAACTTTGACCCAGTTTATCAGTTTGTTCTGACCTCAGTGAGCACAGGCTGTGCTCTCAGTGTTTCGTCTCCCTATTCCTGCCTGCTGGCGTCAGCTGATAGAGGTGTTATTGTGCTTTGCCTATTTTACCCTGTTATGCAGCATGTTGATGATTCTCTCAGGAACAGCTAAATACATGGGTCTGGGGTAGAGATCTTCAGAATTGATTTGGCAACTGCTGTGTCAACTCGTGGCACACGACATGTCTTGTGAATTCTCCGGCCGAATTCCAAATAAACCGTCAGTGTTTGCCATCGAAGTTCCTGCTCTCCCTGTGTCTCTTTGAGTTTTCGTCTCCATTGCTTCAGAAGTTTCCATCACACTTACTCATCTGTGACTGCCTGTTTGTCCTTTGGTGCCACTAATAGGGAGGAGGTGGAACAGTTCCTCCTGTCCCCTCTGGACCCCCAGTACTGTGTGGAGCAGGCCATGAACGCCATCCTGGTGGACCAGCCCTTAGTGTGCATCCCTCGCCTCACATACCTGCCGTTCCTCTCCAGAGCGTGAGTACAGAGCTACACCTTCAGATCAATCAGAGACTATAAATAACTAACACTGCTCAGCAGCTGATGTTCACGATGTTCGTTTCTTTTCAGATTGTTGCCATGGGAATCCAATGTGGTTACATATCGTTTCATGGGCTCTGACAAGTGCATGTACCCCTTCATTGAGGCTAGGAAGCAACTATTGTTGAATAACTCTGTTAAGGTAGAATAATTTCGCATTAGTACTGTTAAGAAAACCTTTGTACAAAAGAGGATTAGGGCCAAATGTGAAAAATGTATTTCATTCTGAAGCCAATTTTGGAGTCAAAACCATTAAGAATATCCTTCTGTTTGTGTGGACAACAGTGGGCCAAACTGCCCAGCTACATTGAGAACCTATTGGACCAATGTAATACTGAGGCCAAATGAAGCTCACTGGGAGCTTCAGAAAAACCATTCAGAAGTGTACTAGATGACAACTCAGCCAAGTGATCATCAGCACCCACACATCAATGTTCAGATGAAGTTTATAGACAGTTAAAACAGATTTCTCCATAAACCTGCAAGATGAGCTCTTCAAAGTGACTGGGTCCTGGACTGGCCAAGGGGATGTGTCATTAACATCTGTAATTTAATAATGTACCAGGATATTGCACTGTATTATGTTTACATTAAATGAAATTATTGAAAAACCACATCTCCAAACTCAGTGTGTGGTGAGTGCTTGTGATTTGTGTGCTTATTGTTACTCTTACATGACTCATAAATTAGCGAAAACCATGGTGAAATGAGGTGAAAAAGTGTTAGCAAGAATTATTTAGAAAACACGCCTTTTTCTACTTTTATCACAATTCCTAAAACAAAGGATTTTCTGGGGCCATTTTTAGAACAACTTATTTTAGCAATATCTAAAATAGTTTTGCCAATACTAACACCAGTAATATGCCAAATGCATACAAAATAACATGTTTAATAGTCAAATGCTGTTCAAAGCAATTCAAGCGAATCATCAAAAGGTTTATACAAAATAAATATTGAATTGTCGCACAGCCTAACATTTACTTTTCGGTTTAATACTACCCATGTCAAGAAGAAAAAAAGATAAGAGAAGTCTTAGTTTTGTGCAAGTAAGCACATCAGTTTATTACCATGGGGAGCGGAGAGAGGTTGACGCGGGAGAGAGAGAGGAAGCATCAGGGAAACATGGCTGCCACACAGCAGAGACAACGTCACATTACATCAAACGCTACATTTAGTAACAAATTCATCCCAGCCCTACATGGTAATGTCAATAACACTTCACGTGTGGTTGTTTATGTAAAGCACTCTAGGAAAATCAACAGAGGTTCGCCAGCTGCACCCTAGACAAAGATGGGGTTGTGACCTTTATGAGAGATGTTTTAATGAACTACCTCAGAAGGGGATCAAACGTAAAATACTTAAAAACAAGAAGAAAGTTCTCACAGAGAGGAAACAAGTTCTAGGCTAAACAAAACAGAATTCACAGTTAGTCGCTTATTTCCCCCCCCCCCACCAAATAAACCCCAGACTCATTGGCTAGGATGCAGCTACTTTTTCTAAAAGCAAAAAAATAAATACTGTGTACAAATTAAACAAAATCAAGGGGATGGACCTATTTTTCCTATCGATCTTGTTTAACATCTTGGAAAGGTGAATATGAACAGTGATGGTTTAGCGTCTACAGACACGGAAGCTTCCTGTAAACGTCTAAAACTAAGAACACAGTGTCAGAGTTTTCTCTAGTGCTTTTACAGACCACTGATCATCTAAACAGTGCCATCCAGAGTCTGTGTCAATGTGCTTGAGTTAGCCTGTTTCAGGTGCAAGTCACCTTCCATCTCCTGCTTGCCACACCTGAGGAGAATAAGTCACACAGAGTCAGTGTTAACAGTTCATCTGACCCAAAATAGGACTTTGATAGCTGTGTTTACGTGCGTTACTGTGTGTAGTATTTATATGTGCGCTGGGTCATGTTTTAAAGAATAAACAGCAACACCACCAAATCCAGCCTTAGACAGTTTAATACTGTGCTTTTCATACAAGCTACTTTTTTTTAAATAACAGTAGAATATATTCTGGGTTATTAGACAAGAGCTGTGTCTGTTTATCTTCAGAAAATTAATAGATTATCTCCTAAGGTTCCCTGGGAAACATGCAGCACTTGGAAAATTGACAAGCAACATCTTCAGAGCAAGCCATTTAATGATGATTGAAGTGTTTACATGTAGCATTTTCTTGATTACTGATTCTGTTCATTAGCACGATGAAAGGTTTATGTTAAACAGCTATAAGTAGCCAGAGAGACAGTGTTGGTCACAGCTTACCGAGAGATTGGTCCATTTCCTGTCCTTTCATTCGACTGCTGGTCCAACTCTGAGAGCAACTTTAATATATTCAATGCAGCCTGAAGAGGTGAAGGACAGTAAAGGTTAAAGGTTATTGAATTGTCCCAAATGCTACTCAGTACAAAAGGAAATAAAAGAAAACTCACGACAGCTATTATCGTAACACTTGCTTTGTTCTGTGCAAGAGCAGTAATTAGCTGTGGAAAAGGTAGGGCTTAATGATACGCTTGGCAGCATATGATGCACTGAGAACTAATCCGTCCAGCTTTGTCAACATTGGATGTTGTTACGGTGAGTGACCCTCTTGAAGCCCCTTGTTTCCAGCATGTCCCTATTAGTGTGATATCCTGGCCCAATCTGAGGCCTCCGAACACTCCATCATTTCTTTCAAACACAATGTGATTACTTGCATTGTACGTTTAGGGACATGCATTCTGGACATAGAATAGAAAAAAGCTTTGTAAAGATAATAAATGGTTACAATACATTTAGTACTTAGAAAAACACTCACCATATCATGACAGGATTCTACATCTTTCCCAATCCCATGACTGATGAGCGGAGGATGGGAGGAGCAGTTAATCAGCGACACAAACTCGTTCTTGTTGTTTTTGGGGAAATCTTTGTACTCCACCTGCAGAAAATACAATATTTCAATACATCTCAACATGTTTTTGTCCAAATCAAATGCATGCCCACTAAGAACTTTTGAAAGAACTTCCATAACATTCATCTGGTTGTAACTTATACTTATATATATTCCACTTACTTGTATATAGACTATTCTGCACTACTTTTGCACTATGATCTGTACCTTTTATTGTGTTGCACTGTTGGAGGAGCCTGTGACCTAAGAATGTAATTGTCATAACTACACTGTAGCAATGTACATATGACGAGAGATGTACCGATCCGATCACGTGATCGGGGATCGGAGCCGATCACGTGATTTTCAAAAGATCGGAATCGGGAGAAAAAAAATCGGGGATCGGGAATCTTTTTAAAAAAATATTTTTATTATTTTATTTAATGTTACAAAACAAAAATGACCATGTTTACATCTTAAAGTCATCCTGAGGCCTTAGTTTTGGTTTAAAATTACTCATCATGTATGTGTTGCTTCTTTTGGGCTTGTTTTCATAGACCTGGTTGCTTATTTCTCTCAAATCTGGCAACAGAGTGGGCAAGGCGCAGTGTCTAATAGTAGCAGTAAGCTAACGAGAAGCTACGTTCAGCTGGTGACTCGGGAGTCGGGACAGAGAAAATGTCAGGAGTTTGGAAGTACTAAACAATTGAAAGTGAAGGCAGTGTAACAGCCAGATGCAATGTTTGCAAGGCGGAGACTTTTAAAAGGAAAGAGAAACTGCCCCAGAACAGTGAAAAGGCCAAAAAAATAACAGCCAAGATAGCTGAATTCATCGCATTGGATGACCAGCAGTTATCTGTTACCTTTTTTTCTCTCAATGCATTGCATAAAGATCGGATCGGGAAAAATCGGTATCGGCAGATTGTCAAAATCAAATGATCGGAATCGGATCGGGAGCAAAAAAAGGTGATCCGGACATCCCTACATATGACAATAAAAGCCTTGAATCTTGAGTCTAAGGGCATTATTGAATTCCCCGAAGTGGAACATGCCGTCAGTTACCTGCAGGTTCTGCACCGATGAAAGGAAGCCGAGCTGCTCTGAAGGCCTGGTGAGGGGTCCGTGGGGCAGTTGGTTCAGATTGTTCTTGTTCTGTAGGATAGTCTCAGCAGTCGGTGATGTCCCTGCGTAGAGCAGCTCGTTGGCAATAATAGCAGTGATGGTGGCCATGCCGGGGTTGGGTGCAGCTCGACTGTAGTCCTGGGACACTTGGCAGATTCCGACTGCCTGAGCCACTTCAGGGACCATGGGAAGGATACCGGCAGGAAGCTGCTGGTGGTGGTTCAGGTAAGGCAGGCGGAAGTCCTGGTCCTTGGTCACTTCAAAAAGGAAAAAGCACATTTATAAGTGCTGTTTTATTGACTGAAATAAATGAATATGACTTCAGCCAAATATTTCAGTCCAGCAGATATGTTGATACTTACTCAATGTCCTCTCCTCTGCAGAGCCAGGTTCGAAGAAGGTCACTTTGCGCCCATCACCTGGTTTTTTCACTGGGGTCTAAACAATACAAAAGAATGTCACAAATGAAATCTTTCTTGTCTGCCAGGTTTACAATGATTGACAGGAGGCGAGGCAGTACCTTCTCATCAGTTTTCAGAGCCGGTTTAGGGGGTTGAGGCTGAGGCACTTTATATCCCAAGAGCTCCAGCATTTTCTCTGCTGCGTTCCTCTTGGCCACTTTTTTACTGGGCCCCATTCCCTCTGCAGTCTGAGCGCACACCGTCACCTGTGGCAGAAAAAATGCAGCAAAACACATGAAAAAGATGATTGGGGGAAACATCTACAAGCAAAGCAGAGGAAATCAGAGATAGTTGCATAAGTTAATAATAATAATAATAATAATGCATTTATTTTATAAGGCGCCTTTCAAGGCACTCAAGGTCGCCGTACAACAAGGTTAAAAACAATTTTTACAAACATAGTTAAAAGCAAAACACAGTTTAAAAACATAACTACTAAAAACATACAGCTTGCAGCACAGGTCAGCCATACGCTTGCCTGAACAGGTGGGTTTTGAGGTGAGTTTGGAAAGTGGTGATAGTGTCCATGTTTCTAATATCAGGGGGGAGGGAGTTCCAGAGGTGAGGGGCAGAGCGGCTGAAGGCTCTTGACCCCATGGTGGAGAGACGGGCTGGGAAAACTTTGAGAGTGATGGAGGAGGCAGACCTAAGAGACCGGGTGGGAATGTTGACATGGACAAGGTCAGACAGGTATGGGGAAGGCATCCGTTGCTGTTGAATCACCTGCATGACGAACTCCCGGCGCCGAGGCAGACCTCTCTCCGTCACCATGCTGTACTCCGGCTCCTTCTCCTTCTTGGCCTGCTGGATCTGAGCCAGGCGGCTGATGGGATTCATTCCCTGGCCATATTCTGGGCTGGTCTGCAGCTGTGGATGTGAGGTCAAAAGTCACTTAAAGGTCCCGTATTATACTGTTTTTCCTCAATATATTATAGGTCTCAGATATATACAAAACATGTATCTGAAGTGTTTGGCTCCAAACACCAAACAGATCATTGCAGCATCCCATAATCCCCTCTGTTTCAGCCATGTTTCAAAAGTGCTGATTCTCTGTCTGTTACTTTAGATGAAATTAAGGAGCCACTCCCCACACCCCTCTGAGAGATATTTGGTTACAAAGAACACAATGGTGCTCTAGGAGGAGATTCAGGTGATAAGGGGGGGGGGGGGGGGTTGGGGGGTACCTTGGTTGGTGATTGGCTAATGGTTACACAAGCCAACAAATCTGATCAGCTCATTTTCAGACAGGTGAAAAAAAAAAAAAAAGTGAGCAAATCTTTTTTCCTGAAACTTTCAGAATCTCTTTCCACAGAGGGGACACATGTTGATGTATAAAAGACATGAACAAGTGGATTTTGCATAACAGGTGATCTTTAATGAAGAGTTTTTAGGGTCTGTTAGTGATTTTCCATATTGCTGCTCACAGCTCCCTTTACCTTGATGATGGATTTGGTTTTCTTTTTGATGCGTGGCAGCGTCTTTTCCACACTGGGTATATGCGGTAGCCTTTTCAACTCCCCCAGCACCGATGCTGCTGCCAACTTCTTGGCAATTTTTTTACTCTTTCCTTCACCCTCTCCAGTGAACTCCCCGACTGCAACGCGCACTATAAAACTCTTCATATGGGGGGGGCCGTCTTCTTTTAAAACCTGAAAAACAACAGTGACAAACTATGATGGAGAGGAGCATTCATGTTCTATATATTTAAACTTGATAAGAAACAGGGCTATGTCAAACATCTTGTCGACGTATCACTAAACTGATGCTCAAATGTATTTCATTTAGGTAATCACCTCAAAGTTGACAGGTAAGTTGCGTTTAAGTGCAATTTCAAACACTTGGCTGATTTCTGATTTGTTGAGGTTCTCCTCCTCAGGCTCTCCATTCATCTGTTAGGAGCAGAAAGCATATTAATGAAAGAAAAGCCATTCAAGTCTAAATCCAATTTCTTCGTAGCACTTTTTAATGCCGGGTCTCTGCTTCCTTTTCTCACCTCTGGTAACTCTTGCAGTATTGGCTCTTTGTGTAAAACTTTCAGGGCCTTGGCAGCAGCCTCATGTTTGGCCAACTGCCGCGTGCGTCCCTTTCCAATAAACTGCTGGCCTCCGATGGAAAGCTCCATGTGGTATAGCATTGGTCCCACTGGAGGAAATGGGTAATAATACCTGTACACACAAAATTTAAATGCAACCATTTTTTCTTTATTATCTCAAAAACATACCATCAGGAGAAGAATTTAAGATATTTCCTTATTTTCAAAAAAAGGACAACTCACTGTTGCATAGGGCGCTGGTAAGGTCCTGGAGCCCGGACGTTGTAATTGAAGTTTGGAGGTCTCATCCCAGGATACGGGTCAACAGGTTTATACATAGGCTTTTGACCAAGCTTCATACATAGTGCATTTAACTCCATGGTATGTGTCATGCCATCTGCTGAAAGGCAAACACAGATAAAACAACAAGTTCGAAAACTATTACTGCATGCTGCTAACAAACGTTACAAAGAGTGCGACAGGGCCAGTGGGAGGAGCCCACCTGGGTTCTTGCCTGTGTTGCGGGGCGTCCTCATGGTAGGTTTGGGAAGTGTTGTCTCAGCGAGGGCAGATTCAGCAGCCGAGTGCTGGGCTTTCTTGATGCTGGTCCCCTCTGCCTCCCAGTGCTGATCTCCCAGTGTGAGCCTCACTGAGAAAATCTGGCAGATGCAGAGATACAATAGATTTGTGTTCATTAGCAACGCCATGTGACAACGAAGACAACAGCATCGTTTGTTTGTTAGAATGACTCTCAAAGTACCTTAGAGTGAGCTGGCCCTTGCTCACACAGCAGCTTATACTCAGGTTGAATCTTATTGAAACGGGCTAACTCATTCACCAAACACATGGGGGTCTTCTCTTTAGGGTTTGCCATGTTAGATACTGTGAGAAAACAAAGAAGGTTTAGAATACTCATAACTGAGCAAATGGACATGATCATAAACACAAAAACTGACTGCTGGGACACACAGGGCTTTATTAACATTTGAAAATTAAAATCTTAAAAACCTAAAGATTTCCAAAGCACTGGTGGCGTACGGAGACTTTTATACAGTACAATATGGGTTTGAAATATAAAGTAGGAATCAAATACATGATTATAGTGGCTAAACAAAGGGCACTTATACCTGTGTGTAATATATACCTTGCTGCTACATCTTCAGAACTGTTACAGGATGTGTATGTTGTGTAATTCTTCTTTATGTATGCTTCTTAGTTAACATTAAGCTGTCTTTGGCTCTTTTCTGCTCTAACAAAACTAAATGTCCCCTCTGTGGGGCTAATAAAGGTATTCTGATTTTGAAAACTGTGACAAAAAAAAAAATGATGACAACAAAAAACAATAATCTTGTAAAAACAGATATATTAAACAAACCTGTGTTGTTATTGTAGGGGGTGGCTGAGCCGGCAGGGAGAGCGGAGCTCCTCATTGGCTGGCCTGCGCTCTCCGAGGGCAGAGTGCCGGCAGCACAGTGGATGCTGTAGCCGAGCTGAGGCTGCCCCAGCTGCAGGGGGGCAGAGGCAGCAGGAATGGGACTTGTGGGACACTGAAACTGGAGCTGGGACATCCTTGTACGGGTAAAGTAGGACGAGGTCAGGATAAGAACTTTGAAGTGCAGCAAAGGTGAATGCCAGAGGTGAAAGGAACTGTTGATTGAGGAGGTGTGGATGTAAGCTCTGCCTGGAAAATGAGGATATGAGATAATTAGGTAAGATTTACCAATTATTAAGTTTGAAGAAAATAACACTTGCTTGTCACTTTCACATATACTGGAGTCCTTAACTCCTGATGGGCAAGCCAAAGAGTTCTCACTGGGACGGCTGCCCATCACAGGACTGACAAACCATAACATTCAACTCTATGAACAATTGTTTCTAGTTCACCGAACCTGGCGTGAGAGGGAACCCAAGCAGAGATGGGACAACATGCAGCATCAGCACAGAAAGGCCCCGGCTGGTCAGCTTTGAAACCAGACCCTGCTGCTGTCAGGCAACACCTCTAACCACTGACCTTCACACATAGCTTTTGCAAGTTAAGTTCAACTACGCACTTTCAAATTATTGTGATCGTTAAACTGAAACAGGCCCATATCATTTAATAGAATGATCAACATTTGAAAGGATTAGGAGAATGTTGGTCATGCTGGTAAGAATTAAGAGACCATAATCCATTGACGTCATTTTCTGGACCGCTTGGCTATAGTCTGAGAGCCAATTATTACCCAGCTTATGATACATGCAGTATATAAGCCTTCCTTTGATACAGTAAGTTCCTTTACTGTACAATATAAAACATAGTTTATAGAACTCAAAGTTTAATTTGAGTTCCGTTTTCTCCACTAATGCAAATAAAATACAGAATATTTCTATCATTACTCTTTCTGCAAATATTGCACCTTAATAATTAATTTGTGGCAATTGTGAAATAATTCATTTTGAGTATGTGTTTACCCTGTGACTATTACACCAACATTAATAATATAATAATACATTTCATTGATATACCACACTTTAAAAACAATGTAATCTCAAGGTGCTTCACAATGATATGAGAAAATAAAGCACATTTTTAAAAAAGATATCAAAGGAGCATATTGAATAACATATGGTTATATTAATAATAAAAAAAAAAGGTTAGAATAAAAAATGATAAAAATGACATTAAGGTACAATTAATTTAAAAGCAGTATTGTTACAGGATAGGATGATAACTCTGCTGAATGCCTCTCACAAATGTGTTTCCAGAACATTCATGAAGGTCTCTGAGAACTGTATTGGTCCTTAAAAATGCACATAAAGATTTAATTGGTGTCCCAACAAAGGTAGACACCCCGAATGCCAACATCATAGAGGCAACGTATTGATCAGCCCAGGACCACCAAACAATGAAATGTGACGTGTGGACAGATGGAAAACGACGCTAAACCCACCACTGTCACTGGGTTGTATTAAGTCCTCATTAACATTGTTTGCTTTACATTAGCTGCCAATTAAAGATGCTACTGATCCACAAACTTTGTAACGATGTTGTTCCACAGTTGGGTGGTGTCCATCAGAGTGGGTGTTGTCAGGCCCTGGAGCCTTGGTTTAGCCTCATCTAACCAAAATGACCATGCACTAATTTTAACTAATGCAAATAAACTATATTATTAGTATAAAGTCAACTTGAACATTTGCTAGATGTTTAAAGAAGATTAGCCGGTAAGCTAGCTAGCTGTTACAGTAGGGAGCTTTCACTGCCAGCAGATATGCAAACAAGAGGTCTCTCACAACAATGGGCTTGCATATTTCCTGATGATGTGTCCATAAGTATGAAAGTCTACAAAAAGAAGACATTATTGTCAGTAGGACATTAACAAGCTTTTAATTTAACCAGGCCGATTATGCAAGTTTTCCCAGAGGACCACGTTAGCCAACTAGCTTACAGACTACAGTTGCAGGGATGGGCAAAATAGCACACTTCTTTAAAACATATCCTAAATGGCAGATGCAATGGTGCCCTCTGAAAGATGTGAACCCAACCCATTAGTAGCAGCACTTGACACTAGTTTATAAGATAGGTACAGATCAAATAAATCGCAGGGAGTATGGGAATAGCCGGCGAATATGCTATCTGGCTAGCTAGCTTATCCCGACCCTCGATAAGTCACTGCACAAAATAAACCTCACCTCGTCGCTCCTTGGTTCGGGTTTTAAATTACTCCATAGTATACGTTGATTTACTAACGTTTGCTTTTGTTAGTGGCAGGTTTCAAGAGTCAGTTTAAGTTGTTTTTGTATCAAAAAGCGGGCGGTGAGTAGGTGGACATTGGGAGAACAGGGCAAACACTAAAGAGAATGGCCCAATCTTCATTCTCTCCTCAGGAAGTGACGTTGACAGAGAGGAAGTACTTCCAAAATAAGGCAGGATTTACTGAACAGTGAGAACGATTGAGCAGTGCAGGTGAATCAAGTTTTACATTTTAACATAAGTGCAAACTGATAAGCTCAAAACACAAAGTATCGCTTGTTGGGGACATAAAAAGAAACATCAACACAGTATTTACAGTGTGTTCTGAATTTTATTTTGGTAGTATCAGAAAGACAAAAGAACACTGGTTTTGCAGCACAATTAATCCAGTAAGGTAAAAAAGGAAATGCACACACAAATAACTATCAAGCTCATTATATTAGCTAATAAATATAAAATTGATCATGATTCACTATAAAATATTGCTTCTAAGGTCTATGATCCTTCTTAAACTCTGTAGCCTGAGGGAAAGAGCAGTGAGTGAGCTGATTATAGTGGTCGGTCCTACAGGTTACAGGTTGTACGCCTGTATGTTCAGAGAGTCTCGCAACATCAAGTCACGCAGGCGCCACAGAGCATCCGCCATGGTGGTGTGGGCTCCTTTGCTCTTCAGCCAGTGAGCTGGCAGCCGGCTCTCCTGCTCTTTGGTCAGATGAGCATCACGTCTTTGAGCTGTGCCGGAAACACAGGGTTATTTGATGAAAGTACTTATTTAACAGGCACATTATTTTCACTTGTGAATCGAATGATATCTCTCAATATTTTTAGCACACGAAAACACGAGGCATGAACAAATCTAATCAGATCATCTGGGGGGAATTGTAGTATTATATAAAGTTTCAGTATTATCAACATTTATCCACAAAAACACTTCTACGCACACACATCAAATGAAAAGACGACTTAAGAAACACCACCTCTCAGTGTTTGATCCCACTTGCTGACGGAGTTGGACTCTGCATTTAAGCCCTCGATATACTTCAGGTAGGCCTCGGAGTGGAGCACCCTTTGGGTCTTTGGTGGTGGAGCCACAAACATGGGAGTGGTGGGCTGCAGGTGTGAGGGCTGGCCCAGCTGGCCCTGTCCGGGATACGGTGGAGGAGCCTGCGGTCCTGGGCTGAACATCCCGGGCTACATGTGACAATGCAAAGGTACTTTAAAGTATGTTCACAAAATGCTGAATATTGAATCCTAAAAATAACATGGCAATGACAATAAATGACACAATACAAATCTTACTCCATTTTGTAACATCCATCAATGAAAAGTGGCCGCATGGCCGAAACTCATATAAAAGTTGAAAAGTATAGAACTTTGTAGTATTTTCTGGACTTGGGCTCACCTGTTGCATAAAGTTTCCTTGAGAAGGACTTCCTGCCATGCCATTCATACCAGCACCCATCATACCTGTTAAAAGGACAATAGTTAGTGTGTCTGCATTTAGTGACTCTGTAGCTTAGTAGACAGACAACCCTGTTTTACAGTGACAGGTGAAGATGTTAGTTTTTGAATATCTGTTTGATGTTAGTGGCTAGGCTACATACATACATTATATGTGTAAATGTGTATGGATCCTGTATGCCTTTGGTGTGACATGTGATTATTTGAGAGAAGAGAGCTCTGACTGCTCAGTGACAGATGGCCGCCGGTGCAGCCTGTGGACCAGGTAAACCCTCCAGCAGGAGAGACACGACTGGATGTGACTAGGACAGTGACCCTTACCCTGATGAGGCATGCCAGGGTACCCAGGCATACCTTGCTGGAGATGGTGGAGAGGCAGGAAGGGCCCCCCTGCATGGTGAGGTGGCATTGTGGCCACACTCAATAAGCCCTCATGGGGGCCCTGCATGGGCATGTAATGTTGGCCGTAAGCTGTCATCATGCCTTGGGGAAGAGGGCAAGGAGAGGACAACAACATATCCATGCATAAGTGACATGCAACTGATTCTATAATAACATGCACTACTACTGCCAACAGTGGCCCCTTTCACACATGCACCTTTAGCCATAAACGCTCTGGCAGTTTTAATTGTTGGTTTAGCGCTAGTTGGAATTTGACTAATGAGTAACAGCAACTCTAGTGGGAACAGGAAACAACCATATCCCGGTGTAAAGCTTTCAAGTTGTTACAATGTTCTCGAACGATTTCATTTGATCGATAGAGATGAAAAATCTAAAATCAATCATCTAGGTGAATATGTAAAGGGCTATTTCTGTGGTACTTTTCTTTGCAACTCTTTTTTAACCAACTGACAAAAAAGGAGACTTGAAACGTACGTTGTCTGTATAAGAGGCTAACAAAAACCACTGCCTCGTACAAATAACCAGAGCTGAAGATGGTTACGGTTCATTGTGTGAAAGGGGCAGACAATACGAATGGGTCCAAGAATGTTAGCAGGCAAAACAAGCATGAATGTTAAATGAAATAAAAAAAGTATATATTTGAAATCATGCAGTCAATGTCATGCGTTTTCAGATATGAAGCTAATGATAAATAAAAAAGAACATAAAACAATGTGAAACGGCAGCAAAAGAAGGATGCGGTTTTAGAGATAAATATAATAGGCCTCAAATGGTCAGAAAATTATAGAGGATTACGGTTTTTAACGGTCCAGCCTTATTTCCCTGCTGTCTTGTTGTCAAACACTCGTGCTTTCTCTGAGAGGGGTTACCTGACACAGGTGTCATGGTCTGGTTTATCATTCCCATTGTGCTAGGCGAAGGCACCACCCCCATCAGTGCTCCTACAGGGGTACCTGCTCTAGGGGACGCTTGCTTCGGGTGGGGTCTCTCCCGCTCCTGTTGATCCACGATTTTGGCTGCACGCTCTGAAATAAAAACAAACCCTGTTTTAACTTCAGTTCACTTTAGAGAACTTTCTCACACACACACAAGTTGCTTCTTCTCACCTTCATAGTCCACTTTCTTGGTAGACTCGAGGTTCCTCCACTCGGTGCCCACGAGGCGACTCAGCTCCCCGAAGGAGAAGTCTGGGTGTCGAGCTTTGATGACCGCTCGCATTTCACTGCTGAACAAGATATACCCACTCATGTTGATCTTCCTTTTGGCCCCTTCCTTCTTGGATAAGCCCTTCACCTTGGGAGTAGTCTTCAGGGGGGAAAAAGACGTTGTTGACGTTAAAAAGCAGACAGGTTTATTTAAACCTTTAGGAGAATTTGGATATAAGATTCTCACTTCTTGGGTCAAGGTCTTTGAAGGTACCTGAGAGGGAGTGTAATTAATAGAGTCCATATCGCTGGTAATAGGGGTTTGCATCTGAGGCATCGAAGGCGTCCGTGGAGCGTCCAATTCGTCCTCCATGTCTTCGATATCATCGTCTTCTACATCTGCCAGTTTGACCTCAAGCTCGCTGATCTTCTTGTCCAATAAGGGAGATGCTTCCTTCTGTGGCACCATCAATTTCCTGCGTCAGATACCAAGCACAAAAGAAAAGAAACACGGAAATCAGACTGGGCAGGAAACGTCTTTGAATAGAAACAGTGCTCTGCTGACGGACCGACCTGAAGTAGAAGACCTCGTCCTCCACCACTTTGGAAGAGTAGGAGAAGCGTTTCAGACCCTTGAACTTTTTCATCTGCTTCTCTGTGTCGATGTAGCGGCTCTCGCACAGCAGCACGTCCTCCTCTGGAACCTCGGTAGGTCTGCAGGACAGGAAGTCCTTAAAGGAGGACACCATACATTTGCCTGGAGAGAAGAGAGGACACATAAACTTGTATGTTCATCAAATGTGAAAACTAGAGTCAGAAGTAATGAGAGGTCAATTTATAAAAAAAGCAAGTTGAATATAAAAAAATGTTTTTGTATGCGTGACATTAAACAGGGTGGCGTATGAAAAATAAATGCTGAATATACATGGCGTTAATGTGCAACTCCTTTGGCTAATGATTTTTGAATAAATAGAATTCCCAACATTTTGAGATGTATTAATTTCACGCCCGAAAACGATTAATCATTTCCATCTTCTTTTGTCATAGCAAGATATTGAAATATTGATCGAAGACATGTTTATAGCAATTAAGGCCTTATTATTAGACTCATGAATTCCCAAAGACTTTTTAGAACCCTGATGAAGGCTCACTGAGATGTGTGAACTGATGATGATAAAGCAGTACCTATGACACAGGTGATGGGCAAGGTCTCCTCCAGATGGCTCAGAAACACTTCTCTCTTGTAGAACATCTTTGTAGGTTCGTGCTCCGTTTCCTCAGGATGGATGAAGATGGGTCCGAAGAAGAAGGTAGATCCGCTCTTTGCCCACAGCTTCTCTATCCTGCAGCGCAGTAAAGAGAGACATGTAAACAGTAGCCACTAACTCAATAATCATCATTTAGCGACCATGTCACATCAGTTTGAATCAGTGGTCAAAAAAAAAAAAAAGTATTTTTACCAACCTGGCAACCCGGGGCTTTGACAGACCATGTGACTGGATGTAAACGCAGTCTCCCACTTTAAACCACATGTTGTTGTGGCGTTGCTGTTCATAGTGCTGACAGCCGGGCTCTGCTCCACTCATCTCCGTAATGACCTCTTCTCTGTCCTGAGCGAGCAGACAAGGATACACAGAGGACTCAGGTGTTTATTCATATAGTGACAGACAAACTTTCATTCTGAGAACTAACAACTCCTCTGCTACCCCAGCCCCTGTCAGGACATGCCTGCTACCACGCTGTGAGCTAATGAATCCCCTGAAGTGGACTAGCCAACCGGGCTCTCACTAGGAGACGATGTCCCCTGCTGTTGGCGCCGTGCTAGGTGGCAGCCTGTTGCAGCAGCTCCCTGTGTCTTATTGATTTTTTAAAATTACATTTTGGAATGTTTATTTCTAGTCTTTACATTTGTAATGTACAATGCGATGTCTTTTTAGGCTGATGCAATGCAAACATTTCCCATATTGGGATCAATAAAGTACTTCTTATCTTACTGCAGATTTAATAGCAGACTAAAGGGCTTGTGTCCTGTTTGGGGATGCCTAAGGTCGCTCAAGTCTGGTAATCCCTCAATTTCTGTACCTATAATTTGGATAACACAGGATTACAAGTAGTTGAGAGGAACATTAACCTTTTTAGAGCAAATGTTGCTTTTAAAGACACAAGTGAAGTAATACATCTTATCTTAATGTCATAAAGGGATAATACAAATCAACAAAGTGTATATATTAGGGCTGCTCGATTATGGCAAAAATCATAATCTCGATTATCTGGATCAATAATTGATATCACAATTATTAAAAACGATTATCCATTTACTTTGAAAACATCAATTTATTGGAGAAAAAAATGTTGAACAGTATGTTTTTGACAGTTGATCACCCTGAACTTTAAGTATAATTCAACGGAAAAACCAATACGAAAAAAAAGTAATTCGAAAAAAAAGTAATAATAATAATAAAAAAAGAATCGTTTTATTTCGATTAAGTTGTTTTCGTAATCGTTGCAAGCCATAATCATAATTGTGATCAAAATACGATTAATTGAGCAGCCCTAGTATATATTGCCATGTCCTAACCCTAGAGAATGAAGTTTCCTCTCACCTTGTCAATAAAACCGCCACTGCCAGCATATGAAATTGTCAGTTTGTCCTGGTCAGGTTTGGCAAACATGGACGCAACGCGGACAACCGGCAGCGGCACCTCGCGAGCAACCAGCTTCAGGGTGCTGGGAGGCACGGCCCATATCTTGATCTTTTTGAACGACTTGTTCCTGGCAGCGTAACGGGACTCGCAGATGTACACGTCCTCGGCTCTAAAGCCCTCAGGTTGCATCTTGAAATAATCCTAAAGATGACAGAAACAGAGTTGTGGTTAGTTAAACAGATTTGTGTTTAAACCAAAAAACGACTTTCCGTTTGTTATTCTGTAGAGGGTCTTACCTTCACAAACAGGACAACGCATTTGCCCAGAACCTTACTGATGGGCACTTTGTTGTAGTAGTCGCTCTTGAAGACTTCCTTCTCCAGAAACTTGCGAGCTGCCAGGTGAAAGGTTTCACTCGGCCTGTAGAACCAGCAGCCATGGAGCCACTTCCCACCTTTACATACAAAGCATTAACAATGAATCAATACAAGACAGATTACATTTTTCAAAACATTTGAGACACATTAAAGGTCCCCCATTATACTGTTTTTCAAAAATATATTACAGGTCTCAGATATATACAAAACATGTCTCTGAAGTCTTTGGCTCCAAATACCAAACAGATCATTGCAGCATCCCATAATCCCCTCTGTTTCAGCCCTGTTTCAAAAGTGCTGATTCTCTGTCTGTTACTTTAGATGAAAATAAGGAGCCACTCCCCACGCCCCTCTGAGAGATGATTGGTTTAAAAAAAAAAAAAACAGTGGTGCTCTAGGAGGAGATTCAGGTGATAAGGTGGTGGAGGGGGGGGGGGGGGGGGTTACATTGGTTGGTGATTGGCTAATGGTTACACAAGCCAAAACATTGTTATGACATCATAAAGTGGCCAAAATCTGATCAGCTCATTTTCAGACAGGTTTTTATATAAATGGATCAGGACAAAAAGAGAAGGAATATTTTTGCCTGAAACTTTCAGAATCTCTTTACACAGATGAGACACATGTTTATTTATGAAAGACATGGAAAAAAAAATGAATAAGGTGACCTTTAAGTAAAAAAATAAATAAAAAAATCAACTAAAAAGTTAGTTTAGTGTTCTTTCCAATAACAATTGACCTATTAATTGACTTGAATTTTAAGAAACATATTAAGAAAGTATCAAATACCATTAAATTCAACTTACAACATTTTAAACAAATTAGACCTTTCTTAACTGTCAATGCTGCAAAGTCATACCTCCACTGTATGATTCTATCCCACATCGAATACTGTTTGACAAACTGTTTGACAAAACTTTGCTGTGCCACAAACCTTAAACCTTAAACCCATAGAACAGCTGTACAAGAGAGCTATCCAGGTGTTTGACAGAAAGCCAAATTCATCCCTTAGGGGAATTCATCCACAGAAAGCACACTGGACGCTGCACTAGGTCAGAAACCAGAGGAGACTGAAGACCACCGCAGGCGGACCACTTTTGGACAAAATGTACTTTCCATTAAAGGCAGCTCATTGTGGAATAGCATCCCAACTGAGATACGGGATTGTCCCGCTCTCAATAGCTTCAACGGTCAACTCAAAGAATGGTTGAGCAACAACCAGACGTGCAATCACCGCTAAATGCACTTTAACACAGGGGTACCTCCTCTTGCACTTTAGGTAGCTCTTGTATCTTCTCTTGCACTTTACATGTCGTTGCTGCTGTATTGTATCACCATGTCATAAATACTTGTGTCTGCTGCTCTTGCTCTCTTGCACTTTTTGCATATCATGTATTTTGTTTTTGCTATGTTTGTAAAATGTAAACTTCTTAAATGTTTTATGTGAGGGACTGCGGATGGAAATGAGCTCAAAGTTAACTTGACACATTTGTAATGTTTTAAGTGCTCATCACTGTGCATTGTCCCTGCCAAATAAACAATTACAATAAATACAAATAATGTTGACTTGGGTGTGTGATAATAAGAGAAGTAGCTGTTTATGAGTTAGTAACTGATGTTACCTGCTCCATCCTCCCACATTAGTTCGATACAGACGATGTGCGGCTTGAGTTTGGGCTCAGACGGCTCCACATAGACGAAGTCCCCGACGTGGTAGGTGCTGTTTTCAAAGCTGCAGCTCTGAATGTACACGCGCTCCGCCTCAGACTCCGACTGCCACTTCTCTCCTGGCAGGTCCTTGGCCTTTTCACCCTCTGTGGATAAGAAATATAGAATTATTTCAAATGAATACCACATTAACATTTGACCATATTCCTCAACCCTGTGTATTGTGCCTGATGTTCACAGACACACACCTTTGTTTTCCTCCTCCTCCTCTTCCTTTAGCTTGTCTTCCTCCATCTCTTTGGGGACCTTCTCCCTCTTTTCCTGCTCCACGTCGCTGTGCAGGTGCTTTGAGGTGTAGTTCAGAGAAGTGGAGAGCAGGATCTCTCCGTTCTTGCATAGCTCATCCCTGATCTTAATGAAAAACTGTTGAAGTTCCACCGCATCCTCAAAAATCTCAGAGTCGGTCCTGCAAATGCATAAAAGATATGACTTCAAAACTGTTTTGAACACTTTGGCTTTCAATGGAGATTATCACTCTGTTATCTGAAGTGCTGCTCACACGGGAACATTTTCGTTTATGCACAGTATGCGTTTTTAAAAAAGTCTTCCGTTCACACGTATTCGTTTCATTTGACGTGTTTGTTCACAAGAGAACGCTGGAAACGCTGTAGTACATATGCCGGGACTGTAAGTGGCGCTGTAACTTCCGCCACAAAATACACCAAAAGCAGCGAAGAAGACCCTGGAGCATGGTTGCCATGGTTGCCCTTCTGTTTATGCTCCTTGGTGGATTTAGCAACATGTGGTAGTTCATGTAATTCTCCATGTCCACTTGTCGCTGATGGTTGTGGTAGAGGAGCTGTAGATTTTGCACTAACATCTTTAGCATGGTCAATAGCTACTGACCATGCTACAGCAGTGAGCAGCAGAGGTGGGGAGAGGCGGGGCAATGGCTTCATCTATCGGTAAATGATCGTATAGAGGCCATTACACTGAGCCGTTGGACCCCCCAGAGCGTTTCCTTTGCAAATCTATCCACCTTGGGACCCGTTATCGTTTGTGGGGTCCGTTTCTATCGTTTTGTTACGGCCTCGTGTAAATGAAAGGGCTATACGCAAGAGAAACTATGCGGATCCAACCCGTTTTGTTCTCGTGTAAACGGGGTCTGAAGCACCAGTTTTTCAGCAAGAAAGAACACGTGTGTTACAGTACACTAAAAATAAGATACTTGGACATAATTACATATTTAAAAGATGGCAATTAGACATATCATTTCAATGTAAAGACAAAAACAAATCTGAAGGGCTCTTAAGAGTTATTTGTAAGCATATAACACTGGACAGAAATGGCAAAAATATACAAGCGAGGATTTCAGTAGTTGATGCAATCTTATTGTTGACTTGTATTGTTGTATTTTAATTGAGGAAAACTTTGTAATAAGGACTATAGGAGTCCTGTAAGAACAGAATAACTACAAAGGGGTATTGCAGTTAATCACGAATGGATAAAAGGAATCTAAAAAAGCATTTTTAAACGACAGCTAAAAAACACATCTTTTTAGATTAGCTTTTTATTAGCAACATTAAATGTTCTTTTAGTCTTTATTATTTACCTACCTTTATATTGTTTTAATCTTTTTCTTTCTGTTGTAACTATTTGTTGACTTTGTTTTATAGTATTTTTTATATTTGATATTGTTGTATCGACTCAGTTGTCTTGTGTCTTATCTGTCAGAGAGAAACCATTATTTATTTGATTTGTATTATCATACATTTGACCTCCTTGTGTCTATCTGATCAAATGTTATATTTTGCTGCATTTGAGGGGAATTTCTTGTTGTTAGTTTTTAACTTGTGATGTGTCATTTTGTAAAGCACTTTGAGCTGCATGAGTTGTATGAAAAGTGCTATATACATAAAGCTTTATTATTATATTTGAAACATGAAAAAGTGCGTTTCTCCCGTTTGTTGTTGTTATTTTGTAACTGTATCAGATTTTTCGTTTGTTTCTACTTTGTACAATAGCTGCCTTCTGCTCTTAGTACTAGACTCCTGGCACTAGGATGGGTTAAACGCAGAGAACAAATGTCACTGTGTGCTCTGCATGTGTGACCATTAAATAGGGTTTCATCCCTCCCAATATTATTATTATTATTATTATTATTATTATTATAAGCCCATACACTTTTAGTTTTACTCAAATATACCTGTGTAGCCTCCTTGCTTTCTCGAGCACTTCGAACATGTGTTCCTGAAAGACGTCCAGCCTCCTGTAGCGGCCTCGGTCCACGTTCATCCTGATGACATCAAAGTTAAGCGGTGGTTTCTCGGGGGCTGCTGGATCCACAGCGGGGCTCTCAGCCAGAGAGTCACTGTAGCATCGGCCCTCTTCGTCCTGGTGGCCCATCACGGACACAAACAGGTTCCGGATCAGCTCTCGCACCAGAGGACCCACCGCAGCGGGCACCGAGTCCTCGCCCCCCTCCTGTTGTTTGCGTGTCTCCAGCAGCACCCGGTGCAGCACCAGAGCATCGCGGT
Organism: Notothenia rossii; assembly: GCF_949606895.1. Lineage (NCBI taxonomy): Eukaryota > Metazoa > Chordata > Actinopteri > Perciformes > Nototheniidae > Notothenia > Notothenia rossii. The sequence goes on along the minus strand of NC_136903.1, from coordinate 75,304,438 downwards.
AGATCAGAGACTCCGGTTCGTTGTAAATGCAGGCATTGTTGAACATGAGGGAAAAATCCTCCACCAAGGCCTCTGTGTCTTGGTAACGGCCGCCCGTCATATGGCTTCGCAGGCGCTCCATATCGATGGGTCTCTTGATGGTAGCATAGTAGTCAGGCAACTCGGAACGAGATGGCAGGCGCAGGAAGATTGTGCTCAGACGGCGGCCTCTGCGGTCGGTGAAGTTGCGCACGGCGTCATAGAGCTCATTTAACCTCTGCTGGAGAGGGGTGAGGTATTTGGACTTCTTTGGAGAAACACCACTTTTTCCTAGAGAACAAAAAATACCCTCAAAATTAGACAGAATTGTATATCAGAATCAGAATACCTTTATTACTCCCACAGAGGGGAAATGGACTTATATCCAAAAAGAAATTGAAACAGTGCCACCAAAAGCAACATGAGGACATGCAACATTTCTGTAATGCACTCTCAGCTAGCCAATAGCTTCAACGTTTTATTGTGTCGGGGGTACGGTACATTTTGATGGGATTACTTTGTTAACTGTGTTGGATTAGCTATCACTGATAACTTGAATAATATCCTGCTTATATTCTGTTTATTGTGTTAACAGAAAAGTGGCCCTTCAATAGTGCTTTTTATTTGTCAGACAGTTTATAGATTTGTTATTTTAACGGTCATCTGTATTTCTTCTTACTCTCTAATGCTGGTTTATTTCTATCTTGAGATGTTTCTATTTTAGAATGGTTTATTTCTACTATTTGAATTTGTTGTCATGTGCAATGCCTTGTTTTGTTTAATGCTGCGGCAACAAAAACATTTCCCAAATTGGGATTAATAAAGTCCATCTTATCTTATCTTTATTGAGTTGTTTCAGACGTCGGCAGTTCAATTTTATACCAAAGTAAATGACTAAAATCCTATGGTTGTCTTGAATGTTAGGAAATGTGATATAGACTTGGTAAGGTGCATCAGATTTGAAGTGAATGAGATAAAAACAAGTGAAAATGATGATCAAAACGCACTCAGTTTCAGTTTGGGGGATCCCACATCCTCTTCTTCTGGCAGAGGTCCCAACTCTTTACGCTTGTCCTTCAGTATCTTCTCCAGAATATCAGCATCATTGTAAACCTACACCAAAAACCAGTATGACCAGTGAAATGAACTACATGCCAGAATTGTTTTTGAATTCAGTAATAGCAAAGACGCTCTACCTGAGACCCTTCCTCATTGTAATGCCGGGCATTTCGGAACATCAACCTCATTTCTTCCATGAGAGCCTCCTCTGTGGCGTAGCGCTCACTGCGGACGTGGTGCTCGATGGTCTTCATGTCCATGGGTTCCAGGATGACTTTATAGTAGTCAGGGTAGTCCTTCTTGGATGGTTTGACCATGAACAGATCACAGAGACGGCGATTGGTTCCCACCTCTCGAGCCTCAGTCACTGCAGCATACAGGGTTTTCATTCGGTTCTTCTTCACATTTTTCTTGTGGCTTAAAAAGAATCAAAGCGGGATATATAGATCAGCTTGGACGGTAGCAAAGTCCGAAAAAACAAAGCTTCAGGAGTGATGTGTTTTTTATTGTTAGCAAGCAACTGAAATGGATGTTAAATTTAAAACCTGTATACCTCTTTCTCTTGACGCTCCCTGCATCAGATGACAGAATGCTGTCTCCGTCCTCATCGTCTCTCCTCAGGAGTTCCCTCTTTTTCGCCTATACCAAGAGACAAGTCCTCAGACACACTCAGAGGACAATGACAATCAGTGCCTGTTTCTTATTAAAGTGAATTCAATTCATTCAACTAGAATGAAAATATCTTCCAGCATGCCTTGAAAGAAAACAGCAGACACCCTTACCTGCAAGATCTGCTGAAGCCTAAAGGCCCGTTTGTAAATGCTGGAGTTCGGCATGTTGTAGCGCTTTGCATTCTCAAACATCAGATTGAGGTCAGTCTCCATCTGGTCCACATTTTCATACTCGAGGTTCTTCATCTTTGCTCTAAAAGAATGGATTACAATTATTATTAAGGACCGGATGTTTCTCTTTAAAACGCTCAATTGCTGGATAAAGGTGCATTTACCCCGCCACCAGTGTTATTAAAGATATCAACAAACAAACACTATCACTAACTTTTTAACAAACACAATTCCAATGCTAAACATGATATCGCTGGCTAAAATACATATTTTTAAAACTCAATCAACGTGTAATCTTAAATTCGAGGTGTTTGAAGATTAGATTCAAAATACAATTTATTTTGGAAAAAATGATTGCCACAAAAAATCAAAGGGTGGCTCAACACGCCATGAAATGGGAAATAATTTGCTCTAACGAAGAGTGGGATTAAAGGAACAAAAAATACACTTGCCATGTTGTGTTTTTGGTGGCATTTGGTTGTCAACCTATTTTTGGTTGTGAAATGTTGAAGGGGTATCTTTATTTCTTCTGTTTTAGATGTTGTCTGAGATGGGAATGTCATCGCCTATATGTTATTGTTTGGTCCATGTTTGTGTCTTTAGCCTGGACAACAACAAAAAAACATGATATCCATGAAGGATCCCTCCTTACCGGATCTGCGTCAGAGCGATGGGCAGCTTGATCTGCGTGAAGTAGTCGGGATACTCCCTGCGAGAGGGAAGGTGCTGGAAAGGCTCAGAGAAGACTTGGCCCTGGCTGTTCCTGGCCCCCCTCACAGCTTCATACAGCTGGAAGATTGGGTTGCTCATCTCCATACTAGAACTCTGACTCTCAGCCTCTGACTCTCCCTCGTCGTAGCACACAGACCCTGCAAACATGTACATTTTCATTACATGACGACGTCCTAGTTTTCCCAACACAAGGAAGGTTTCTCTGCCGTCTGAAGCGCTGACACATACCAGAGAGCATGGGGTCGTCCTCACTCTCTGAGCCGTAGTTAAGAGCAACGCTGACGCCTGAAAGTCGATCCCCCTGGCCAGACCTGCGATTCCTTACAAGACACATCACATACAGTCACTTGTGTTTGAGAACAAATGTATGACCAAGGAACATTGAAAGCGTTGATTAGTACCTGATGCGAACACTGGATTTAGTCGGCTCTGCGTGTTCAAGATCAGTCTTCCGCTGGATGAAGACTTTCTTTATGGTATTAGCATCCTATACAGTACGAAAACAAATATGAATTATCACATTCGGGATGTTAAATTCTATATTTCAAAATAAAATGTAAGAAAGAGTTTACCTTAAAAACCTGAGATCCTGGTTCATTGTACATTTTGGCATTTTTGGCCATCAGGTCGACGTCCTTGGCCATGGCATTGATACTTTTATAGTATCCAATCTATGAAAATAATATGAATTAGTGCTGTTTATAATAAAACATAACAATGTTCTGATATCTGTGATTGTCTTTTAGGATGAATGTAATCAGTCAGTACCTGTATCCTTTGAGTGATGGATCTCAGATCTATTGGCTCCTTTATGACGGCATAGTAGTCGGGGTAATGCTACAAAAGACAGACAGGCCTATAAATATCAAATCTATTACAATCTCAGGGGCATCATTTGAAGTCCAAAGACTCTTTCAGGACTCACCACTTTGGAAGGCAGTTTCTGGAACAGTTCGCTGACCATACGCCCCGCGGGATCAGGGTGGGTCACTATAGCCTCCAAGAGCTGCTCCAACACTTCCTTCAAATTGCCAGTTGGAGTCTAAAAGACGAAAGTTCATTAAATGACTTATTTGGTCCTTGCTATAGAAAATCATGTAACATTGATCATACATGTTTTATTTGTTATTGATGTTAAACACCAAAATAAGGTAATAAAAAAAGTTGTACATGCAAGCAAACCTAATACATCAATTGAGGGAAATCAATTACCTCTTCCTCCGTTGACATTCCTGGAGTATCCATCATTTCATCACCATCTTCATCATCCTCATTTTGCAGAAAATCATTCCTTGTTTGCAAGTACACCTCCCACAACTTGCTTGCAGACTGATACTCCTCAGTGTCACGCTGAATTGTTGAAGAAAAATAAACATAGCTTCGATGCTGGAAATATGACTTAACAGAATAACTGTCCTATTACACACTTATTACAGTGATAGAACAACTTTGTTTGTACCGTTTGTTTTTCATACCTTGTAGAATGATTTTGCATTGTTGAACATGAGCCTGAAATCTCCAGTAAGCTGCTCCACATCATTATAGTCTTCAGACTTCAGTTTAGCTTGAATTTTTGTCATATCCATCGGCTGGGACACCGCTTCATAATAATCAGGCTGATTCCTGAAAAAGAACAAGGGGAGACAGGCATCACTGTAATCTCCTTATGTCTGAGACCCACCCCGTATTCAGACTGTCAAATCTCAATGTAACATGCAAGTGTATGATGGTTGGTATCCCTGTTATCGACAAGGGATGTTATTGACAGGTCCTCCCACATTTTTAAAGCATTAACATACCTTCTCTTTGGTACCCTTAGGAAAACGTCACAAAGTTGCTTCCCCCGGTCATCCTTGTAATCCCTGACAGCATTGAAGAGCTCATGGCATACAGCAATCTGGGGGGGGGGGGGGGGGGTTAGGGTTAGCAATAGCACAAAGAGGGAAACGGTATCTTAAAGTAACTTAGTAGCAACCTTAACAAAAGTGCATAGTGGTTTATTCTTCCACTGGCTTGGGTCCATTAAAATATCGGTTATGTTAACATTAAATAATTTACTAAACATGTAATTAATGTTTACTAATACACCTATATGAAATAAGAGACGCTTGCACCATATGTTTTTGATCATACTTGGCTTAATATAGTATTTGGCCACAAATGGGTAAACATCGATTAAAAAAAAAAAGAAAACTTAATGCAGAAATATTGTGGTAAATCCAGTGCAGTTACCGTATCTACAGGAGCAGCATTGGAGGTGCGTCTTCTCTTCCTGCCGCTTCCAGGCGTGGAGGAGGAGGTCTCGTCCAGGTCGCCCCCTCCACTGACGCTGCTGGAGGGAGAGGTGGCTCTCCTCCTCTTGGAGCTGGCTGACATCGCTGGCTGTTTAAGAACAGACTAGCACACTAGCTACCAAAATAGATACAAGTTATTACGGATTTGGCCCGATAGACATTCTTTTAGTTTAAATAAAATACACAAGTCCTTTTTATCGCTTTTTATAACACTGTTGTAAACATAGAGAACTCAGTCGGTTAGCGTTAGCAGCTCTTCATGAGACAAAGCGGCTGTTAGCATGTTAGCTTTACTTGCCGCTTTCCTCACAACACAGCCACGCTAAATATTTTACAGTTACCAGAAAAAAAAACGCGTGCAAGCATGTTCAATTGAACACATGAATTGACCCCCCAAAAGCAAATCTTACCCAAAAATACTCCAAATCCCTGTAGATCCCTGAGCAGAAGAAATGTGTAACGGCTAGCTTGCTAGCTAGTGTTGTTTGAAAACTTCTGTCCGGAAGTTGAGGTTGTATTGTGTTTGTGTGGAGGGGAGAGCGCCACCTGAAGCAGTGCTGCCCCCTCAGGAGGGGAGAAGTACTTCAACCAACATTATGGACCATTCAATTGATGATTGATCCACACAAACGAACAGGGCCTGACCAATTTGCTTTCATACCTGTTTTTATTTATTCTGTTATTTCTTTTTTTATCCTCAACTGCCTAAGATATTGTTTGTGCATATTAATTGTGCACAATTCATATCCAAATCTTACTTTAGTTTGACGGTTTGGACGTGGAAAGAGGGTTGAGATGTTTTGGGGATGGGTTAGTCAAAAAAAGAATTGCTTTTATTTACAACATGCATGGTGGAACATATGAAATAAAGACTGTGAACATAGTATTTTCAAGTGTACTATCCATTTACCCAAAAATAATAAAAATCACAAAAACATACAAGATTCACAATAAAATAAACGTATCCACCCATATCGTCTGTTTGATCATCAATACATCTCCCTTTGAACTAAATCTTAAACATTTCATATATTTTTTATTTTTTATTTGTTCCATTGTATGTCTTATATAACTATGTTGCATTGTTGGATGAGCTCGGGACGTAAGTTCATTGCCGTTTCTACATTGTAGCTTATGTGCATATCACATTAAAACCTTTTGAAAGAACTTGAACCTTTGAAAGAACATCCATAACATTCACCTGTTTGCAATTTATATCAATATTCCAATTACTTGTAGACTATTCTTGCACTATTTCTATTATATTATATTTTTGCACTATTTCATCTGTTTTATTGTGTTGCACTGTTGGAGGAGCCTGTGACCTAAGATTCTCATTGTCATAACTACACTGTAGCTATGTACAAATGAAAATAAAAGCCTTGAATCTTGAATTTTAATCTTGAATCATCGTGGGTCATAATTGCTTTAGGGCCCTATCCTGTGAATTGTGAAAGGGTGCCTTGCCTGCCAGTGCAGAGCAGAGAGGATGCTGTAAGAGAGTGAATGCAGGGCGTTGCCTCAATATTAATGGCAATTCAGATCTTTAATTCCCTGCAAATGCCCATTACCCCTCATTTGGCATATTTTAAGTAAGCATCTAAAACCTTGCATAATCCAGAGGCCGCTTGTGAGTGCCTTGTCAGTGCTGTGTGATACATTATTCACAGTGACACGTTACGCCTGTTTTGCAGTGACTCTAAAATTGTCTGCATAACCTGCAAACTCAGCAGCGTGATCGACTGTACTGCGAGAAGCTTTCAGGAAACAACAAGCAGATGCACAAAAAAAGCTGTTCACATGGAACAGACGGCGGCTCAACTATCTTTGTGAGAATCGCAGATCACGTTGTTAAGAGAACAGAGAGTGATTCTATGCTGCACTACGTCCACAGACGTCTGGTTTTCTTGACGTCAGGAGAAGTCTAGTGGACCCAACGCTGCGCACAAGCACAGCAACCACATCGCTCCCACAGGCAAGGAGAACACACCACAGCGACAGATCGCCATTTAGGTATGTCTTTTTCTCTATAGCCATATATTCAAAGAAATGCAAAATCAATCGTGTAGTTTTTTCTTTAGCACTTCAACTTGTGAAGCTTCTTTTATTGTGCGCCTGCATGTATCATCTGCAGGTTTAACCCAAAGATGCTGCTTTCCTTTGACTGCCATACCCTTGAGCGCTGCAGTACTACTCTTCGCACACCCACACCGCCTTTTCTCTCTGTAGCCTCTACTTGCATGATCACCACCTCGAACATTTGACTTAATTTCAGTCAGTCTGGCGTAATGCACCGGCAAACCGTTTGAATTCCCATTCAACCCCCTGCTTCCATTCACGCCCTGCAGCCTTAATGCAGAGCAGGTTACCGCACGTTTCTCAGTGGAATACCATTTCCATTTCACCTGAGCTCTTGTATTTGTAGATTTGACAATCATTACTGGTTACATCTTGAGAAAAACTGCACATTTCTCTCAGCTGGTATCTGCCTCTACTGACCATGGGTTTGTTTTTGCGACGCTGTATGGTCCCTTATTTGACTGTCTCTGCTGCACTATTTGCCCTACTTTATGTTATTGTGTTGCTTTCAATTGCTGCCCAGCCGAATCTCAGCAAAAAAGACTCTTGTGGGTTGTAGCTTTTGGGGGGAAAGTTGTATATCTTCCTTTTCGTTGTGCACGTTTCTTTTTTTTCGCTGTCAATTTGTTTCATTCTTATTCATTTATATCATTTTTCGTAGCCTTATAAAAGTGTACTGTCCTTTTTAAATGTAATGCAATAATTGCCAGGCCTTCAGCTTCAATGTTTAGTTATACCTGATTTGACATTTGAGCTTATTAATCAGTCATCATGCAGATCAGAAGAAACTAGTAACTTGTCTTCTTGCCACCAGTCCAATCAAACTGCATTAACCAGAACACTTCATCATAAAAATCAATGGTTTATTTAATGGATGAAGGTTTTATGCAGCAATCAGTCAGCCAAACTCTAATTGACATATTAAACGGATACTGGGGCGGAATATCTCCCACAGTCTAAATACTCTTAATTAAGTACATTATACAGTGCATGAGTGGCCGTTGATTGTGGTGTCATATATCCAGTTTCCCCACTGGGTGCTTGAATAATGTTTGTGATAGATACATCATCAGAAAGTAGTTAAAACACACAGCAACATGATACAAAATCAAGGAATTGAGGGAATGTATATCTTACACATATGTTCATTAAACATCAGTTCATATAAATCATTGTTTCACTTTATCCACCTGATCAGACATTTAGATTTGATTACACATGCGCAGGGTCATATCTTAACATGCATGCTCTTAGTCTTTATTAACAGTTTTTTTGTGTTTCTGTTCCCTTTGCCCCATAGCTGTAGTGTGGCGAATCGGATCAGCATTGTAGGATGCCTCTTGGAGAGGATGGAAATGGATGGAAAAAGAAGACATCAGACATCAAAGAACATTATGACTTCAAAGAAGTACTGGGGACGTAAGTACTGTTTAGTGCTGTTGTCACTGAAAGGCTCAATGTCCAAGACTCTCAATGGACCCTAACACCTCAGCTTGTGTCAGTCAGGAAAGGTCTAATGCTCTTGAAACTTTCTTAGATCATTTTAGCTCCATGTACCTCTATTGTGCGGGGGAAGTTTAAGCAGTTCATGTCTCAAAGCTTTGAAAAATAGATCTCAAACTACCCCCATAACAATAAAGCAAAACGTGTATAAGTAGGATGAATAAACTCTTAATTTGCCCTATCTGAGAATGTCATATCTATTATTTCATTTTTCTCTGTGTACATTCAAATAATCAAAAAACAATTGAGAAAGCATGGGGGTACAGTTTCCAGGACACCCACACTGGTTGGTTTCCAGAATTTCAGTCAATATATAATGAAGCTGCCATGTGTAGCCTGCTGTGTAAACTGTAAGTGATGGGTACCTTGGCATACACAACCCACAGAGAGTTGGAGACACCAAGGGATTAAATCAGACCCACCAGTCATTCCTCCTCCATCTGTCCATGCTGTCAGAGCTGCTGTCTGGACTCAAAGAAACTTGAGTGACATTTTGGACGTTCCTGTCACGGCTTGACTCAGACTAGTCTTGTTCTTGGCCGCAGTTCAATGCTGACTCAACTATTTCCCATACGCCTTAAAGAATTCAAACATGCATTTTTTTCCCTGGCCAATTTGACTTTCTTCTGAGTGTTGCAAACATTTTAAAACACATTAAAGTTACATTTTAAGGATTGGCTGATCAAAGGCAGGCAACGAAAGGAAACAGTAAAGTTTATAATAATAAAAGCAAGAGCAACTTAACTGAATCTAGTTGTGAATGCAGCTTGAATATTTTTAAGCTGATATTTACTTCATCCATTACTCAGGTTCAATACGAGTTTAACATGAAAGGGCTAGAGCTGCAATTGTGTGCATATTGCAGGCGTGTGTTGGTTGCATATGAGTGTGTTTGTTACTGAACATCATTATCAGTTTAGGTACTCTTCCTGTCATGGTCAAAACTCGTAATGTGGAGTGCACTTGACATTCAGGCAGTTTGGCCTTAATGTTGGCTTTGACTCAGTGGGAGAGTAGGAAAGAGTCCTGAGTGGATGCAAGGTTGACGTCAGTCACCAAACGTTTTTTGTCTATGCATGAAACCAGTCAAGGACCAATTCATTCTTCCCTTTCATTTTCTCTGAAAGAAAAATATCACTCAATTCAGTGGTTCTTCGTATTCCCCATAAGAATACAAATAAGAATACAAAATCAATCCAACCAGTAATATCTAACCCATCTCATTTTAAATATAAAAGAGTCTGCCGCTTCATCAACCCAAGTTATATATTTGTCTCCATTTTTTAAGAGATTATGAGAACTTTGCTCATGGCAAAAATAAATATTACATTCACCCATTTCTGATGCCGCTGTCTAAGATTTGTCTGAAAAGATTTTCAAACTTCCAACTCGTTTGATGTGGCCTGGTGGATTCTACAATTCTTATTGATCTAAGTCTGGAATTCAAAATAAGTCACCTTTACATCTATGTACATGTAACACACCTTAAGGTTGTAATAGACCACACACTAAATAATCAACCAGCATGAAAAAGGTTACTTTTTAATGGTGATGGCTGGACTGACATAGACCTGTGACTGCACTCTCCAGGGGGACAAAACCGGCCCAGATGGTCACGGGACTGCTCTCCACTCCCTCAAACTGAGAACAAGTGACCTAGCACATGTCCACCTGTGATAACACGAGTGTGCCAGATGGAGTGGGGTTTTGTTTTCTATCTTTTTGGAATCACACCTGTTTGCTGCACAGAATCAGATTTTAATGACTGTGCAGCTCTGGTTCACATCCAAAAAAGTGAAATATCAGTGGGTAGATGATGAGGCCGTCTGGTTATGTTGAGTGCTGTAGGAGGATATCGAATAAGACTCCATCAGTCTCAAAGCCTGTGAGCTGCATGCACGAGCACACCGTTTATTTGAGAACTCATGACTGCTGCTAAACTCTGATTATTTCTCTTATGATTTCTTTACGGCTCACAGGAACTTTCAAAAGTGATTGTAATTTGAAGTATGATATAAAGTGTTATATAACAAGGATTGAGTGAATTACCAGGATAGCGGGTTCCCCTATTTCATGAAAATATATGTAGAAAAAAGCTGAAGTAATATTCTTTTCCTACTGTCACTATAGCTGGACCTGGCAGAGGGAAGAATTAATGTGTTGACGGAAAGCTCCCTATGCTCGGAGAGAAGATTACAGAGAAGCTTTATCCAGGAATTCAGTGCATGAAGTTAATTGATTTATGTTGAAATATTGTATTCAGATCCAGCTAATCCTTACAGTTTAAACTCTGTTTAGGGTCCACGTCAAGCTAGCTGTCCTCTAGGTAGGGTTGGCAGATTGAAACACTTCTCCTCTCTGCAGCTATCATGTCTGCCACACTGCGCTCACACGCATGGGCTTTTTTTGTTGTCATTTTAAGATTTTAACTTTGAACCTTTAACAATGTTATCTACCTATGACAGGAAATAGAAGAGCAAAGCTTATTACTGATAACATTCTGTTTAACTACCTGTGAGATGTCATCACTGTTGCTTTTTATAAAATAAAGGTGTGACTATGAGATTCCAGCAAACTCAGGTTTTCTAAGCTTTGATTTTGAGGCCGTCGTTGTGTTTTTATGAAAGACTGTAAAAGGAGGGAGAGAGTAAAGCAGCTAACCCATCACTGTAGTTGTTATGGGCTATTGTTGTGATGAGTAAGTGGAGTGTTATAGCTTCTGTAAAAGTCTTGTCTTTTATGGACGCTGACAACACTGATGGCTTTCTTTTTACAGTTTCATTAAATGTCCCATAACATCACTTAGAGTTCAATACTTTTGTCCAAAGTTTTTTTTTTATGTTTGAATTATGATGTATTAATGAGACCTAAAAGGAGAAATGACATGATCGTTGGTAGTTCAAGTAGTTCAATGACAAGTAGTTCAGTTTCCTGTATATCCCTGCATGCTGGCAGCTTGTCTCAAAGCAATGCATGGGGCCAGTTAAAATGACAAATGATATATTAATAATGGCCTATGCCATGTTGGTATAAAGTCACAGTTTTAATTTGTTATTATTGAAATGCCTAGATGGATAAATATGTGTGTTTAAGTGCCATGCAGTTTAAAAAAAGAGTTGGGCATAATGAGTTTGTGTAGTGCAACTTGCTTAAATGTAGTCATGCATGTCAGCTCAATAAACAATTTCGTTTTAACTAGGCTAAGTTTTAATTTATGAACAGCTGGTGCAACTGGCTCCTGGACCGAGAGACTGTGATGTTATTAAATCCCTTTTGCAGTCAAAATGATTGGTGTTAGGTGGAATGTCCAATACTTTGAGTAATGTTCTTTTTTTGTTCCAAAGATACACTATCAATCAGGCAAAGTCATGCACCTTGGGCCTGTTGCTGACAGCCTCGAGCATCCATAAGTCTATCGATCTCACCTGGCAAGCGCTCCCCTTAAGCCCAATATGCCTCCGAGTCCCAAAAAAGCGTTCTCTTTTTAGCCTAATCCATATTGTGTGCGTGTGAGTTTGTGAGTGTTTGATAGAGAGAGGGAAAGACGAGAGGTGATATGTTTGGACAAACAGTACAATCCCATTTCACACTATCTACAGAAAAACAACTTAATACATTCATATAAACAAAGATGGGGACTGGTCCATTCACTAACAATTGCTCAACTGTAAAATAATGTGTAGGTCAAACATCTCAACTCCTCACTGTTCTCTATAAACAACCAGAATGAGTGGTAGCAGTGTTTTAGTACTGCATGGTCAAAATGTTACTGTATCTGTCCTACACACTATCCACCTGGAGTGCACGAGTAGTTCTTAAAACTCTCCGCCCCCATTTCTTACTACTTAATCGTTGTATCTTTTTTATGGATGCATTGATGTGCTTTGTTTGCACATTAATTTGCTTTTTAGAGCTTATTGTCTTAAGTTTGGGGTTACGGTTGTGACTGGGTTAGAGTTGTCATACATTTAAGTCAGGGGACTGTATTCTCCGTATCATATCATCCTTTCTGTTTGAATGTTCATGTTAGAGAGCTCAGAAAGGAGAGTTGAGTGTCAGCATCTACACACTTAATAATAACTCAGCTTTGTTTTAGTCTGATATTATTTTATAAAAGGTTTAGGAATTCTTACTTGCGTCATTCAGTGACTGCCTGTTTCGATACATGATTACTTTGATACAGCGCTTTATTCAAATATTTGTAAAGTCTTGGAATATTAAGATGTTTCTTATGTTGTTCATAGTGTAACTTATTAAATCCATTGTTAGTTTTGGCTTGTTAGCTACTGAAACTTAAATAAGGAGTTCACCAACAAACATAATTAATAAAAAAAAACAGCTGCAGCTTAATCCTGGGCCTCTAAATATGTGTCTTCACCCATGTTGTTTACTAACAGCCCTTCATGTTACAATTCATCATGATGAACTGTCAGATGAAGCCTTAAATACATGGAAGAGGGTAATAAGAGCATACTTCATGGAGGTAACACTGAGAGACGCTGACAGCGATATGAGAATGTGTGAATCAATATTTTCCCGTATGGACAGCTGGGATAACAGCGTCTTCTACAATATGTGTGTGTGTGTGTGTGTGTGTGTGTGTGTGGTTTTGTAAGTGTCAGACAGAGACCCATGCTGTGGTGTTATGCTGATGGCTTTGGGGCAGACACCATCACACTTATACAGATGCATAATTACCAGATATAGCGCTTTTAATTAATGTGTCATCCATCTATCTATCTATCTATCCATCCATCCATCCATCCATCCATCCATCCATCCATCCATCCATCCATCTATCCATCCATCCATCCATCCATCCATCCATCTATCCATCTATCCATCCATCCATCTATCCATCCATCCATCCATCCATCCATCCATCCATCCATCTATCCATCTATCCATCCATCCATCTATCCATCGATCTATCTATCCATCTATCCATCCATCCATCTATCCATCTATCCATCCATCCATCCATCCATCCATCCATCCATCCATCCATCCATCCATCCATCCATCCATCCATCCATCCATCCATCCATCTATCTATCTATCTATCTATCTATCTATCTATCTATCTATCCATCCATCCATCCATCCATCCATCCATCCATCCATCCATCCATCCATCCATCCATCCATCCATCCATCCATCCATCTATCTATCTATCTATCTATCTATCTATCTATCTATCTATCTATCTATCTATCTATCTATCTATCTATCTATCTATCTATCTATCTATCTATCTATCCATCCATCCATCCATCCATCCATCCATCCATCCATCTATCTATCTATCTATCTATCTATCTATCTATCTATCTATCTATCTATCTATCTATCTATCTATCTATCTATCTATCTATCTATCTATCTATCCATCTATCTATCTATCTATCTATATATCTGTCGTTCGAGTGGAGGTTTAATCTAAAAAACGTCTAAAAATATGCTGTGACAGTCTTGTTCATGTACACAAAAACAGCCGAGCGTCAGCTATGAGTCTTGAGGCCAATGACTCATATAGGACTTATTTATTTGAATTTGTTTACAGCAGGATAATGTGCATGCCAGGATTATTTATTGGCATCAAATATATCAGATGATATGGCAACAAGAAGACTGAAGAAATTGACAAAAATCGTTTCACTCTTATCTAATGCTAAGTCTTACACGTTAGCTGTTACATAAATCTTATCAGTTCAGAATAACAGCTACAGTGGCTTCCTGTCTTCCTCTTCCCAAACCCCCTGAGAGCCTACCCCTACGTCTACAAATTAGCAACTGGATGTTTGATTACAGTGTGTCTCACGGCAACAGTAGTGTGTGTGCGTGAATGTATTTTCTTTTAAGGAGTAGCATGGATCAGGTCACATACAATATAAAGTTGAGTCAAAATGTGAAATCAGATATCTACAGTCGTATAATTCTGACAATAGAGGTGTAAATTGATACAAATGTGGCCATGTTGACATAATGATACTCGTGTTGCTGTCATCTGTGATTCTTGTCAAACTGAAAAAGGACAGTATATATGTTTATCCAGGGGTCTGTCACATCAACAATGATTTTGATAATTTCATTGCGTCATATTCCCCTGCTCATTTCTCTTTAAAGACAGCTGTGTTTGAGGCTCACATTATAATTTTTTCGTGATTGATTCATTTCTAATCTTACCAGCAAGATCTTACACAATCTGTGGATTCATTGAATTATAAATTGAAAAGTAAACATTGAAGCTTTTTGATAATTAAATAATACTTATGTAACTCAAGTTAAAGCCTCTTGCTTTAAAAGTTCTTGTTGTGAGATTTTTCTGTGGGTTTTGAATTGTTTTTCTGACGAAACAAATACATTACACCGTGACAGGCCTTTTTTCTTTTTTAAATGTGTTAAAGATGATCTTTTTTCTATTTTTAGTCTAAAGAGATTATAACACGCAGAGAATAGAGGTTTTACACTCCTGACCCTATGAGGAAACCCTTACTGTAAATGTTGCAGACATAAACACATTACAATGCTTTTATGGGTCGATGCAAATTGGAGCTTTATTTGATTTCGTTTTGAAA
This sequence comes from Notothenia rossii, assembly GCF_949606895.1. NCBI lineage: Eukaryota > Metazoa > Chordata > Actinopteri > Perciformes > Nototheniidae > Notothenia > Notothenia rossii. The sequence goes on along the minus strand of NC_136903.1, from coordinate 75,289,332 downwards.
TTATTTTAAGGACTTTTAGAAAAATGAAACCGGAGATGTGTGTGATAATCGTCTCTCCTCATGTGCATCAGCTTCAACATTCAAACGTTTCTGCTGCGCTGGTTCGTTGAGCACAAGATGGCCGCGGTACAAAGCCATCTCAAGGATTACCGCACATGGGCATTTATGATAACACGATGATGGGAGGAGGTGCACTGATGGATGCTCAGGGTTGCACGATAACTGTAATGAACAGTTAATGAATGTTAAAGGCAGAATAAACAGAAATTGAGAGAGATTTGCTTCGTTATTCCCGGGGTGTTGTGGACAACAGCTCCGTGAAGTCTTTATTAAAGGTTGCATATCACATGCTCCACAGTGTGACAGATGGGAAATAAGTTGCTATAATAGTAACCTTGGACTCCCATTGTGTATTGCATGACAGTGCTGTTCCACACACATGTAGGATCCCTGCGGCTGCTAACAACGCTCAGGCCGACTCCTGAGATCTCTCCCATGCTCATGTAGGGAGACTGTGTAAATGCACACTGTTCTCCCTCTCAGCATCGCCATAATCCATAATGCAGTCTAGTCTCCCTCAAAACAGCCAGACTGCATTTACTATCTATTATTGAGTAGAATAAAAATAGTTTATTTTTGCTTTTTTTGAGGCAAGTGATATTGCTATAAATCAAAATGTCTCGGTAATGTCAGCATTTTGAATTATTTATCCAAACACCACTCATACACTGTAAAATGTTTGGCTGTAAAATTACAGTAAATTACTGGCTACTAGTTGCATGGATTTCACAGTAATTTACTGTAGATATTTTACAGTAAATTAGAATACAAGTACAACTAAATACTGTGACTTTACAGTCGCCATGCCCATGGCATTACTGTGATATAGCAGTACAGAGCTGTGGTATTATGGTACCTTGCTGTACATAAATTGCAGTAATTACCTGTATTTTCACACTATTACTGTAGAAGTAATGCAACACAGTAGCCAGTAATTTGCTGTAAATATACAAATGTAAATAATACAATAATATATTGTACATTTGACTAGTTAACTGGGATTTTACCATAACTACACAATTCAATCAGCTCAATCCACAAAGAAAAACAGAGAAAATGCCCATTTTAACTTTGTATTACTCCATTGAAGTGCAAAGTACATTTCACAGTGTCTTGAATGTTGTTACGGCCCCAACCTCTACTCCGCGGTAGTGGCTCGTGCTGAGATCCGCAACATGAAAGAATACACGCAATAACCGGTAGGCCTACTTGGTAACAAGCATTTATTGATAATCAGCCGTTTGCTCACAGAAGCGAAACGGGAAACAAAAAGAGGTCTGGAGGACTGGCCAAAAGGAACAAACAGAAGGAGGGAACCCGAGCCAGCCACACCACGGGCCGTAGGACCCAGAGCTCCCCCCCACTAACCAGAAATCAAATATAAACCCTATGGGAAACAAAATAAAGCCGCGAAAACTGGACTACCAGGTCCTCCAGGACTCATATTGCAAAAATATGGACAGCTCAAAATGGCAAAGAGGTATTCTAAGGGCAGTGTCTCCGGCGTTAGGATAGGCGAGACATCCTTCTCCTCCAGCTTCTCTTTATATATATACACACGGCTGAGTGGAATTTGGAACACCTGGGCAGAGGCGGAGCCAGGGGCAGACCAGGTGCACCTGGGCAGAGGCGGAGCCAGGGAGACAGAAAATAAAACAAGGAGAGGAGCACTTAACACATGTCTACACAGACATCCACTCAAAGTCAACAATTTTTCTGAAGAATGTGCTGACATGGGGGTTTAAATTGCCATGCCTCTTTTTGGCTTTCGAGCCCGTCTCAGGATTAATGCCCAGGAAGCACCTGAAAACAATAAGCCAAGACAACAATTTCAATTTTACATAGGTTTATATGTTGCATCGTTTATTTTAAGGCATGCAGCGGTGCCCCTTTCAATTTAATTAAAACCTGCACCAAAGAAAGAAATGAGTATTTAAAGCCAAGCAAGAGTGATAAAAGCAAGAAAATCACTTAATTTGTTGTGTTATCACAGAGGATGGTCTGAATACAGTATTTTACTGTGAAATAATACAGTAACATGTTGTGAAATCCTGGTAATCATTCATCCTGTACATTCACAGTAATTAACTGTGCCTGCATTGATTTCACTGTGAAATTCACAAATTACAGGATTATATTGTGAACATTACAGGTAAAGACTGTAAAGTGGTAAAACAGTAATTTATTGTAAAATATTACAGCTAAATATTGTGAAATCATGGTAATATTTTACAGTGTACACACAAAGATGGCTGCATGGAGGGTATTTGGAGATCCTTATTTTAAAGCTTGTGGTTATTTATCACGGAATAATATAACTTGACCTTATCTTTGCACTAAAAAATATCTAGAAGTCTAAAATGATTTGAATAAAAAGCTCAGCATACTCTGTCCCGCTAGTACCATCTTTTTTGTTGCATTGTATATCCGTCATGGCCTGTAGCCTAATAAGGGTCCATTAGATCATGTCTATTTTACTCAACACATTTTTAAACTGTGTTTGTTTCTTCTACCTTTGTTCAGGGGAGCTTTCTCAGAGGTGGTTCTAGCAGAGGAGAAGAGGACCCAGAGGCTGGTGGCCATCAAGTGTATCCCTAAGAAAGCGTTGGAGGGCAAAGAGAACAACATCGAGAATGAGATTGCAGTACTACACAGGTACGATCACCAAAGTTCCTCGTCATCCGTTGGCTCACGCTTTGTGTCCATCGGGAGGAATTACTCAACCATACATGTACAGATGCAAAATATATGCAAGGGGTCAATTGAATGGGTGACTAAATGCATGGTGTCAGTAGAAACAGTAAGATTGTGCACCGGAAATGTCAGGAGTAAAGAAGATAGACCTATTTTTAGTGTCCCTGTTGCCAGGGCAACAGCACACAGAGGCGGAGATGGTGTGGAGTTCCCCGCAGCAGTGTATTGAAGAAAGAGAAAGAGACATAGAGGGTGGAGAAGTGGAGATGGGGGTAGGGTAAGAAGGAGAGCGATATGGCAGAGTGGGAGGAGTGGAGTTTGGCTAAATACTTTAAGTCACGATTAAATAAACAGGACTCATGCGAGTGGTAGACTAGACAAGGTATTCCCTATTCCTAAAAGTCACAGCCCAGCTGCTGCTATGTAACAGTGATGGTTTGTTCATATGCTTTTGACTCAGGAGCCCAGAGAGATGGCTGAATGTCTGTTTACTGGTTCACAACAATAAACAATACCATTTTGTGCATCTGAGAATAAAATGTGTTATAGTTATTCTGTCAAGCCCTGTAGCTCTCATCCAAAGCTGATCTTTGTTTTCCGGCTGTGAAGCGCTGGCTATTGTCCTTCTAGGCAAGAGTACTGTATCTGAAGCTTCTCCGTGTTCTGATCTGAGGCTCTCTTTCAGTCTGCATTTTAGCAGAGGAGGGGTGAACACATAGGTTTGATCCCAATTAACTGAAGGGCTTTTCATAGAAAAGAGGGAACATTCAGCTCTAAATTTGAATTATGCAGCAAGAATGCCATCTGGTGACCAACTTACAGTAAGCAAGAGGGGTTGAATCTCAATAAAAAATGCAACATATTCTATCTGATGATTTTTGTTCCTCAGAATCAAACACGCTAACATTGTCACACTGGAGGACATCTTTGAAAATACATCCCATCTATATCTTGTCATGCAGCTGTAAGTCTTCCTCTTTAACTTACACAATGGCTTATGATATAAAAGAAGACATGAATGTGGATTTATTTACTGAAAATTGATTTGCATTCATTTATTAAAAAAATGCCACATTCTCTGGTTCATCATTTATTAAAGGACTGTTAGTTTTTTTGTCTGTGTAAAATCATAGTAAATTGGATATCTTTGGGTTTTGTGCCGTTTGTTTTGACCTAAAAAATGCATGTTGCAATGGTATCAGAGAACGTGTAATGGTCGTCTTTCATTTTTTTGTTTCAATTAGCTGTAGGTTATATGATCTGAAATACTCAAAATAGCGTTTATCTGCACAACATATGTAAATGTCAATACATGTCTTGCGTGTACTTTTACACTAAATGTATTTCAAATTCAGCCTGATTTAGTTAAAAACGTTTATATCCAGAGTTTAAAACATGTTTTTTTTGCGCTTTATTTGGCTGTATGAGCCGAACACTTTGATTTTTACCTGGCAGGGTATCTGGAGGTGAGTTGTTTGACAGGATAGTGGAGAAAGGTTTCTACACTGAGAGAGATGCCAGCCAACTTATCCACCAGATCTTGGATGCAGTCAAATATCTCCACGATATGGGCATCGTCCACAGAGACTTGAAGGTATTATTTCTCACGGAAGACAGGAATATAACAGCTCAATCTGGCTTGCAGTTGACCCCTTCTCCCTTTGCAAACCCTCCTCTTTGATGCCTCTTCTTGTCTTTGCAGCCGGAGAATCTGCTGTATTACAGTATGGACGAAGACTCTAAAATTATGATCAGTGACTTCGGATTGTCAAAGATTGAGGGAGCAGGCAGTGTCATGTCCACAGCCTGCGGTACGCCTGGATATGTGGGTAAGGCATTTATTTTGCTAGTCTGCCAAACTCTCCTCGCCACCCCCTCTCTTTCTTGTGAGCTCAGTGCCTGTTATTTCAGCTGATATCCCCTCTTTATTCATTGAGTTGTGAGAGGCTCTTTCGTCCACTACTGAGTCAATTGCAAGTGTTTCAGAAGGGCTCTCTACCTGTTCGACATGACCCACTAGATCACATGGTATTACTGAAAGGTCAAGATGACTTGAATTCACCCCCACTTCTACCCTGTAGCGTATATTTTCCTGAATGTCTGCTGTGTGTTTCACAGCTCCCGAGGTGCTCGCTCAGAAGCCGTACAGCAAAGCAGTGGACTGCTGGTCCATAGGAGTTATTTCTTATATTCTGTAAGTAAGCCCCTTAATCACTGGGAAGTGTGTCAAGTGTGAGTTTTATACTGAATATTATACAATATCACTCCCACAGGTTATGTGGATACCCTCCGTTTTACGATGAAAACGATGCCAAGTTATTTGAGCAGATTCTGAAAGCAGAGTATGAATTTGACTCTCCGTACTGGGATGACATCTCAGATTCAGGTACTTCTGATTATTAAATTATGTACGTATAATATATATGTATAACTAATCAGATTGGACGTATAATACCATGATTTTTGTCTGCAGCCAAAGACTTCATCTGTCACCTGATGGAGAAAGAACCGTTGAAGAGGTATACATGTGATCAGGCGCTCCAGCACCCATGGTAAGAGAGTCAAATACTTATTACCTTTATATATAAAAAAGATACTCATACTTCTTGAAAACAATAACAGCCATTTTCACTATGTTCTGTCAAATGTTAGACTAAATTAAAATAAGGAGAAAATAGAAAAGGACATACATTATATCATATCAATAAAAAGATCATCGACCAGCAATCAGCTAACATTTATTTTCATTATCAATAAACCCATTGCCTATTTTATTCATTCATTTATTAATCTGTTAATAAAATGTTAAAACAAATAACATTCTAATTTACAAGCCAAAACTGACACTTTCAAATGCCTTGTTTTACTCATAATGATGTTCATGACTACTGTGTTTGTGACAAAGAAAATGATAACATCTTCTTATTTGAGAAACAGGAATTAGCTAAATGTTTGCATTTTTTAAGGAAAATGTAACAATTAATCAAGTATTTAAAAAACATGCCAATACATTTTTCTTCAAATCGACACAAAATGCAAAGGATACGCTCTAGTAATGTTCTTTTACTGAATTTCACTTCAGTGATTGTTGTTGACCTTGCAGGATCTGCGGAGACACAGCTCTGGACAAGAATATCCATGAATCTGTCAGCGCTCAGATCAAGAAGAACTTTGCCAAAAGTAAATGGAAGGTCAGTGCCTGAACCACAGAGCGGCCTGCTGAGAGAGCACATTTAGTACGCCTGTGCTTCTCCCTCAGTAGCTGTCACACACAGATTGTTTCCCCTTTCTCTCTCTCTGTCCATGAAGCAAGCATTTAATGCCACAGCGGTGGTGCGCCACATGCGGAAGTTGCAGCTGGGCACAAGTCTCGAGGGACCGAGTCAGATTACTCCCACAAGTCCCTGCCATGGACATCTGCTCCCAGAGGAAGAGGCGGAGGACGAGGAGGAGGAGGAGGAAGACGAGTTGGGGAATGGGGAGGAGGAGAGCTGTAAGTCATCACTTTACAGTCAACAAACAAACACTATTTTTTGTCATATCAGACGTGCACATTAAGTTAATTAAACTAAATGTATTACATATAATGCTGCATTGTAATTTCACAGCATTTAAACTGTCTAAGATTGTGGGGCCAAATGTACAATCTTTCAGTTGATCTTTCTCAAATCAAACCATCTATCCTATATTAAGTGGATGAAGCATTAGAAAGATAAGGATGCTGCTGTTCTAAGACAAATGTATAGAAGGCAGAACAACTGAGCCTTAGAATGTACAATAAAAGGATGAGAGGATGAATGAGTGTGAAGAGGCATAGTCCAATCCAATCCAACTGTATTTATATAGCACGTTTAAAAACAACAGAGTTGACCAAAGTGCTGCACATGAATAAATATATATATATATATATATTGTACTTGTAGCTGTTGGGTAACTTTTTATTACCCAGGATTGGCTAATTATGATAACTTCACAGTGTTGGGAATAACTTCTATTTGGAAAGCCTTAGGAGGCTCCCACTGCTAGACTGGCTACATTTAGTTTTGCACGAGTTACATTTCCCTTCTAGTGTGATGGTGAGTGCAAAGTTATTATTACCCGTAATCTCTTTATGCTCCGTTGCTTTGCTCTAATCTCCAGTATCCCACTACGAGGACGGTCGCCGTGGCAGCACCGAGGGCAGCGCAGACCGGGACAGCCTGAGAAGCTGCACCTACTGCTGCAGGCCAGCCAGTCGCGTTTGAGCCCAGCCTCCGGTTGTCATGGTGACATCGTATCCCTGGAGCGCCCAGAGCCCGCCCGCCCGCCCAGTCTGGCCAGGAATGCAGAGTAGTTATCAGGCAGTGTCCACCAGAATACATCCACAGCCAGCAGGTCACATTGTGGAGAAATATACTGTAAGTCTTTCCCCCACAATACAAAATACAACATACACACATCCTCACTCAACACACAAGTTTTAACTTTTTTGTTTGTTGCAGAACAAAATGCAAGGCTGCTCCAGAGTAGACAGTGATTTAAAGAAAGGGCCAGTCTGCATGATGAGCAACCTAACATAGAGTTGTCCAGCTACAGCAGACAGGAATCATTACAGTGTGTTCTGTAAAATACGTTGTTAGAAGGTTCCAGTCTTCTGGAGTTTAATCAAAGAATAGGCAGTGGCCCAAAGGCAGACTTCTCTATAATTTTTGTTCTCACATTATCTGTCACATCTACCTCTATTCATAATTAAGGTCAGTCTACATCCATCTGGCTCAGGCGCTCTACGTTACTGGCAGCCTTCTCCAAAAATCTGGCCAGACAGGGCACAAAGAAAAGGGAAACTCTGAAAGCTACTCCTGCATGTCTTAATACTCCTTACCCCTCAATGTGACTCGCTCCGGTCGCTGACCAAGTAGCTGTTTAGTTGAATAGTGTTCATCTTGAGGCATGACTTCACTGCCGATGCCCCCCCTCCCATTTGTTCTGTTTTATCACTTTTTTCTCACATTAAGTGTTTCTGTCCTTTTTATAAGTATTTAATTATTTTTTAAAGCTTTTTGTTTTTTTTTAATTGGAGGGTGATTCTGGGGACTTTGGACTCTATATTCTGGCTCAGACTGGGTTTGTGAAGAGCGGTTCTGACGTAAAGTGTGTGCATGCTTCTGTTGGAGAAAAAATATTGAAATAGATGAATATCAGAAGGAGACTTTTTGTTTTATGGCTGTTCTGTTAGGAGAGGCTCAAACTGAGATCCCTGTGCACCTGTAAATCGGAGGAATCGTATCTGACTATCCTCTGTGAGCTCACATCATGTAAGAAAGAAAGAGTTATGGGTTAGTGTTGCGAATCCACTGTGCGTGGGAAGAAAAAGATCATCCATCACCATGCACATTCTCCCTGTTCTGTTGCTGATAAGCGTCTACATATTGTCCGGCTTATGCCGGGTCGGAGGGATCTCAGTCTGGGCGCTCCGCCTGCTCTGTGCTGTGCACCTCTAGTGGAAGAAGTTTTGGTCTACTGTTTGCATGACCTGGTTAAATATGTTTACATGAATGATGATCAATTAGTATAAACACACGATTATTATTACTCTGTTGTATTTAAAAATGATGTGATACTGTAATTTTGAGCTATATAATGTGAAGTGAGTAACACCAGAAGTAATGTTGTTGACAAAGTACAACACAGCACAGTGGACTTATCATTTGCATTTACTACGATGGTCAAGTCTCTACCCGAGTGACATTTCTCCTGTACTTTGTTTGTTTACAACTCAAATATTCTGTTTTCCTGTCATTGCTTTTGTATTATTTATTTATTCCCTATTGATACCCAGGCACAAGCAGAAAAAAATACACATATCTTAATGAAACGCATGTGCCAGCCACAGTACAAAACATTACAAAATATATACAGAGATGCTGGAAATATCACATGTCCGCCAAGGGTGTATTCTTCAGTGTGCATTTGTCCTCCTGGTTAGATGAACTGCAGTACTAAAGCCATACAGTAAAGTGGGGATGTTTAACTGTACATTCAGATATGTTGTCATCTTATAAATATATGACTTCAATTAAGGATGGCTATGATTTGGCACAATATTTAATGTAGAAAAAAAACAAGATTAAATTAAACATTAAATTCAAATCCAAACACTTAAATCCTGATATAAATCTCACCATATCGTTGTTGATTTAAGGTATGTCATGTCACCATATTATTAGTTAGCCGTAGAAATAACAAACAAATTCATGCTAGTTCCCTAAATCTGTCATTGACACTTACAGGTCCATAGTAGAATAAAAGAAGGCAATTACTCTGGATTTACATGACGGTAATTGTGGAAAATATGCAAACTGTGTGTGAAGGGCTTCATGTTAACTGTACGATAGCCAATGTTGATGAATTTGATAACTGGCTATTAATTGTTTGGTAATTACCTGTCATTGAACTTTCCCTGGGATTTGTTTCCATTTGGCTGTGTTTTTTTAAATCTTATTTTACCCATTACAACACATCTAAATTCATAAAGAAACACGTGTATATTATATATATAAATATAAGTATATATTGTATATCCTTTTTTGTAAAAGCTGTTTTGAGCTACAACTGTATGGATGCAATGCATCATGGGTTATTGGATAAGATGTAAGAAAATACAATGATTTGTACCCACTGAGATATGATTGCAGGAAATGAAATAAAACCTCCTTGTCTATGCATTGTGTGTTCTGTCATTGTTCAACAACGTCGAAATGTTGCATAAATCTGTGATTCGTAAAGAAGTGTAAGCGATTCAAACTGATTTAAACTGATATCACATTATATGCCAAATATAATGTATTTTCATAACTGAAAAAAATCTCACTTATTTTACCTCTTTATTTACTTATCAAACTACATTTCCCTTATATCATGATCATTATGATAAGTGCTGATGGCCATTCCAAGACATATCATATTCAAATAAATATATATATATATATATATATATATATATATATATATATATATATATATATATATATATATATTAGCTGGATGATTCATGTGGTAATAATTGGTATACTGATCATTATCATTTCATAACAAGATTCATGTATAATCTTTTTTAATTAAATGTTCACCTCCTGCCAGTCATAATAAAATAAATGTTCACAAAAAACACATTTTGTGACTTTTCCTGCATATATCATGACATTGGAAATACACTATTATGTCACAAGAACAAATGTATTGCATGTTGTTGAATATCTTTTGTCAACCTAAACATTACTTAGGCACACTATGGACACAAGATATTTTAATTGTAATCTCTTTTACACCAAATCTCATTGTGGACATCATTGACCTTGACAGACGAATGTACCCGATTGTTAACTAATATATGATACTACGCTTCTCAACATTATAAAATAGACCTTAAATAAAACAATGATATTTACAGGGTAAAGTGAATGCCCAAAAAAACATTGAAAAGTTCCTTATTATACTGACATATGAGTCATTACAGACATTATAATTAGAAAACTGTAACACATTACCATGTAAGTTAACTTTAAAATGAAAACATATACATGTGCATCTACTGTGTTTACGTAATTCAGTTTTTTTCAATACAGTGATGTCTTAATAGATCAGTCATGTATTTCTCATCTATGTGATCCTTGATATTTAAAGACAATTACTTTACTTGACCTGTTTCACCTTTGCTCACTTAACCACTGGAACCATCCACTGTCACATGTCTTACTTCACCTTATTTGATTCTTATGTTAACAGTAACAGTGAAGATCAGTCTCTCCACTTATTATTCCCAACAGTCCATTGTGCTGACTTTCAACACAACACATGCACATACATACACTCAAAACGTCCACACTTATTTTCCTCATGCATCCAACACGGCTGTTCGTCTCAGTCTCTCTTTGACTCGGAGGAACTCTGGGCCCTCTCGCTGTTGTCCCTTGTCTCTCTCGATCTGTGGAGATATTAAAATACATTATGCAACATATTAGTTAAAAATCACTGTGTAGCCTATGCTTGTTTATGAGTATGATACATCTTAATATTTCGTATAACAGTTCATATCGTTCATATAACTAGATCATAAGTCATTATCAATGTTTTTTTTTCTTGTAGAAGCTCAGGCTGGACTTCTGCAGTGTCTGAGACAATGCCTGCACTGCCCCCCACTGGCTGACTGCAGAACTACATGATGCTCTTATCAATGTACTATGTCTTCTGTGAGGAAATACTGAAAATGTAATGTATGACACACTCATGTTTGGTTTCAGAATATGTAAAGTAATTCAGATTCAAAGTCAATTCAAAATGTAATTGATATATTATGATGTTGGTATGAAAGAGTGTTAGGGAAATGAGAAGAAAAAGTTAGAGGAGGAAGAGGACGTTTAGAATTTGAAGAATAATGTTGAGAATACAATGACAGTGTTTGAGAAAAAGGTTGAATAAAGTTGACATGTACAGAATAAGGTTATGTGTTCAGTATTAGTGCCAGCCAGGACAAAAAAAAGAGAAGCTTTTTAAGAATAGAGTTGAGAGTTGAAAAAAACGTAGAACTCGAGAAACTATACTCAAAAATGTTTTTTAAACAAAACAAGAAAATGCTAAATCAATAAAAAAAACGTCATGCATCCATTTGCTTCCCCTTGTGCCTGGCCCTACTGTATACTCTTCCTTTGATTTGATTGATAGATCTTGACAAGATATTATGTTTTACTTTTAACTCCTGTGTGCAAACCTTTTCTAGCCTCTGTTGTCTTTTGAGCAGTTCCTGATGAAATGGTGATCTGCTCCTCTTCGCTTCTTCCTGATCCCTGCTCGCCTTCACCCTTTGTTCCCATCTTCTCTTTTCTAAAGCCCTCTGGAGTTCAGTCTTTCCTTCTTGGTGCACTCTGCTGACAGGAACACAGAAGGACCTTATGATTCATAAAACAAACGAAGGTGAAGTGTGAGTGTTTTTACTAGAGTCTGTGTTACTTTAACAACCTCTTGTGGGTCATCCGCAGTTCTTTGTGGAGCTCCTGGTGGCTCTTGGAAGCTGTTAAAGGATTGAGAGGTTTTTGGGGTCTGATGAGATTACTGTTCTCCTCCTCACTCTGTAGTTGGGACAGAGAAGCCTGGAGCTCCCAGTATCTGTTTTGCTGATCAAGTTTTTGTGTCTGCATTACTGGGGCAAAAGAGAACAAAACATACAGACTATATATTTTCCAGTACGATATAGGAATAAAGGACACAATTCACATTTGACACCATATTTCTCAATAGAGTGATAACAACATTGCTGAAGAAATAACCCCTTACATTGTATTAAAATCACATGGCAAGTATCGCCTCAAGGACCTACCAAACTTTATTATTGATACCACCAGATGAAATAAACATTTAATCAGCTCATCTGTCTGACAAAAACCTGATTGCCTTTTTGCTTATCTCTAAGCCTCAAATGACTGAAAAGCCTCATGTATTAACAGAGGGAGGGACACAGGTATTTACAGTGCTCTTCCTGATATCAAGACCTCTGGAAATACCACAAACGGCAGCCTCAAATAGTCATAAAATGACATGGAAACCTGCCTTGGGAACTGTACAGTTAAAGGTCATAGGCTATTATGCAAAATCAACTTTTTCATGTCTTTTCTACATAAACATGTGTCCCCCCTGTGTAAAGAGATTATGAAAGTTTCAGGAAAAAATATTTGCTCACTTTTTGTCCTGACCCGTTTATATAAAAACCTGTCTGAAGATGAGCTGATCAGATTTTGGCCACCTTGATGTCATAACGATGTTTTTGGCTTGTGTCACCATTAACCAATGACAAGCCAACCAAGGTAACCCCCCCCCACCTTATCACCTGAATCTCCTCCTAGAGAACCATTGTGTTATCACATTGGTGGCGTGGGGAGTGGCTTCTTATTTTCATCTAAAGTAAAAGACAGAGAATCAGCACTTTTGAAACAGGACTGAAACAGAGGGGATTATGGGATGCTACAATGCATTATCTGTTTGGTATTTGGAGCAAAACACTTCAGAGACATGTTTTGTATATATCTGAGACCTATAATATATTGAGGAAAAACTGTATAATAGGCGACCTTTAAAGTCCTACAAACCCTATGGGTATATGCACTGGTAACTTACTTCTTGCCTGCTGTAGGGCATTCCATCACTGTAATCTTACTTCATGTCCTTTGTGTGCTCAAATATAACACCAATGACTAAACTGTAAAAAGTGTAAAGTAGTGAGCAAACATTAGCCACCAAAAGCTATTGGTCATGCAGACCAAGTAACAGAAAATCTGTGTTTTGTCGAAAAAGGATTCATATATTCATTTGGTTAAGTCACATTGTGTTATTATTATAATCAAAATGTACATAGTCTTGCTTTAAAACACATTTTACAGACATTACTTAAAAAACTCTGGTTGACACTTTTACTCTTTAATGACGCTTAGAATAAAGAAAATTGCTTCAAAAGAACCTCTATCTGTGCCACCTCTGCCCAGTTGTTATTCCCATAAAGTCACAGTTTACCCCTCCTTTTATGACAATGATAATAATCTTAACAGACAGATCTCTCACCAGACACGTTCAGGTGCTCCTCTGGAGGATGTTGAAGATCTCTCTGTCAACAGAAGATGCCATGTCAAATAGATTAAAATATGAAAATGTGTTAGTATTATTACCAATGTATTTGTTTTTTTATATAAAAGGGTGTGCATAGTGTGACACACAATTGCAGATAAACGATACACCTCTCAGTGTGTCACCAATGCAGTTTCATGCAAATGACAGAGACAGAGAGAGAGAAAGTTGAAAGCATCACAAAGCCGTTTTATGCAACGGACAAATGAAGTGTCATCTCTTGTTCCACATGTCCAGTGAAGCGAGAGCCCTGACGGTGGAGGGCTGCCACCTCATTAATGACAAGGATCAAACAAAACACAGTCTGATTCCCACTGAAACTCTCATTTGCTGGAGTTTGAGCAGAAATAATAGTCGAGACAAGAGTGATTCGTTTGTTTGGACTCGGACAGGACTGCTGAAATAAGTTATTCATTTGGTTTCTGTTGTTGGATAAACGACTGTAGATACATTTTGGCAAACTTCTTTTTTTTGCTCTGAGCACAATCTACTGGTTACATTTTCACTGATCAATGTACGTGTTACATAATGTTTGTTGTGGCTTTGGCATGAGTTGCCATTCAGCTGCCACTTGGCTGAATGTGTTCCAAAACCTGCTTGAATTATTCAGATAAAGTAAAGTTTAAATAAATCTTCAGAATGAGAATAAGATGCAATCTTGCTGAGGCATTTTAATGACAAGTTTGCTGCTGGCAGCGGTTCGGTTGAAGAGGGAAAAGTCATGCTGTTTGGCCAAGGCTTAGACAGTGGATATTTTGTGGCGAGAATTAATTGGACATGACGGGGAAAACACTCTCCAGGGCTTACTTTCCAATGTTGGCAAGGCTTGTTTTACAGGATAAAAATCTGTAGTTGGTTTAAGCCCTTGCTTTCTTTGGGAAATAAAAAGTAGAGATAACAATAACGGATCAGGAAACTGTCAAAAAAAAGAAGCTTAAAGGTGATCAAGAACACACATTTAAAACACAGTTTTGGTTTTTCATGATCTGTTAGTGTCTTCTCTAACACACAAGAAAGTATTTTGACACATGGATTCTTCTGCTGGATTATTTTAACAGCACACGTGTTATGTTTTAAAGAGAAAGACAGAGAAAATAAATGAAGAATATACATTTACAAACGTACCTTCTTTCCATGTGTGACCCCCATGTCGTCGGTCTGAATCCAGATTCAGTTTCTGCACAGTGAACTCACAATGGACAGAGTTGTGATAATAATTTGAGGTTTCTCTCCCTCTCCCTCTCTCTTTCTACTCCATCAGCCAATGACGCCAGAGAGAGCAAACTGTTCTGCGTTTTGACCAATGTCGATGCTACCAGGGAAGCAGCGACCGAGTGGAAGACACACCCTGGAGAACAGGCCAAAAGTGCTGGAAGAATATTCAATGAACAAGTACTTCATTTTAAAGTACACTGCTGTTGTTAAACATTAAGCTGGTTTAAATATGTCTGGTTTAACTTCTTCAGCTCCAGAGAGGTCAAAGTATACAACATTGCATGAATAAAATAAGCTTTGGTGAAATGCTAATTCATTATACAAAATGTGTTTATCAGAAACTTATTTTAAATAAGTGTTGTTCTCTCAATCATTATCTCAAGACCCTTCGCATTGTTGATTTGCCCCTTTGGAGGTGGCTGGACCCCGATGTGGGACAATAAGATGAGCTTTACATACACAGACTAGCGGCACCTTGACCAGCTCTGCTCAAATTGGTTTTTTTCTTTTCTTGAATCTGTTCATTTTTAGACTACGGGTGTATATGTTCCCCTGCCCAGGTGTGCTGCCAGGTGCACCTGGAAATCTTAAAGCTCCAGTGCCAGCAGAAGGGGGCTCTGGCGGGGGGACTGCTGTGTTTCTGCCTCACATGCCAGGATGGATATTTGTGTCACATGTTTGATTATAGTAAATCCTATGGAGTTGATCATTTTAAAAGGTGTCTGTGTTGTATTTGGGTCAGTGGTTGAATTGTGTTATCCCCATAGGGCCACGGTTACCTAAGGGTGGGGCGTAACACACTGTATATGTATCCAAACTAAAGATAAGGTTCTGAACCTCTTTCTCCTCTGGTGTACAGATTGAAATGGAAAACTAACACATGTGTTTCCATGTTAAGAACAATGCTGTAGCACATATTTGTTCAGCCTTTTTTTTTTAGCAGAATAAATATTATCCATGCCAAAACTCTTGAGATATTCCTCATTCCTCCATAGATAGTTTCAAAATATCCAGTCTCCTTTGTCGATGTTGAACTTTGTCAATGGGTCAATTTTGCACAACTTTTCATTCCTTGAATTTTTACTTTGCATTTTATATTAGAATAAACAGCGCTAGTCAAGTCCAGTCAATTTTATTTAGATAACCCAGAATCATTAATGACAAATCTAACTAAAGCCACAAGTAAACTATAATGCAGTTACTCAATGCATCAAATACATTGTGAATAAGTAATATTGGATTTCCACAGTGAAGTCCTAAATAAGTCATGTTCTCCTTTTCATCACGAAACTTTTCCATCAGTAAGGTTCCTTGGGTAGCAGCCAGACAGCTCCACAGCCTCCGGCCAATCTCCATAAACGTTGGTGCTCTCATCATTAGCAGCTTGCTGACGGGTGGGACAGGGAAGAAGACATTGCTTTTTCCATCAATTATCTTACCTTTACTCGTTTTTTACTTTAAGTGTTCTTTAAAATAGATGTCTTTTCTGACACAAATGGAGCAGGCTCACTAACCTTCTCAAAGAGGCTTTTGTTGTCTCTCCCTGCTCTTCCAGCAAACACCCAGTTATCTCTGCGCTTCACAGACGTGATCAAAGTGCTTCCCATTCCGACAAACACCTCCCTCATCTCGTCTGTCATTCTGCCACAAAGTAGTAAAAGAGGGTCATGTTGTGTGATATGAAACCGTGTCAGCTTTTGAATCATTGAGATATGGACTTACTTTGCTGTCACATCATCAAACGAGGCCACCAAGACAATCATTCCAGGATATATGTTCTTCAGGTATGCCAGGATGTCATCTGCATCTTTTGATATTAAAAAACATCATCTGAAGGTTTCAATTACACTTTTTTATTTAAAACAAGAACAAAAAAAACTAAGAAAACTCTTACTTCCAATTTTCATATTAAGGTAGGCAATTGTTTCCACATCTCCAAGTTTCTCTGGAAGAAAAACACGTTATTTCATATCAATAACGGACCAAAGTAGATCCTCAACTCAACTTGACTGAAGCTTTTGATCATATCACATGATCTTTATCAGCAGATGGCATTTACCCAATTGTTATGGAAGTAAAGAAGTTATATTATCCTATTTTAGGAGTACTTCAAGGTTTTTTCCCATTTCATGTGTGATGAAAATCATAGAATAGGACCACAAGCTCCAGTACAGCTGGTAAATTAACCTTAGACAAGATTGTTTTAAAAACTGCTGCATCCAAGTTCAAAACTCAAATATAATCGTAAGAGCTCTGAAGATGTCATCAACATATCTTCAATTTGTTTTTGTATTATGCAGATGAATTGACATACATGTCCCTGAGAGCAACACAGAGGATTTATTGTATTGTGAATACAATGGTTTGTCTTACAACCGGAAATAGCAGTTTCTCCATTTTAGTTCTTTAAATAAACTGTTGCCTATAACGTTGTAATACATTTTTTTTCCCCTATTATACTGTTTTTCGTCAATATATTATAGGTCTCAGATACAAAACATGTCTCTGAAGTGTTTGGCTCGAAATGCCAAACAGATCATTTTAGCATCCCATAATCCCCTCTGTTCAGCCCTGTTTCAAAAGTGCTGATTCTGTGTCTGTTACTTTAGATGAAAATAAGGAGCCCCTCCCCACACCCCTCTGAGAGAGATTTGGTTAAAAAGAACACAATGGTGCTCTAGGAGGAGATTCAGGTGATAAGGGGGGGGGGGGGGGGGATCTGATCAGCTCATCTTCAGACAGGTTTTTATATAAATGGATCAGGACTAAAAGTGAGCAAATCTTTTTTCCTGAAACTTTCAGAATCTCTTTACACAGAGGGGACACATGTTTATGTATAAAAGACATGACAAAGTGGATTTTGTATAATAGATGACCTTTAAAAACCAAATGTTGAATCAGTTTGCTTTGTAATGGCTGCTCAGAATGGGGATATATAGTCAGTTCTGGGCCTACAAATCTGCACCACTGGAACAGACATCTACATGTGCCCCAAGTGGAACAGTGATTGATTCATAGTGACTTCTGCACCCTGAGGAATACAGCCCACACAATATGAGCTCAAACAAGAAGTGTTACTACTATACAGAATCGGCTAAATCTGAAATTTCACTCACCATTTACAACCACAATGTTCAATCCTGATCCCACATTATTCTTCACAGTGCTCATAATGCTGTTGAGATACAAATACGGTTGAGATACAACACATTACAATTCTTCGTCAATTCAGGTACTAACCATAATATAACGCACATTTTACCCTCAAAGCATATCTTTGGTCCGACTACATTAGCTGCTCCGCTGACGATGTAAAAAGCAAAATGGTCGGGCGGACAGACTCTGGAGAGGCCGCACTTTGCCTTGGGTGCTGTTGTAACTGAAAATGCACATGGAAAATTACTTCTGATTTTGCAGGAAGTTAAACATAGTTAATGTGTATAGGCATATTATGTCAACATCTATCATGATTAAATATACCTGTTTTGAATTTTGGTTTGGTAACATTAACTTTATTGAACCCTAAAATGAAAGCTCAGTATTATTAAGATGTGGCAAATACAAATGAGGAGAGGTAGTTCAAGATTTGTGATGTAATAAGTAAAAGTTAGCTCACTTAGAATATTCCTTGCTTTCTCCTGTACATCGAATGAATTGAAGGAGACTGCCCAGGTTATTAGGAAGACAACTATTACAGCAGCAAGGGGCAGAACAGCTGAAACCACAAAGAGCAGATAGGTGAAGATTGGCAGACATAAAAGCTTGACTACTTGTTTTGGTAGTAAAGTGAAATCTTACCTCGATTTCTCATATTTGAGATTAAAATAACTTTTGGTTCCCAAAAGAGCTGAGACCTTTGAAATGTACGTGAAGTATTTCCAGTCAGCAGCAAAGTATTGTATATACAGGAGAGCTTCTGAATCTCTGAACACTCCCTGACTACCACGCCTTCGAGGAAAGGTGTTCAGAAAAAGAAAAAAAAAGCTCTCCTCCTTCTTGTGATACATTAAAACCAGGATGTGGAATTATAGACCCAGCCACTGTTTACTATATGATCAGGTTTCTCTCTTCTACAATGTCAAATATAGGACAGTGTCTAACAGTAACAGATACTCTTTGTGGTGAACAATGTGGTTTGCAAACAGAAGACAAGGGAATGTAACAAGAGGGGGAAAAAAGCTTTTAGCTCCGTGTTAAGTGTTGGATGTGTACATTTGAAAGAAAAAATATTTTAAGAATCCCTTTGTCATTTATCCGTTTTCAATTTGTATGTAGATGTTAGGAAATCATATGTGTGTCAAGTTATTTGTGTAAAACTACTATTATACAAAGATTCATAGAGACTTTAAAATAAAGCAAAATTCATCTCTCACAAAGGGCAAATAAATAAGCACAATACAGTAGGCAATACAAAAATAAATGTAAATAAACTTAAAACAGATGAGACACATTTCACAAAACACCTTTATTTTACCTGTGATACAGGAAAATGTCACTGAGAATAAAAAAGTTTTTTCAAAGGAAACCTGGTCGACAGGAAGTGCCAATTCTGGTATTTCAGTAAACGCAACTTACATAGAACAAAACGGTGTGTGTCAAGGCATTTTAGTCCCTACTTCTAATGGATGGAAAACACTGTTTACACAAAAATTAGGCGTCATGGACTGTTAAAATGGTGAAAGGCATAATTAGGCCGAGCCCTGGTGTTAGTAAGCATCTGCAGCGCTGATCCTCCAACAGAAGCTCAGTCCGAGCTTTCACCTGCCTCGGGGGGGTCCAAACTAAAAAAGCATTTCCCTGCAGGCAGTAATGAACTGATGTTATGACTGTTATTAAAGTCCAATCATAATAAAGTCATCATTTATCCATCATAAAACAGTAGCTGATCGGGGGAATTAAAGCCTCTGAGTGGCCATGTTTTGACCCACATCGGGTGGCTGAAACAGGAACGAACTAACTCAATGTTTGAACAGCTCCAGAGCTGGAGAACAAAACCAACTGAAAGCAAATTATTTATACAGACGATACGAGGCAAGAGCTCAAGATATTTTACGCTATTCATATTTTAATGTATTTAATTAGTCAAAAAGTAGTTGCCACACATCGAACACGGTGCCACCCGAGGCCTAGGAGAGCAACCAGTCTGTTATACAGCTTTGACGAGAATAAATTACTGAGAGAATTAAAAAACTTAAATTGAAAACATGTTTCAAATGTACAGTAAGTATGTGCAGTAACATGAGATTTTGAGTTTATAAATATTATGAAGTATTTTTCCGTCACACGTGGTTCAATAGAGGGCTGTTAGTGCCACATATGAAGGAATTTACATTATAAAAGCTTCAACATGGTGTAATACTTAATGACACCAACAGAGGGTCTATGTGTACCACGTTCTGCTGATAAGCATTATGCATTCAGAGAGTCATGACTATAACACTGTAGGAGCAAAATATGCATCTTTTGTTCTTTAAAAAAAAAAAAATGTTCCTGTCCGCTTAAGCAGGAATAATAAACAGTTCCTTTTTGATAAAGCACAGATGCTCTTCAAATAAGAGACAGAAAGAGTGAATTATGCAGGACATGAGTTGGACAGAACAAGGACAATCCAAGCAGATGGCGAACACATCAGCCACTCCTCTGCATGAATATATTTAATAACCCAACATAAATATTTCTAAAATGAACACCAGAGTATAAATTACATGCAGAAGTCAGCGTTGACATAATTCACACTATCATCAGTAATTCTAGAGGACAACATAAATATCTCCAACATGAACACCAGAATATAAATTATATGCAGTCGCCCTCACTGACATAATTCACACCATTCCTATCAGTAACTTTATAGCAAACCATTTCTTAAGATATTTGCAAAAATCTGCAATAACGAAGGAGCTTTAAACTCTTTAGGGGGCAACCGATTGATTTCATTGCTTAATTGTTTATCATACCAAATCTAATTCAAAAGAGAAGCTTTAGTGAGATGATTTTCTGATTAATTATTTATCAGTATAAGCTGTCGCCACATAATAATGTCACTTGGGACTCCCTAGCAGGTGGGGTTGGGGTTGTGGCAAATGCAGCTTTAAAAAAAATCAGCCGAGAAGTCAAATTAAAAGAGTCTGTGATCTCTGAAGGAAAATCATGCACTTAATTAAAAAGTGTTCTGTATTTTCATTTATTTTTCCACTCTTTAATTTAATGTGTATTAACATGACAATTACTGTGATTTGTTTACATTTTGATTTGTTATTTTTAAAATTTGATTTGAATATTTTGTCCGTGGCACAGCCTTTGGTCAACCATGGAATATTCAGGAGAATGTATTTTCAGTGCGATCAGCAGCACTAGCCTTCTAATATAACATCTGATCGAGGGGCCATAAAGTTTTCAGAAGGGAGGGAGCAGAACAAGTCAGAAATACTTCAAGGTGAGCTGAGGTGTAAGCTACACTGACAACAATATTGATGGAAGTACTGTACAACACATCAACATCTTAATGACTTTTTTCTCACAACCTGATATACACAGTTGGACAGTAAGAGGATGTGAGCACAATTAGCTGACACTAAAATGATGGGGGAGCGGCTGAAATACCACAACCTTTACTCCTAACCTACTAACAAAACTGTAAGCACAGACGGAGTACGACCTTGATGTTTAAAACTGGGTAAGTGATGCTTGAAAATATCTAGTAAACCCATTAAATGGGCAAAGCCTGCGAGCTAGTTCAGGCAGTCAACTTGAGCACTTATGCCTTATTCATACATAACGCCCCTTGCCACTCTACAACCAACATAACAGAGTCTCCTTAATATGCCGCCCTATTTAACCTGCCAGACCTCTCTCAATGCATTGCTTGCTGCTGCTACTTCCACGTCGCTGCTGCTTGCCTGCCCCACCACCACCCCAGCTTCCACCTGTAGGCTCGGGGGTTAGTTATTTGATCATCACTCATCGTGCTATGTATATCTATGGAGTGATGATGCCCGAGCCTAGTCGCCAAACTCAACTATATGCTGCTTCTAATAAACATGTTAAAGAAACACGTGAGTTGTATGACTGAAATTGCATTAAACATAAGGAAATAACACTCTCATAAGAAATCGAGCCAGACGAAGAATACAAATCCAGAAACATAATCCACAGGTGCAACAAATCCATGATTGAATCAGTCAGTCGTCTGAAATTAAATCATCTCTTTTATAGGAGATTCAGTCTTTATATTATTGCCCAGTGAATAAAAAAATCCAAACATTTTGTAAAACATGAGAAGTTGGTGCTTTTCAATTCCTCTATATATAATAGGTTTAAGATTTGTTTTTTTTAGACTTGACAAGAAAACACATTTGAGCTTGAAGAAAAAGATGATGGGTATTTTCTTACTTGTTTCTGATGTTGAGTGGAACAAAGGATTCATCTACAAGGAAAACAATCTTTTGCTGAAGTCCTTAAGCACACAATTCATCCAAAATAAACTCAGCCAGTCCTGCAGCATCCCCCTCGGACACTTATTCCAGAAGATCCTGTCATGAGGAAAAAAAACATGACGTGTGAAGAGATAGGGTAAGCTTTGTTGTGTTTCTGTGGGATACACAACGGTGAAAAATGAAAAATATAGTAAGGGTAGCCATGAAGCACTGACCTCATCCGACTCCTCTCCCACTGTGCAGGGCCCCGTGTCCCCCCCCTCTGTCATGGCTGAACCCTGTTCCTCCATTCCCCTCAGCGTGGAGTATCTGTAACTCGCCTCACTGAAAACAAGTGACAGACCAGGGTGATGTGTTCATACTGCACTGAGGATTTGAAATACTCTCATACACGCTCATTTAAAAAGTCTGCTTACTTGACTGGGTAGCAGTATTTTCGGATGATCAATAGAGCAGCAAGTATTGCCGCCACAGAGACGAAGATCACCGATGCAATAACCCCAGGGTGAATTCGACCTAACCCTGCCTAAAAAGACAAATTAATTCAATCCAATGAGATCTAACAGTGGGGTAGTTAAAGAGCCCATAAACCTAACAGCTCAGTTCATGATGTGTGGCTCAGATAAAAAAAGGAAATACGGGCAGGAGATATGACAGCTGAACAGCGTGTGTGTTATGGATCACACTGGTGTACGACCCAAAAGCTCAACAGCAGGAGTGTGAATCACAGGCCAAGCAGGGAAACAAAAGCAATTTTGACAAATAAATGATCACACACGTCAGCACTAGGATCACAAACCAATATCTTTAAAGTCAGAGCTATGCATAATATCATACACTCTGTAACGTTAGGATTAGAGTGTGAAAACTTTAATCTTTAAGTGTTAATTATGATTCACAAGACCAGAAGGTTACAATTCAACAATTAATCACACATCAGGAGGTGTCTGAGCTGAAAAACAATGAAGCTGTGATGAGATATCACCTCACTTATATTCACGTTATTATTTAGTATCAATATAAATGTGGCCTATCACTTTCTTATTATACTTTTTTTAATTTAAGGTGCTGAATTGAAGTTGAAAGTTGAATATTCATCTTTTACAGACTATGGCTGAAAGACATCTTTGATTTGTAGCTTCCTACACAGTTAATAAAGTGCATACAGTCTGTGTGGAGACATCGTGAGTGGAGACACAAATTCTGCTAAACCTAATATTGTCATTATTATAATTATTATTTTTTAGAGTAATATGAATCTTGATGGATATGTATGTTAGCTCACTTTGCTAGAACTTCAATGATTCCGAAAGTTCTGTAAAACAGTGAGTATTGTGCAGGAAAAAACAGAATGTAGCCTAACAATAGGTGTATTTCTTAGCGTTTTTAGTGCATATTGTAATAACTTGAATGAAATCAGCCTGTATGGTTCTTCAACGAATAAGGTAAACATACCCATATTTAAATTTCCCAAAACTCTAGGCCTTTTTGTACAAAAGGTTAAAAGTCACGGTAAACAATATACACGGAGTTACTTCTGTTATGTTCCTGAGAATTACATGACTCGCCATTGTAACACCACGGTCATAATGAACTGTTTTTATTTTGGCATGTTCAGGGTTATGTCTTTCAAACCATAGATAGACCATTACCGGAAGATATCAGCGGATCTGTCAGACCTTTTCACATATTTACCTTTTCTGCTGACATCCTCGTGACTTATCAAGCCCCAAATAGTTTTGGGGAATTGTAATAACTTAATACTAAATGTTTTCTGTAAGTTATCGCGCTGGGTCAAACCATGGTTGTTTACTTCCTGGTTGCTCTAACCTGTTGCAAGCAGTCGACGCCCCCTTTTAGGAGACGTCACTCGACATTTGGTGTATGGTTTTGTGTCACGTGGCTTTTATGAGGAGATGCAGTCTATGGATGAAATAAATGTATAACAGTATCGAGGTTTGTAGTTTTGAATGCACAAAATGCATTTTTTTTGTTTATTGAAAAAACACCCAAGCCTCAAATTCCGCCTTTCTGTGGAACATCCCTTTTGGCAAAATTCCTGAGTCATACATCATAATATTATGCATAAAGATCATATTTAAAAGACTATGAAACGTATGAGAGGTGCTGGGAAACTGCATGTATTCCCCTTCAGGCATATCATAATATGCTAATGTTCAACCATGTGTCTATTCAATTTATTTCCTCATTTCTAAGTTCTTGTTTTGGTGTGTCCGTTACATACTACACATAAGCTGGTTGGAAAAAAGGGTTTTGCAAATAAGAGAGAACTTCTCAGACTGATCATAACATGTAATTGTGTAAATATCAGTATTTGACATAGAAAAGTGCAGACCTGGGCCTAGCATGCTGGATAGGCCGACTGACTTGTCACTGATCCAGTGTGGGGTAATGTTTGATTAAAACTACTAGGAATCGCAATGTGATGAATGCATATTAGTTTTCCTCTTCTTTTCATTTAATTTGTTTCCTGTCACTGTCAAGCGGCAATTCATCTCAGGCTGAAAATGATGAATTCAACTTGTATAAGCCGTTCATCAGGTTTGATCAGTGTTTTGGAAAGATTAAATGACCTGCCAGCCCCATGAGCTCCCCATCTGTTGGTTCAGGTTCACCTGTGAACACGGTTATTACAACTAGTGCTGCACGATTCTTGCTCAAATGTGAATCATGATTTTCCTCCATAAGAATTGAGATCACGATTCTCACACGATTCTCATCGTTTCAATGAAAATATTTATTGCACTCTTACTCTTAGACGTCACGTGAGTACAATGAATTTAAACAGACAACATTTGTCTCTCTTGTAACACAAACATAATTTTGTCTTTAGTCTGTAGTTGCTGAATACTGAACAAACATTACTACATTCAAAATGTGGCACCTGGAGCCAACTATTGTGGCTTTAAACAGACACCATCAACATCAAAGCGTACACTTTGCAGTAGCACCTGTCCACAGTGGACACCCAACTACTGTACATCAACACCAACCTGTTTGTTACAGGGAGGAATGCACTTAAGTTACTCAAAATACCTCACCACAGTGCTGAATATAAAAACAAAACAATCACAGATTTAGAATAATAATATAAAAAAAGCCTAGCCGGCTAGCACCCAGTTCAACTACTGCACTTAAAAGGTTCTTGTACTGAAAAAAACATAAACTTAAACAAAGTGCTAGACTCCACTGAGTAGTAATGTCACTGAATCAAAAGGATTAACTTAAATACTGCAGTCAGTACTGAATATAAAAATGGAACAGAACATAAAGTTACAGCTTCAGAATAAATGTAAATAAAGCCTAGCTGCCTAGCTACTAGCACAGTCCATCTACGGCATTTTAAGATTCTTGGCTAAGAACACCAACATGTCGACATTCTGAGGTTTCAGGGAGGAACGCTGGCAAGTTACAATGTTCCCCCCTGTACTGAAAGCCCTTTCTGAAGTCACTCATTTCTGTCTCACTCATTTCTGTTTTTTTGTAGCCTACTACTAGTCGCCCTCGTCACTCTTTGCTAATCAGTGCTAATGCTAACGCTTCTGTAAACATACTGCCGGCTCCTGCCCTCACGTGCTGCAGTCAGTGAGTGTTGCCAGGTATACTTATTATAAGCCACATTGGGCTTATCTTTCTGTAAAGTTGTTGTAGTAAGTAATAATGGTTTTTGCGGTTGTGAGCTTGTAGACCCGACATATATAGGTTTAAAGTGCTCATGTTCTTTTGCGCTTGTTTTCATAGACCTGGTTGCTTATTCCTTCCGCAAAAACTGGCAACACTAGTGGCTGCAGCGTTAACACTGCATGCGAGGAGGAGAGACAGACAGAACACTACCATTTGCATGCGATCATGGTACTTTAATGTTAAATGTATAGAGTATATTTGCTTTACATCGTTTAAGTGTGATTGACATTGCAAGTTGGTATTATTCAGAAGCAAAATAATACAACATTTTTAAAAATCCGCATGACGTCATAGGATCGCCGTAATTTAGAAATGAGATCGAATAGGTGTCTGAATCGAGATCACGATCTTTTTTCGATTAATCGTGCAGCACTAATTACAACAAGGGATTATTGTGACCATTATATACACATAGATATACATCTTTATATATAAACACAGTATACACCTACACACACCCTCACACAGTATGGATCATTTAGTAAGGCTTAATAGGTGAATAGCTTTGCCACAGCAGTTTCCTTAAATTCACACATGGAATCAGCAACACTGTCTTCTCAAATCATTTTTAATTCAAACAATATATATATATACACAAATTATTTTGAATTACATTACTTCACAAATTATAATAAATATAGAACAAAATAAAGCATTCTGCAATGTAAAAATCATGGGAAAAGTTAAATGTCAGAAATCTTCTGCGTAAATAGAAGCTCTAGGATGTCATCAAAAAAAAGTTAACATATTATTTTGGTAGCCAAGACTTCTGTAAAGACTCTTTCTACTATCAGATGTGCTACTGAATGGGGCACCATCCAATGTCTTACTTATTGAGTCAGTCCCACTCCCTTACACACTGACATGAGTATTGATGGAGACACAAAGCCCGTTAGTTTCACATGGAAAGATGTTTGTGAATGGGTTATTCAGTACTGATCAATAAGCTAGGCCTCAAAAACTTGATGAAGCCATTCACCCACCTTCAATAACTTATGATTTATTAATTTAGATTCTCTTGAGCTTTGAGTCAAGCTAGTTCATAGTACTTCCCCGTCTTTGGATCGAAATAGCAGTTCAGGCAAGGATCATAGAGCAGATTCAAATACTCATCCTCCTTTTCCTGTTCATTCAGCGACTCATCCCGTCCTGTTATAAAGAAAATCACTTGATATTAATTGTGCAATACATATATAACAATACATACATATAACGATGCAATTGTAATTCAAATCAATGACGTTTGCGAGGGTACCATTTTTTTTGTTCATGCATGTCAAATGTAATTTGTATTTTCTATGTACAGTAGCATAGTCATGCCAGAGATAAGTAAGGGCCTCCTCTATCAGCTGTTACTGAAATGAAATAAGAAGCCCGGATGGCGAGGTGACCTTCAGATTCAGGTGGATTTAAAAGTTTTCTGTCGTTGCCATTCTTTCCTTCATCAATCAAGTCCTAAGACAGTCCCCGTACCACATTATGAAGCAGTAAGGAGATTCCCTATAATCCCCGCTACTTTAAAGTGGGAGAATTTCGCTGTTAAATTGACAGGCAGTTAAATGCTAAAAAGGTTATGGAATACTCCAGGAGCAACATTTTATCTTATCAGAACTTTGGCGACGATAATGAAAACTAATTATAAGACACATTGTGTAAGAGCTTTAAAAATGATGTTGTAAACTCAAAAGGTTTCATCAATTAACCTTGCCGATGTGTCTTGGGGGTGCAGACCTGTAATGAGCCTGTCTCTTTTGACCTATGGAGTTATGTGGAGGACAGAGAGCTCCACTCTCATGGGCTTTTACTCTTAATTAGATACAGTTTCACATGCTTTCCCACAGTGTTGAGAGCGGTCTTTGGGTGGAAGCTCTGACACCAGTGAATGTTTCCATTAGTACTACGCGTTTGCATAATTACAGTGGTAAATGTTAAGGCATTGTATTGTTTGCCGTCTGACTTTAAAAAGGACATTGAAGGATGTTTGGGGGCAAAAGTACCAAATTAACATTACTGTACCTCCGATTAGATCCAAATTGTTCCATGTGTTGGCTGACCTTCTCCCATGGCTGAGAGGCATTAAGGGAGGGCTGAGCACGTCCATCCACTCCCTAGGTAAAGGGCCATAAACGCATACAGTCATGACAACCCATGCCATTACACACACTATCTTACTGTAACATGCCCATCAAATCGCCTCCATATGACGTTTTAACAATGAAGCCCCATCATGGTGAGCTCTCAGAAGCCCATCTTAGCCCCTATTGTCCTTGAGCCCCTTCTCCTGCACACTTAGCCTCGCTGCCGCACAGTTTCACCTGAAGGATCATTTATTAGACTCTGACTCAAGCTGTGATTTGCACATGTCGGAATTCTGGCCCAGAGTAAGGGGCCTAACCTTGCCTGTGTCTCTGAGAGCAGGGCTGACTTTGTGTCTAAATGAGTTTATCTTTCCCGTCTGAGAGCTACACAGGCAACTAATACATCAATCATTTTTCAGTAAAGTGCAACACTGCTCTTTTAGTGCGGAGCAACAGATTAGAGGAAGAGAGGAAAAAAATGCCACAAGATGAATTATTACATGAAAGCACTGTAGGATTCATTTGTTTAACAGAATTCATAATACGGTTAGGCTATACATCAGTTGCACAATTATCCATTTACATCTTTTGCCTCCATGACTGACTTTTCTAAGGAATCGGATCTCCGGGGGGGATTGATTCCCGGCTCCACAAAGGAACCAAAGCAAGTGGTGGGCCTTCTACTCATCTTCTGCCTCTGGACATAACATCTCAGAAGTGCACATCATAGTACATTTAATTAGGTACTATAAATCCTAAACTGTGCAACATTTAGCTGACATCAGATTATTTAAACATTCATTATTAATGATTGATAATGTCTCTCCCTCTGAAGGGGTACATTCACCAACCACATTATAGTATGGTCACTAAACTAAAATCCTGACCTGCTAATGCTACCAGCACGCTAAGTAGGTAAACATTTACATTTATAGTATATTCTCTGATTATTGTGCATTTTGGCGATAAAGAGAATTTGGGTATTAGTGCATGCCAAATAATCCTCCTTTATTGCAGTAAATACTATAATAACATAAGTATAATACTGCTAGTGATGTGCCATCTGGAACTTAATGCACATGCAAAACTGTTAGATAGTATGTTAAACTAAAACTGTATGAATCAGTCAAAAGTAAAATGCACAGTTTGAAATAGAATTTACATAGATACATAAAAACTATTGTTACCATAGATTCATCCCGATGAAATACAAAACCAATGCAATGATTTACACCCACATACAGGCCATTCATTCATATCTCATCTCAGCATGCATTCAAACCAGAATCATTTCTTTATTCCTTATCTCTTGCCTTTAAAGTGATAAAATACATTATCTCTGTCGAGGCTCTGATTTTGCTTTCTAACAAAAGGCCTTTACCCGCTCTAACACCCCATTGACGTTGTGATAGGCAAGAACATAGCACAAAAGTTAACGAAAGCAATTTTCGAGGACAAAGGCCTCTGCTACAGAGCTGCAAATTGAACTTTCAATGTTGAAGGAACTTGGTGTGGGTTATTAAAGTCTTCTATTTTCAAGTAATTATAAATCGAGATACGGTGGAACCTGTGATAAAGGGAATAAATTAGTTTGATTTCATTCGAGTGAGCACACTGTTTTTACACAGCAGTGAAGTTTATTGAAATCAAGCTTTCCAAAAACCTCCCAGCTAAACGGTGTCAAAGCAACTCTGTTTGTCTGACACTGTGCAATTGAACAGAATTCAACAATTGTCTTTATTGTGAGAACAATTTAAATCCTACTCTTGGGTCCTGTGACAGCCTGATTTGTGGTTTTAACATTTGGTATTCCAGCCAGAGGCAGACGCAAGTAACAAGCAAAGAAACATGTTAAAAATGCTAAAGCCCTGGCACTATTAAGCACAGCAACAGGAGCATTTCAGCTGTTAAGAAAACTGTAGCCCTCAACAGTGAGGAAGCCTTGCAGTGATGCCAAAATCCTGAAATAATACCATGATAGAATTCACTGGAAGGGTGTCTCAGAATGCAATTCCTGAAAGAAAAGGAGCAATAACAACGACAAATCCTGTGCAGCTGCTCTTCCAATATGTAAATCAAAGCTTCGAAGTCTTAATTCAGTACAGCTGCGGATGCTGTGTGAGGGAGAAAGCTTAAGGTCTATAGCAATATTAATTTCAGTGGACATTCAATCAAACATAACCTCACTGAATATTTCAACCAAAAACATGTAAGCATTGAAATAAGAAAGTATTTCATCTGAGTTTACACATGTTCATGACAAGCTGCTTGGCTTTTCATCAATAAATCAGAAGTGTTAGAGAGGAGGTGGTAGCATATTTGAGTTTCAGACCTATGATGCAATCCCTTTGTCTTGTTTTGTAACATGCAGTAGGATTGTGTACATCTACAAAGAGATGGAGAGGTGCAGAGAGCGGGCTCAGTGGGGTGAGGCGGGGTCTCCATAGCCCTCCGAGGGGAACCGAGAGATCCATCAATCTGCTGCCACGGTCGGGCATGGTGTGTGTGAGCCTTTTAGATTCAGCCCAGATGGTCATGTGTGATAGCGTATTACATACTAAAGAATGTTTTATAACATGATTTAACATTTTAAAATCTGCCTCAGAGAGCGTCCCTTCCAGGAAAACAAAAAAAAGCCCCTTTAAATGAACTTAAAAAATACATTCTCTTCTGCTGTTAAAATAATCTTTCATTTTTGACAGAGCACATTGTCAGATGAAGTGTTATAGTTTACCTTTTTGATGTCCCCACTTAATCTTATTGTCAACTTCTACTTAATTGAGTGGTTCCTGGGCTACATAATGTGTGTTCATTGCATATGCCTGTAGTTGATATTGGATTCCAAAAATAATAGTGGTTGTAAGTTATGCTGCCTTCCCCAGTAATATAGCCCATTCATCAATATGTTTTACTTTTGAGGTTAGACTTCAACTTTACTCTGCTTTAACCTCTGGGCAGCTACAGCGAGGCTTGTGGCTGCTGAGCATTGTGAACTACTAAGGCTCCTTCCATGCAGAAGAAGGTGTTTGCTTTATCAAGGACAGATTTGTTCTTGTTTAAGGCAGTGATAAATCATGGCGTTGGATTTTTCAAAAAGACTTGAACCAAAAACTGTGAGTGTCGAAAATTAATGATCTAGAAGATAAAAGTGTAATAAAAAGCTGCCAGTTATAAATCTGACAAGCATAATAATAAGTCAGTAACCAGAGGGCAATTTCTGAAGAATGAAAGATTTGTTGAAAGGCTGACGCATAACTAAATTGTTGGCTTAAAGGTTAAATAATGCAAAGTCTGAAAGATGTGAAGTATTTGAGGGTTTGTTGGAAAGCAGAGACTTAACTGAATTTGTGGCTTTTAAAGATCCCCTTTCATGCTATTTTTAGGCATACATTATGGGTCTCAGATATATACAAATATAAAAAACATGTCTGTGATGTGTTTTGCTCAAAATACCAAACAGATCATGCATTGTAGACATCCCTCATATCCCTCTATTTCAGCCCTGTAATGGCGCATTTCCACTACACGGCTTCACTCGGTATGGCTTCGTTAGGACTGGCTCACTTTATGGCGCATTTCCATAACAGTTTAGGAACTGGGGTAGTATCTATACTATAGTAACGCAGTGTAGGCGGAGCCGTGACGTCATCTTCAATGAGAACCACACAAAACCAACATAAGCCGTTAGCTGTTAGCCCTCAGAGCTCACAGCTCCTCATATCTGTTCAGAAACTAGACAAAAGTTAATCAA
Organism: Notothenia rossii; assembly: GCF_949606895.1. Classification (NCBI taxonomy): domain Eukaryota; kingdom Metazoa; phylum Chordata; class Actinopteri; order Perciformes; family Nototheniidae; genus Notothenia; species Notothenia rossii. Next base: position 75,257,743 of record NC_136903.1, on the reverse strand, counting down.
GTTCAAACCACAGACTGTCTGTGTCATGGCGAATACAGTCGCTGGTTTATTTATGTCTGTATAGGCCGTTGTTGTGAGTGTAGACGGTCGGAGCATATACTGCGCTAGCTTAGCCGATCTCCATTTAGAAAACACGCATTTTAAAAGGTTTTTTGCCTGCCGTCTGTCTGCAGATTTGTCAAAGCATTAATTCATGGTTTTTACTAACCGGTATCAGTATGTTGTTACTTCGGCATCATTTTGAAACGTGTATTACAATTAAATCACGGTCAAATATGTTCATCTTGTTGTAGTTGTAGCCCTCTTGCCAGCGATTCTCTCTAGCATACTCAGCCCGACTCAGCCTGGTTGTTGGCCCGGAAAGAACCTCGATTTTATGGGGCCAGAAAACTGTGAAATATTACCTGCTAGCCGGAACTACGCCAAGTGGAAACATAACCAAAAACGGGCCCCGCGCGGCTCGGCACGCTTAAAGCGAGCTCCGCGCTGTAGTGGAAATGCGCCATTAGAGAATGGCTGATTCTCTGCTGGCCCCGCCCCCTTTTGAGCATGCAGGCTGACTGCTCTGCTCAGATGCAGCTAAATGCTGCCATGATGAAACACCATATATGTTCCAAACCACTTGAAGGATTATTTCTGAAACGGTATTGAGCTCAAATGCTTCTTTTCTTGCGGGTTTACTACAAGGTGAGTACCTTTTTATATTCTTGCTTTTTTACACATGCTCTCTCCAGTACAGGTTAGCTCTGAGTGTTAGCAATGGTTGCTAATGTAAACAAAGACCATATTACTTCTAAAATACGTTGTGCATTGTTTCTGATAGCGACGTTTCTGATAGGGCCGTGGGTGTAAAGCCAGCCCACATTTCCGATATTACGTCATATCCAACGCAAATCTGAATCAGCTCTGTTGTATCCCCGTTTTCAGAGATGGGGGTAAGGAGGAAAAGTTTTATTTTATTTTATGACACTTTGTGAGTTCCCTGACCCACCGGGGACACATATTTATGTATAAAAGACATCAAAAAGTGCATTTTGCATGATAGGAGATCTTTAATGTCAAAGTATTAATAAGTACATGTAACAGGACTGGGCAGATAAAGAGAAAAGTGGTAGTGTAGCAATCACAACAGAAGCAGTGTTCAAGTCCAAAAAAGAGGCTTTATTGCTGTTAAACTCAAAAATACCTTTAACTATAAAAAGGCTAACGTAGCCGGGCCGCTAACCGACTTACCAGCTTACAAAATGTTTCCTCACGCTGGGAGTCTCCTGCTCCCTCCATGTGCCACACACAACTGAGAAACTCTGTCTGCTTTGTCTCCCTTGAGAGAGTGATTAGCACCAGGTGTGAGGTCTCCACACCTGCTCCCAATACTGTTAATTGGAAGCGGGTGGAGCCACCTATTAGGAATGTAGGTGCCTCCCACTACTCTGCCTCTCAGTTCCTTACAGTAGGGAAGAATAAAAAAAAAACATCTGCATGTTTCAAACTGGATTTATAAACTCATCTTAATCTGCTCTGTGTCCCAACCTGCAATTAAATGTTGCCATGGGGACGGTAACTGTCATGTGACTTCCGTCCTTGAAATTCCATTTCACAGAGATTAGACTGAGACCTCTCACCCTACCACTTTCAGCTCAAGACTTTAACCACTGTCGCTTAATGTTTGCAAGACAGGAGACCCTACTTTGCACACAGTGTAAAATGCATGCGCCTAGTGCCAACAGTGTGATGATTAGAGCAGGTTAGAGAAGTAACTGTTTATGCTTCCCTCGTGAAATGTCTGGTCTCAGTTAATAAAAGGAGGAATCAATTGAGCAGTGTGTTTTTCACTCATGTCATTTAAGGCTAACAGTGCCACGAGATGTCTGTTTCAAAGCATACATGTTTTGATGTATGAAGTAAAGGCTGCACATTATTGAGGAAACTGAGATTGCAATATTTGTTTCTGGTATATAATAGTTGAGAAGAACAAAGACTAAATAGACTTTGGTCAATGCTGTTTTAATTGCCACAAAATGTTCCTTTTTGGTGCGTTTCTTCTCTTCATCGCTCATTTTAGGGTTGTTGTCGGGAATTAACAAGGCCTGCTTTGGTTGTATAATAAATAAAATGTTCAAGCAAGCTCTAAACTTATGTCGAAATCCCCCCAAGTTCTGAAATGGCATAAACCTGAACTGAGATAGTGTGAAAAGTATTGAAACATTTGAACAAGTTGAATTTATCAGAGGAAGTCCAAAATACTTTCAAAGTCTGAGTGGAGTTTCTCTGTGAATGTGGTAATAGAAGAAGTTAAAGAGGAGTTGGTTTGAGGGTTTTTCTAATTGAGGGTATAAATCCAGACTTTTTGAAAGATGTGGTACATTTAGAAGTTTGAATGAGGTTTCTACATCTTTGTATGTATGAGAAGATAAGAGTGGAAAAATTAATGAAAAAAATGAAAATGTGTCAAATTTGAACATTCATTTGAATAAAAAAAGGAAAAATCATGGACAAGTTGAACGTATGAAGGATATGAATAATAAAGATTTATAGCAATGTTTCCTATTTCCTAATTTGTTTCACTGTTCATATCAACTTCAAAAGTATGAAAATGACAACAGCAGTTAAGGGAGAAGAACTACAACACACTCAATTTATTCATACTAATCTGTAAGCCAGAAAGCCTTGATTTGCATATCTATCTGACAGTTGACATTTAGCCTTAATTCTGCAGTGACTGGTTATTATCTGATTGTGATCTTCAGGGAGTTTCATGTAAATGCAAGCAAAGACAGACTACATAAGGCAATATATAAAATACACCAGTCTTTTGTCACGTGTTCTCACCAAGACTTGGTTACAAACAACCCAGTTCCTTGGGACCACATGTCAGTTCTTTTTAAAGATCTCTTCTGTATCAATACACAAGTGTTGTTGTGTCAGCCTTTTCTTGTATTGCTGATTTTATTATATTTTTAGACATACACAGCTCAGCAGATTATTTATGCTACAAATGTGTGTGTGTGTGTGTGTGTGTGTGTGTGTGTGTGTGTGTGTGTGTGTGTGTGTGTGTGTGTGTGTGTGTGTGTGTGTGTGTGTGTGTGTGTGTGTGTGTGTGTGTGTGTGTGTGTGTGTGTGTGTGTGTGTGTGTGTGTGTGTGTGTGTGTGTGTGTGTGTGTGTCACATGCTTACCTAGGGTTTGATTGAAAGAGTGGGTTCATTTCCTTCCGATAGTGGTGACCCTGATTAACTGGCTGGATCAGAAATATAACAAAAAAAAAGAAGTTTGGTTAAAAAAAGTCCTTGAATACTCATAAATCCACCACTATCAGACTAAGTTTTAAGTTTATTACTGAACATATTATCATTGTCTTACATCAGAAATGTCTTTCTGATGGACGAACTATTACAGGGAACAACCTATATTTTGTGAAGGGACCAATGTCCATAACATTAGCCTAGGTGCCCAGTATCACAACAATGCCCTATCTATAGGCAAACATCATCAAAACTGCCCCACCTACATCTGTGTATGCCCCACAGAGATCAAGAACCAACATCAAGAAATGCAAGGAACATTCTCTCTAAAACAAACACAAATAATATGTGTGTTTCATGTTTAACTGTCAAAACAAACCTGAATTCCACAGCAAGAATTAGAAAAACAAAGGGGAGAACAATGTAGGGTAAACAAACCAAGATCAAGGGATCATTCAAATCTTTAATGTGTTCACAAATGTATTGCACACTAACTATTGTTTGGTGAGAAAGAATTGGAGCTGGGTTGTATTTGTTATTTGGGCTTTTTAAAAACATGAAAAGGTACATTCTGTGTGAGCTGTAAGAAATAAGATAAGAAAATATTTCACATTCAGTGTGAGGTGGTATTCAGTGCATTACCCTCTCCATCTTGTCAAAGCTAAAGACCATATTATAGCCTCAGGAGTCTATTTAAATCTAGTGCCTGTTTAAAGGCTATTACCTTACATGACGTTGATCAAGATGCTGTCATTCTGAAGCTGAAGTCCTTGCATTGCTTAAGTAAATGTAGCCATCTTCGTGCTCCAGTCCCTTCTTTATCTAATCCTCTTCTAAAAATAAGGCTGCACCTAAAATTGTACCCAGTGGAATTGTGCATGTAATGTGTACTGATGATGATGATGAGTCACCTGTCAGGTGATGGGAACAAATCGTTTGGGGAAGTAGGAGCTGAACCATTTCTGTACTCTATCTGTAATGTAAATCCCAGAGCCTCAAATGGTCAGTTAAAGTTGCATGGACTACAGAATAAAAGAGAACGCTTGGGTCCAGAAGTCTTAAAAATACATTTGCTGCTAACAGAAATACATTAATTATTTTGATCACCTCTTAATTGAAGAAAATGTGGTCTGTGTGTGAACACAGCAGCACTGGCTGTCTGTAGCGGCAGAGTCTATGTGAAGACTTGGAACAAAATCTTCAGTATTACATCTCAGATTTTTTTTTTTTTAAAGTCTAAGCTTAAAGTTTGCTATACACAGAGGTGGGAAGTAACTAAGTACATTTACTCAAGTATTGTACTTAAAGGTGGGGTATGTAATTTATTTCAGAAACACTTTTTGTTGTATTCCATGGAATGCTCTTAACATCCCGATAGCAATGAATATATTAAATGCTTCGACAATAAATACATTCAAAATCATGTACTTTTAATCCACTCCATTTATTTCATATCTTTAGTTACTTTGCAGAATCAAAAACATATAATATATATTATTCTGAAATAGGTCAATCTGCATAATAAGTCCTACTTCGGTACTTTAAGTATATGTCGATGCTAATACTTTTGTACTTCTACTTGAGTAACATTTTGAACGCAGGACTTTTACTTGTAAAAGAGTATTCATACACTCTGGTACTTCTTTTACTCAAGTACAAGATCTGAGTACTTCTCCCACCTCTGGCTATACACCAGCTTTGCCTACGCCTTTTTCCTTAAAACCGTAAAGAAGGACTGTTTAAATGCAAGTTAAATGCCCAGCATTCGGCGCCCCTCGATGACGTAGTATACTTGAAATAATGGCTCTGCATCAGGTATACTCGACATTGAGAAACGGCCCCTGTCTTGACCTCTAACGTTTGACCATTAACCACTCCTGAGCATCATCTGCTACCCTGCATGCTCTGTCAAATGATGCTATAAACAAAAAGGGCTCCGCTGGTCTCTGATCAGCATTGTAGTAGACTGACTCATTTCTGGCTCTTTGCCTGCCCTCTGTTATGGAGACATAAACTCAGCAGGTACCTTTGAATCAGAACATTTGTTTTTGCTCCACTGCATTTCTGGGCTGCACAGACTTGTTTGGCAATATCCAACCAAACTGTTCTGGTGCTAGATCATTTATTTTTAACATCCATCTTACAGCCTTTTTTATCAAGTCAGTTTCCAGGTGATTGCTTTGGATATGCCCCACTTTATGCTTTTTTGTCTATATATGCTATTCCTATTACTAACCCCCACATTGTAGACCTGCCACTCCTCTCCCATCTAAAATGTATTCCTCTAACACATCTAATATTAATTATCCTCCTTTGATTTAAGAACTATCTAGGACTCATCCTTGCACACCTAAATTAAGAAGCTTGCTTCCAGAATTGGAATTTCTTACATGTGTTATTTAGTGAAGCGACGGCTGACACTTTTCTCCGCAAAGGAACCTGGCTGAATGCCAATGTGGGTGTTTCAGGATATAACTTATTTATATGTGAAGGAAAAGGCAAAGGACATGTAGTGGTTTTGGTAAAGAGTTGTTTCACTGTACAATTGCTGAACTCATCTTCTGAACATTGAGTATGTTGCTCTAAATGTTTAAGCCATGGCTTGGAGAGCTTCTGGCACAGACACCGACTGGCAGAATGTTAGACAGAAGAGGCATCTCATCATCTTTATATGGAAAGCTAAATCTGATCATTATCTAGTGTCATTTTTAGGGTGTAGATTCTAAAAACTAGATTTAGTCTTTCACACTGCTCACATTAATCAGTTGTGGCAATTTTCCTGCTCTAGTTAACCATTCGATCATTTACATTTTGTTACTTTGTTTGGCTGATTAAAATAAAACCAGGCATGGATATGCCAGAACTGGTAGAGGAACCTCCGACCAAGGGCGGCCATCTTTGACCCACTGAGTGGACAGACTCAGAACCAACTCATGAAAAGATCAAAAATATATACGCTCTATTATTAAAACGGACAAACCCAGACTGTAGGTAATTCATGGGAAACATTGCATTGGATTGCTCAAGGAAAGTGAGAACCATGGCAGTTTTCTTTTGGTATCATCAACCAGTAAAAAAGTTGTAGCAAAAATATGTTTGATTTCATTAGACGACATTGCAAGTCCTCCAATTTGAATAATGTGAGTGCACACTTAATGTTAATGCTGATGAAATATAGCGTTAAGCCCTAAAAGAAGCTGACATTTTCCAAGCTAAGACAGGGTGAGTATTTGCCTTGGTACAGACCTTTGAATGGACCCACCTTCTGTCTGATATCAGGGGGAGTATTAAACTCAAAAAGGATTTTGGTCAGACTTCTTATTTTTGAGTGTCATCTTTTTTCACACTGCCATCTGTAGCTTTAACCAGACGTCATGGTCCATCAGAAGAACCTCTGATTTGGCAGTTCTTACCTCAGTCATGTGCCCACAGGGAGAATGTGCATCAAATACATATAAAGGTGTCTGACATCTAAGTGGACACAACACTAAAGACAGCAACAGCAGGCACTTGAATCACAGCATCTAGAGGCAAGACATGGCTTGTGACTATTCACTTCCAAGGCCCCCCAAACCTTTTCTTGTGTTTATCTTTGAAAGACACCTGTTAGGTTTTTATTTATAGGTATATTATATTATATTATATTATATTTGTAGGTAATTCACTTCAGAAACACTTTTTGTTATATTCCATCATGGAATGCTCTTAACATCCCGACAGCCATGAATACATGAAATGCTTTGACAATAAATACATAAAAAATGTCATCTGTGGAAGCCGTAGTACGGGTCAAATAACTACATGGCCTACCTGCCTGTCAGTCTTCCATCTCGTGGACAAACTTATCTCGTGCCCTCATTGGTCATGTGTGCGTTCGTGTGTGTTGGAGGAGGGGCTCTGTAAGGAAGTTGCAGATTTTTTCCGGTTGTGTATTTTCAAATTCTAGCTTACTGGAGCTGGTTTCTCCATTCTTACCTACCCTGCCTTTAAGTTTTATTTTTCAAAACCTTTCATCAAATAAGAACAATATTTGTATTAAATAAATTACTTTTCTGTGTTCTCTCATTTTGGCAAAGCATTTTATTAATATGCTGATGGTGGTGCTGTTGCCATATGCATTTGAATAGTAAACCACTGTGACTGATTTGGAAAGGATCACATCGGGGTTTGTTCAAGTCGAGTGGAAACGTAACCTGTCACCGTGGAAAACTGTTTTGAGGGTACAGTACGAAGATACAACATTTGATTTGACACCCCATCACTGTGTCCTCTGGAGAAACCATGAGATGATAATCCCTGCATGAAGTCACAGTTCTGCTTGAATCTCAGTATATTAATGGATACCTGCATGTCGAGAAATAGTAACAGGGCTATGACCCCAGCATGTGTAATCATTCTATTCAATGGGGATCGTGCAGTAGACCCAGCAGGGCCAGGCAGGGCAGTGTTCACTCTTCATAAGTGCAATGTGCTTATGTTAATTGCCCATAGATATAAATGACCTTCAATAGCCAAGAGCAAACCGCACACTCCTTGAATTCTAAAAGGACTTGTGTGGATCATTTCAAATGACCTAAATGTTTTCTAGTCACTGGGGGAAACTGTGGATATTATGCCAGTGTGCTTTTAAGAGCTATAAGAGGCCAATCAATGTGTTTCGATCTCCATAATCTTTTGTAATGCAGAAAACACACGGGAGAAAAAGGTGCATTAGCACTTCCCGTTTGCATAAGTCCGGGGCTTGATATGTAAATGAACAAGGGCGAGGATCAACCGGGGTCAAAATAATGATTCCACACGGGCGATAGAGAGACGGACAACGTGCTAATGATTGTAAATAGTGAGACGAGCTGCACATGAGCTGCTGGTAGAAGAGGATGATGGTACAGACCTTGGAGATGTGGGTCCAGGTAGAAGCGTCGTCACTGCTCATGCTAACGCTGACATTACAGTGTTGGATCTGAGAGGCACTGAGGCCTGAGGCTTTACATTCATCTTCCTCATGCTCTCTTTTGAGGCTTGCCAGCATTCGAAGCTCTTCTTCATCTTCCCCATGTGTTCGTAGACTGCTAAGCGGGTGCAAGTTGTAAACACTGGAGTCATTAGGGTGTACGGTGTTGGCTCCTTCTTCCTTTAAACTGATCACCTGCACACAAACACATGACTTATTTGAAGGAAATCCCCAAAAGAATGTCTTTCAATTAGTCAGAACCACAGATACACTCTCCACATAGTTGATACAATGCTTTGTGCAAACAACAACATAGAGAAAAACAGCAGACAGTGGTCTCAGACAGAGCTCAACGCGGCTTTGGACACTACTCCTTACCCTCTAAAGAAAATGTGTTTTAACAGTGGATCTATTGATTTAAGAGAGTGCTATGCTAACTGGATTTGTGCAAGGAAGCCTAGTGTTTCCCTGCTGTCGAATCAATGGCAGTCAATAAACCAGGGCTGTAGGGAGGGAAACAAAATCCTTGTCATATTTTTCTGACAACCTTTCAGTCAAAGCTTTCACTGCATGCTGCCTGCCGGAGTCGGCACAAATAATCAGCTAGAAGCTGTACCGTAGAAGGATGCTGGGACTTGTCTCAGCAGTGAGTCGCGTAAATGCAGAAAGCAACAGCCAAGTGACTGATCTCCCCTCAGGCCTTGTGATCGCTCCAGTTGACAATACTCTGATCCTGGATCTTTTCAACTGGAGCAGCGGCCAACCTCAATTTGCAACAGTCCGTAGTCTGATCCGTCTCAGCACGGTGTTGCAACAAACTTTTTCAAGAGTCCTTCTTAGCTCTGCCTCTCTGTCACAAACAAAATAGAGCCAGAGCCTGTTGTATATATAAGCAGTACCTTGTTCTGTGTGGAGGCATTTAATTTGACTTCATGCAGGAGACTTCTGGAAAGCGTGACACTGCTGTTCTCATCCACAAACTGGTTCAGTGTGTCTGATCCACGCGGGCCACACTTGTGTTCCTGCCTTCTGGGTGTCACACTGGGTGAGAGGCAGCGTGTTGGGGCCATCTCAGCTGCCTCCGCCCCCCCACTGGATGGAGACTGCATGCCGGTGGAAGCTGGACTGAGCTCCGTTGGTGCTGTTTGGTCCATGTTTTGAGATTCAGGGTGGACTTCAAGTTGACCATCCAAATATGGACTAGGAGATCTTGAAGTAGCATGGTTGATCTTGGTGAAGCTGTTATCCTTAAAGAAATACAGAGAAATACAATTGTTGATGTTTAAATGATTGTAAAACCCACTGTAAAAACAGATGATTAGTAATGACCTAAGAGTAGGCAGCCTCTCCTAGTGTTACCTGAACAACTTTAATGTTGTGTTCTGTCCTTTAGATTGATGTTGGCTTAATTAAATATGATAATGAGATGTCTAACAGTCATTGGGATTGATCGGGTGTTGGTGGCTTAGCTTTAAATTAACCTTACATTTCAAAAGGGTAATGGCATTCTCTTTAAGTGTGCTAATCTCCCCCCTCCCCCCCCCCCCCCCCTTTAAACTGTGATGTACTTCACGATGTGTCACCTACCAATAAGGTTATATTTATTTTCAATATTTCAGGAATACTCCACTGAAAAAGAGTTTTGAATATCAAACACTCGCCACCGAAAGATATGTGATTCAGAGAAGTTTGCTCATTTACTGAGGGTGGCTGCTGGATTCACAATAGATTCCAAGTGTGACCCACTTTCACAGTAAGAAAAGTTAAAAAAACAAAAGCGCCAAAACTTTCACAAAAACATCCTACACTAAAAACCACCTCACCGAACACAGGTAAACCGTATGAACAGACCGCCACAGTGATGCAAGTCTACATTTAAAGCATAGAACGCTGTTATATATTTTTAATGTTAACTCCAGCCTTTGCATTTCTCCATAAATACAGAAGATTATAATTGTATAATACTTACGCCCAGACAGCAAGCACACACTTTTTCAGTTCATAATATAGACATTGTTTCTCATCAATTACACCGTTTGAAGCTTCCCTCAAAATGACACTATCTCTTCATTTCTTCCTCCAGCCGTCTCTTTTTGAGGCATTTTCTTTCATCTCTGAGCTTTGTTTTTTTTCGGGGTGAAAGGTTATCATAAGCACCTCAAGGTTCTTATCTCACTCGCTCCATATGTTATTTGTTTTCTCTTTTCTGTCTATGCTTTATCATTGTAACAAGTGCAAGTGAATAAACAATGAATGAGTATCATGAAAGTAGTCGCTGCACTACTGCATCTGTTCGGGTTTTATTATTGCATTTTCCTGAATATATATATATATTTTTTTACATTGGTTCTATTGTCTCTTATCCATTTCAAAATAGTTCATAATGCACACTGCAGGTTCATTGCTTTGTTTTGTCGTTAATATTTCTCTTTGAACAAATGTTAGCTCAAAAGAATTGCATGAAACTGATGCAACTACTTGAAAGATGATATTGCTCCAAGAAATGAGCAACCTACCATAAATGAATAGAAATCTAAATCAGGCCAATTTCTGCTAGATGGCTAACCACAGTCACAGTGTGTTATTACTTTGGACAGGATGAAGCAAGCATTTAGTTGTGTCACTACACTGAGCTACAGTGAATGGGACCTGAGATTAGGAAGCTTTTACAAATGTCTCTAGAATGTGCATAACACTTGGATCCACTGATTAAAAGGTCAGTTTGGGGGTGTATAGACTTTGTGGAAGTCACTCACCTTTACCATGAGCCGTTGACAAAGAGTAATGCTAATACAAAGCTAACTAAAACCAACAGGATTTCATAAACAGAAGGGCTTCCATCAGGGCTCACAGAGGAAACCAGGACGGAGCCATTTAAGCCCCTGTCTGAAGACAGAATTTGGGACAAACCAAGAAGGAAAGTCTTCACCCAACATACCAAATACCATCAGTGGAGATTCATTTAATTGAAACTCAGAAATCCATCCAGTTCTCCTTCCTTACTTGTCACACTCTCCCCCTCCTCTCCACTCCTAGGGTTCACTGACCAAATGAAAAACTGGTCACTGTGAGAACCAAAATTACCTCTTGTCCCTTTCTTCTCCCTACTACCATTTTCTCTTCCTCTCTCTCCCCCCAAACGCCCTGAGGCGTTCAAATCCACCATTATGGTTAAGCTCCGGACACCTTTGACGAATGTGTCCAAGTCACATCATTTATAGAATGTGGATTGTCTTATTTGTAACCTGGCTGGGAAATGGTAGCAGTCACCCCAGATCCTAACACCTCCAAACTTTAATGTTACGAATGTTTCTCGACATGACAGGAAAGGTGGTGATGTTGCTGCTATAATTAAAGACTGCTTTCAATGCAAGCAGATATCATTTGGGGATTTTGTCTACTATGAATATCTTTGCACAGTGTTGAAAAGATAAAGAAAAATCCTGCTGTTAATAATTTACAGAACAAATTTTGATAGATTTCGGTAATAATTTAGATGCTTTTCTGATATCTCAGCAGATTTAGCAATTATTCAATTCACATTCATAACCCCAAAGACAAAAGGGAGCGAGGGGATTCTGTAGTCTGTTTGAAACGTCTGATCTGTTGCAAGAGGAAGGGCCGACAGAGCCAAGGGCACGCACTGGATTAGTTTACTCACAATAGTGTTAATATTTTAACAGCGATTTCAACAATACTCATGACTTATTGACAGCTGTTTAGAAGTGTACTAATCCCTAATTATGATTAGCCCCTTATTTCCTCAATACGTTTTAATGGGTATATCATTTAAGTGAAAACATGTGTGCCTTAACGCTTACATTTTGCAGAACCCGATAGCAGTGCCTACCCTGGAAAAACCAATAAATAAAAGTTTGGGATAAATTGAGATTTTAAAAGTGTGTTGACAGATCATTTGCTTTCCATCCCAGCCCTGCTGATTGCTATTTGGTATGCTTAAATCTTTCCTGAGAAATAAGCAATCAAGAAAAAGTAATATTGAGGATATTTCTAAAAACAAGCACACTGCATTTGCTTAAAAGTATCTGAAAGACCTACACATAGATAAAGAGCTCCATAGTGGGACTATAGTTCAAAAACAAATCTTCGCTCAATGGGAATAAGTAACAATAACGATCCACATGTTTCCACCTTCTGGGGCAATGTGTAATTTTCAGCTTTGTGCTTCACCATAAACAGCCTTCATACAAATATACACTGTCGGAGAGCAGTCTATATTTGAAGAAGTTGTGGTTATCCAATATATAATCTTTGGGGATAGCAAAAAAAAAAAACTGTGTTTATTTTGGATATTACAGAAGCGTGGCTCATTTTCGCCTCTGAAGAATAGTCACTTCCAAACTGACCATCTCACAGAAAAGTTGTACGCGAGAAGCATAACACTTCAAATGCCCTTCTTCCTGCTGGTAGTTTCAAAACACTGAGCATTTTACCAGATCCAAGTTCTTACTCTTTTTTTTAACAGTATTGAAAGTGCATGCTTTATTCTTCACCTTTTAACTATACTTCATGCAGAGTGATGGGAGCTGATTTTAATGTGTTAATTCGAAAAAGTGCTCCTTTAATCACCCCCCTTAGACACACTTGTAGTGTTATTTCATTGTGAAATGTTGTAATTAAAAAAGTCATCCAATTTCCTTCAACCTCAGCTGTTTAACGTCAGTAGTAACATTCAACCAAAAAAAACCCAAGCTATGGTTGGCGTGTGTTTGTTACTTTTGGAAGTGTTTGGGTGGCTCACTTTAGGGCAACATTTCAAATCAGTTTTGGAACACTGTGTGCTGTATGACTTCTCTTTTGCAAAAAGCACACACTGTATATTTTCCTCTTTTTTCGTTAGTTTTTCTTGGGAAGTAGTATAATGAAACACTGTTGGTTATAAGCTAATAATCTATTTGTGGATTGTAAGCAATGAACACTGGCAGAAAACCAGCCGTAATGAAAATGTTTCAACAGAGGTACATATATGGTAGACATAAAGCCCTTCTTCAAAAACAAAAGTGGAAAATCAAAATGTCAACTCTGGTTAGGGCCGTAACACGAGCAAACAGAACCTGTGTACTGTTGTTCTTACCAGATCAACCTGATGTGAGCTCTATAGATGTTTATCTGCACATGCACACATAGCAATGGAAAAGGGGCATTTTCCCAGGCTTCCTGTTGACTCCATTTCAAATGACCAGGAAATAAACTGATACTTTCTGGATTGTTATCACAAGTTAAAAAAAGCATATTGAAACCATAGACTGTATAAAGATTGAAACATGAGATGTTACACATACATGCAACAGAGATGTCCAGAATCAGTTTCTGGTAAGGTTTCTTTTGTTTAAGCAGTGGATTTTCTTCTTTAACATTCAAAGGTCACTTAAATCATTTAATGCAACACATTTTTTTTAAACTAATCAGCTTCACAACTACATTTGGGTTCTTAATGGGTCTGAATAATCTGACTTATTATAACGTTCTAAATAAGTAAAAGCAATTAGCATTTCTTTGAAGGTCTTTGCACTTGGTTCAACACTTTAGATTTCTGTGCTCAGCAATAGAAAAACTACTTATCTTAATTATAAGTCTCAGAACCATTATTAAATATTCTGATAATAAATGCCCCCCCTGACCTTTGAAGTTAAGGTATTCTGCAGTTAACTGCCACTGATCAATGAATCAAATCAAACTGAATGGAATCAAAATGTGGATATAATGCAAAATATTATAACATCATTGAATATTTTTCAAATGTGCACATTAAGTACTGGCAGTGTGCACGTGCCCCTACAAAGATCAGACATACCTCATCACTCTCACTGCCGATGAAGTCGTCCTCGGGCTTGGCCTCATACCGCCTTCCACTCTGAACCGGATCATCTCCCATCTCCGTCTTCTCCTGCTCACCCTGGCCTTGCCCTCGTTTGGGTGAGTGTGGCTGGGATGAGAAAGTGAACACCTCTTCTTTCAGAGTGAGCTGGGGCTCGGACCCGTCATTACTCTCCCAGCTGCTCCCGACCTGCAGGTCACGAGAAAGACCTGGACCGATGAAGCCGCGCAGGGGCTCTGCTGGAGAGGGGGCAGATCCTGAACTCTCCCTGAGGCTACACTCTTCTGAAATAAAAGAAAAAAAGTAAAAATCCTCATATTTAAACTGAAGCAGGAGAAAAAATCTTTTTTGAAAAGCCAACCTTGAGTGTACAAATCGTTGGATTCATGAATAAGTCTTTTAGAAAAACACATGAAGGTCTTAGCCAGGTGGAGTAAAGAATAATGATAGGAATCTAACTACAGTGAATGATTTGAGTTTTTTTCATCGTGTGATTAATATCCTTCTAGTTTCATTTGATTATATGCACATAAAAATACATAATAAAAATATGCAAAGTTGTAATGAATTTGATTGCCTGCCAGAAAAAGGCCATTCATCTCTCCAGCACTGATGTGATGGAGTAGTTCTTTTTTTATAGCCCTGCTACGCTGATACCGTAATGATAATATGAACAACATAATCAGTAGTGAGGACAGCAGTTTACTGCAACGTTGTCACTCAAACAATGAAAGCTCTGTACAAACACTCTTTAAAACTGACATATTTTCCAGGTAAATGTTGCAGCCGTTCCGCTTTATATTTCAATTTTTTGTTACAGAACAAAGAGAAACTGTGACAGTATGTTCCTGAATATCTGGGTACAATCTCTTCAAGCCTTAAATGAAAGATGCATGACACACTGAATCCTTAACCTCCTCCGGCCTGAGATCAAAGGGAGTGGCACCACTATGTGAATGAGGGAGCACATCTGAACCTCTCGACAGTATAATCACTTTCTCTAATTGCCCACTGTGTGGCAAACCCTGAGCTCAGGAGATGGCCCTCTGACTTTTATTTAATATGCCACATTACCATTAATGAACTAACTGCTTTCAGTCTTTGGGCAGGGCTACAGCCAAGGAGCTTATTGCTGTGGAGAAACATCCATAGATGAGCTTTCAGAGCACGTGCACACGTTTTCTGAGGACAATGCCGGTGTAGGTGGGTGTGTGGCGTGTGTGTGCGCGCCTGTGTGTAAGTGTGTGTGGAGGGGGGTTTCTTGGGCTAAGATAGAAGTAGGTACACCTACACAAATCCTGAAATGGCCTTGACGTGGGCTATGCAAAATTAAAAAGGGGGAACAAAAGCGATGGTGTATGCAGCACTGAATGTGGCTCATTAAAATTCATGCAATATTTTTGAAGTGATTTAAATTAAGACTGGAAATAGTTATTTTTTATCAAGTATAAAAAAGCTCCTTGGTCAAATCAGAACAGGCAAAGTAGAAACCAATATCACTCAGTATGCATATTATTCTCCTTTGTCCCATCACTCACTATCTTTTTAGACTCTTCAAACCATCACTCAGTATGAAAGTGCACACATCTCCCTGCTGCTCCATCTGCTGCTACACTCCCTGTCTATTCACAGCAGAAGATAGCCTAACCTGCTGTTAGGGGCTTTGTAGTTTCTGTTAGGGTCAGGGGTTGGTGCTCACTCTTTTGCCTACTGGGTGTGGAATTGCCTTTCTCCCTGGTTTTACTTCTCTTTCTGTTGCCACCATGGAACAGCATCTGGAGAGGCTGCTAATCAGAATTAAATAACCTACGGTAGGGGTTCCCAATACGTCGATCGCGATCGACCGGTCGATCACAAGGGTAGTGTGTGTAGATCGCATGGCATTGAAAAAAAAAAAGAAGAAAAGAAAAAAAAACATTTTATTTTTTTCAAAGTTAGCCTATCATCCATCCTTACCATGGCATTTGCCACTTGATTTACGTACAGGTAAGCCAGTCTGAGTTGTATTGTGCCATATGGGTTCATGCAGTTATGAGGGGGCCTCACCTCCTCATCTGAAGCGCAAATGCGGCGCACTATTATACGTTTATGCGGCGCAATCGACCTTTCGCAAAGCCACGCCCCTAAATGCCCGTTGTCCAATCATATTCGATCACGTGCGCGGCTCCCTGTGGAAGTCCGACAAGCTTAGCGTTCAAATTCATTGCGAAAATGGTGAAGCGTTGTGCTTATGGTCTTTGCAAATCGGATAGCAGATATCCCATAAGCTTAGAGGGGGGGGGGGTGATATTTTACCCATTTCCTAAACCCAAAACCCGAGAGGAGAGATGCCGCCAGTGGATAAAGAAATGCGGCAGGCCCCATGCCCAGCTGAATATGGCGAATATCAACTAACACAAATACGTTTGCTCCAAGGTAAATACGTGCTAACGTAGCTAGCTAGCTAGCAAAGATTACATTCACAAATTAACTAACTAATTTAATTAACTAATTTCACTAACTAACGTTAGCTAAAGTCACACGACTACAGCTGTAAGCTGTGTGCTTATAGGTCGTTTTGACCATGTATATCACTTGATGTATAATAATGTCTGAACAGCTGAGCTCCGTTATTAGTCTACCTGTGGTCAAAGTACAAACAAGAAAGCCAACAGGCAATCATTCATTTATATTTTGCTTTAATCTTTGTAGCATTTTGTTAATGGAAAGCCTACTGCCGACTTCCCTAATCCTGCTGCACAAGTGGGCACCCCGACCCCCACAAAGGAACAACAAGGTGGATGCAGAAAGCCACCAAGGAAACGGTAGTTAACTTTAGACAAACTACAACATTTAATGCCTCTTGTGATTGTATTGTTTTATTCCAAAATAATAATAATAATTCCGTCGAATTTGACATACAGCTCATGTGGTTTTCACTCTTGCACTGCGACCTGTATGCAAGTGCCTCTATTGATGTTGTGCCTCCCTCTTTTCTAATGTTTATACTGTGGATATAACCCTCCATAGCGTATTGTAGTCCCTTTTGTCGGGACCTGGAGGATATTGCTGCGTTATTGCTCCAAAATGAGTCTTTTAAGGCGACTCCGACGTTACGGAGACCCTCCATTATGGCTTTGTTTAACGCATCTGGCTCTCAGCTTGTCGGACTAGCAACAGTAACCAAGGGGGGGCGTGGCTTTGCGAAAGGTCAATTGGTGTAAGCGCGCCACAGTTTATCCACCGCCGTTTATCCGCCGCCGTTTAGTCCACTAGCACCCCCCCCCCCGGCCCTGTAGGTAGATCACTTGGGCGTGGTCATTTTAAAAGTAGCTCCCAAGCTGAAAAAGTGTGGGCACCCCCTGACCTACGGTGTTGAACCTGTAAACACGTTAAAACTGTGTATTCCAACATACTCAGTGAACACGCGATGAAGTGATCTCACCTCTTCCTGCACTGTACACCCGGAGCTTCTTAGATCCCTGCTTGTCAAACACTCTGTCTTTCGGGGGATGGGGCTGTAAACTGCCAAGTGTTCCTACAGAGTCCTTTCAACATTAGAACAGCTTTATAACACAAAACAGTCAAACAATGTTATTATAGCTTGCCAGAAGCATATCTGTGAAATGATTATGCACTGTGAAAGTCCTTATTAATGAAGGCATTTCAGTAACTGAGCTTCTTACATTCATTCAGTGCAGGGAGAATACATCCTGCTACATTATGTTCAGCTGATTAAGGAATTGTAATCATCGGTTTTTGCATTCAGTCATGCTCAAAGGATGGTGCATTACCAACGGAAAAAGCTGTTATTAGGTGCTTGGGAGAATAAACTGTGCCAGAGCTGGGATCTTGTTTTGTTGGTTGATATGTAATGCTTTAACTGATGCACAAGAATAATCGGATGCATTCTTAAGGCCAAGAAGATGTGATTAGGGGAATGCAGTGTGCGCTTTAACAGCAAGAAGCGCACTTTAAGTCATGCAGCTATACACCGGATCTGCATCGGTGCACATCACATTCACAAGCCTTACAATAAAACCAACGGAGTGATTTCCATCGATGATGTTTCTCAGTCACCCAGGGTACAAGATATTAGGAGGTACCGAGTCAAAGCCTACGTCATGTCCCTTGATCAGTTTATAACATTTTCACTGCAAGACAAACAACTAGAGCTTGGTTGATTTGCTTTGTTTGCATATGAGAAAAAGGGATATTTAAGTTTGGTTCTTTCAAATTATAATGTTTGGCGTTTTTGCGTTATGAATTAATGAGGGTGGGTCGCAATGATATTGGTATCTCCTCTATAAGCCAATGCTGAGCAGTGAAAAAGTAAGCCTTGCTTTTCCAAAAAAACACTTTCTAGCTACAGGAATAAACTTTAATTCTGTAATTTTCTAAAAACTTGTCAGCTATGTTTCTGTGCTGGGTTCAGTCTCCCATTTTAGTTTAATTTCAAATGTTCTGCTCCTTATTACCGCCTATCAGTCACTTAAAAACAGGTCGCTCTCTTTGGCAAAAGTTGTCATGTGCGTTATTTATGCATCACTGCCAGCTCCCTCTCTGACTCTGTCGGTCTCGCTGATTGCTTACCTATTAATGACTGAGCTTTTGAACAAAGACCAAATAATCTGCCTTTTGCGATAACTGCTCAACCTCTGCATTCTGCTTCTTGGTCCACATTACAACTAAGACTGTACATATATCTATTTATTTCTTCTTTCCAATGATCCGTTTGCATGTTTGCTGCTTGCTATTGGGTCCAGAGACCTACAACTACATACAAAAAAATGGCCAGTGTGGGATTTAACAACCAATCAGAGATGGAGAATCATCTGTCGATCATGGGCTTTGTAAGGAAACACTCACTGGCTTCAAAAAGAAAAACCGCTCTGGTTGGTAATGTGTGCACACATTAGGAAAAACAATAGCCAAAGCTGTCATTGAACAATCAATGATCTCAATTTTTTTTTAACCTAGAAGCTGATCTGAGGAGAAGGAACAAAATACGCTTAAAGACTAACAGACCTCCTTTCACTTCATATTTTAATTACTTTACAGCATTGTCTTGTTATCAGTGTTTATTGTTCTGTATTTAACACTGGCCACCCCCCTAAACTCTAAACCATGTTGTGATTCAGTGAGTGAGCGTAATGGCTGCTTTATTCTACAGTAAGTGTGATATACCAATGTGCTTGTTTAACACTGTATATTTATATATAAATATAATGAATACATATATTTTATATACGAGGTATATACTTATATAGCTGTTAAGCATTATTGTTAATCTGATTATTTTTTACCAACTTAATGTTTTGTGTATGTATATACACACACTGTATATTTTTAATATTAATAATAAAGCTTAGTCTTTTATCCACAGAAAAACAGGTAGAAGAAAATTAAATGTCAGCTTCTTCCCACACAGATTTTCATTTTGTTGAATTTAAAGCCATCCTCATGTAAGTAAGTCTGTATACAACGCCTTAAACAAATAAAGATACAAATGTATCTGGTGATATAATAGCTGACGAGGGCATGTATAGTTGTAGTGTAGGAAGCATGCAGCTGAGATAAAACCACACATCGAACTCTTATTCGATTCTACCCTGGAGAAGAATTTGGGAAGGTTCTCCGTGTGATAAATGATCCCTCAGTTTGGCACTGCTCTCACTTTCTGCAGCAACTTTTTGGTTCATTTTACTAGACGGGGATGCCTGCAGGGAACAACAAGAGAAGGAAAACAAGTTCAAAAACAACATGATCTATTTTGTATTTGTAGTCATGTATGACATATAGTTATGTTTGATATTATGGGATTCATGAGCTTACCACATTCGATACAAAGAGAAGACTTTTATCCATTTCTTCTGAGGCTGCACTGCTTTTTCTTCCAGTTTGAGGGGGTGGCCCTGAAACCCTGGAGCCTGAGGCTGTGTGTAAAACACCCTGAGGCCTGGCTCTTCTATAACCGGTAGATCTGGCAGTGGTAGACTGGTCAGGAACTGAAACGAAATGTCAATCATAGACCTTTGTTGTTTAATTAAGATTTCCATTTTTCGAATTTTCTTACATCTTTTTCTCATACATAATCTAAACGTGGCTTTACCTCAGCCACAACGCAGACTCTATGCATTACATTCATTCACACAATGTTGACAATTCTCAGCAGGAAACCGATGGACTGTCCACTCCAAGTAGGGAATGAGTCCTTACCCCGAGTGAAGGAGTTCAAGTATCTCGGGGTCTTGTTCTCGATTGAGGGAACAATGGAGCGTGATGGGTCGGAGAATCGGAGCAGCGGGAGCGGTACTGCAGTCGCTTTACCGCACCGTTGTGACGAAAAGGGAGCTGAGCCAGAAGGCAAAGCTCTCTGTCTACCGGGCCATTTTCGTTCCTACCCTCACCTATGGTCATGAAGGATGGGTCATGACCGAAAGAACGAGATCGCGGATGCAAGCGGCCGAGATGGATTTTCTCCGCAGGGTGGCTGGTGTCTCCCTTAGGGATAAGGTGAGAAGTTCGGTCATCCGGGAGGGACTCGGAGTTGAACCGCTCCTCCTTCGCGTCGAAAGGAGCCAGTTGAGGTGGTTCGGGCACCTAGTTAGGATGCCACCTGGGCGCCTCCCTAGGGAGGTGTTCCAGGCACGTCCAGCTGGGAAGAGACCAAGGGGTAGACCTAGGACCAGGTGGAGGGATTATATCTCTTTGCTGGCCTGGGAGCGCCTTGGGATCCCCCAGTCAGAGCTGGTTGATGTGGCCAGGGAAAGGAAAGTTTGGGGCTCTCTGCTGGAACTGCTACCCCCGCGACCCGACCACAGATAAGCGGGAGAAGATGGATGGATGGATGTTGACAATATCTGTTTTTTTTACTGCACATATTTTATATCATTCTATTTCAATGTAAATACTGCTTTATTTGATTTTACTATATTTTGTATTATTATTATTTTTTAATGTTATTATAGTGTTCTTAAAATAGTTTGCTATCGGTGTTTTTGTGTCATTAGGACCACGTCCGCTGGTGCTAACAGAAACACACACTCTCTGTCTGATCGTCATAAGAGCCAAAAGCAGACACAAAACACATAGGATTGCCAAGATGATACAGACAGAGCCAAGCTGATGCACTCAGAGCGAAGAAAGAGAAGTCACGCTCATTTGATACAGCAGATTTGACTCCAAAGTGACCATGGTTTCAGAGTTTTGTTGTGCATTTTCAATCTGCAGAATCCCAGAAATCAAAAAAGATATATGATGAATTGATGATCATTATTTATTTTGAGCGTTGATTTGATCTGTGCAAATTCATTGACCTGGAAACAGAATGTCTTAGATAACCACGTTTTGTTTGCTGCTGCGCGTTAAATACTGCCGTCGCTTACTTTTAACAGTTTCTGACAGATTGGGTAGTGAAGCAACAATATTCACCAAGCAACTTTGTCACAGTTAAATTGGATGCCTAGTTTAATAGCAATCGTTTTAATTATGATTAGAAATGTCATGCTAATAATGCTGATGCTAATTAGGAAAAGCCATTTGTTGTGTGTGGTTACTGCTCTCTTCCATGGGCATTGCCAGTTGACTCAACATGACTTAGACAGCTGTCAGAACAAATAAATAAGCGCTGATAAGAAAGGCCACAGAGGCGGCAGAGCTGGATTACTGGTGCATGTCTTTTTATATGAGGAGATAATTGCAGCACTCCGAGTACAGGTGAGGTGCACACGAACATAAAAATGAGGACTAAAGGCATTTCATGGGAGGAAAATAAAAAGATTCAAATCCCAGTCTGAAATCGTAGGAAGCTGTTTATTTATGTGCATCAATTTCTACACCATCTCTACAGTATGTATATTAACTGTTGCATTGATAACGGCAGATATCTTGTGTTGTAAATATATATGAGCAAACCTTCAGTATACAGTACTTGTTGTTATACATTTAAACATGTTATGATGCATTAAAGATAACATTCCTTTAAATGGAGCAGTGTGTATGAATAAAGGGGATCTATTGGCGAAAGTATAATATTCATCACTATTTTATTTTTAAAAAGATATTTTTTCTTGCGTTCGCCTTGAGATGCAGAGTTGAAAGGGAGAGACAGAGGGATTAACTTTGCCTGAAACCTTCTGAAGGCTCGGGAGTCAAACCTGCGTTCTGGGCAGAAGACAGCCAGCTCACAACTGAGCTGCCCAGGGTCCCATGTGAGCGACACACTTATTTGTATTTGTTTATAACCACCTGAAGCTAAGAATTGTTATTTTTTTCATCAGCCTAAAATGAGCCCTTCACATGTACATTAGCAGCGGGTCAATGTCTCCATGTTTCTACAGTAGCTCAGAGCGGTGAAACTCTGGATAATTGAGCTGTATTCAGTCACTTAATCGTATGCACTAGCCCTTTAAATGAAAAGAAAAAGGATAAGGGAGCTTAATTTCCAAGCTTATATTTGATTCAAACACGGGGGTTTTGATGCTGTTGTTATAGCTGAAATATTATTGCTGTCGGAAAAATGTATTAAAAAATACAATCTTTTCTTTCAAATGTAGTGGAATATAAAATGGAAAATCTGAAGAATAAAAGGTACCACAAAAATGTTAATATAGTGCTTGAGTAAATGTACTTAAGATATTATCCACCAATGTATAGCATTTTACAATCATGTGATTTTCTCTTACCCACCACAGTCAGAGCTCAACAGTCCAGCCCTCATGTCTGCCTTCCGTAAATTCTCCATGTTCAACACTTGGGTAACGTAGTTTACATCAGATGGGAACTGGCAGCTGCGAGGGACCGAGTCCATGAGACCGGCTCCACTGAGAAACGTATCTTGATCAAAAAAAGAGAACATGCTCAGATTAAGCCAAATCAGACAATAAACCCAAACACTTATTATTGACTTAACATACATGTAGCACTTTTGTCAACAGAAAAATACAAATGACAAGCTGTCTTATCTGGCAAGTAACGTATGTGTGCAGTAAGCAGCCAGTGCTGAGTGCAGCTGTTTGCTCCGCTGAGCCATTTTAGAGTTGAACAAAAACCACCGCTCTCAGCCAACTACCATAGACACAGCCAACTTGTTCTCTCTCTCCCAACACACATACACACAGTTCCAAATAAAGACAGACTAAACCTATTTAAAGTGAAGAGCATTGATTCGAAGTTTCAGTGCAAAGCCATTATCTCTTATATAACGAGTCAGGGAGGGCACTTTACGGATTAAACATTTGTTTAATCAGCCTACCTGTTTTGTTTAAAGCATTACCATCGCCTGAGAGTTCGGAAGGCACTGTTTTCATGGTGAAGATTCTGCGGACTTTACAGGTTGCAAACAAAGTGATGCCATCCAATGTCAAAAACCCCTTGAACAGTTCACTGGTGAATGATATAAGGTCGATGCACAAAGTAGACCACTGAGACAAAAGAAACAATATGATACTGTAGTTATAAGGTTCTCTTAGAGCAGCTCACGAGATTTAAAACAAACAATAAAGAAGCACGTATCTGAAAGAACTCGGAGAATAGAACATGGCAAGGATGTGAAAGATACTCACGACACTGCGTTTCAATCCTACGAGAGGTATCTTTGCATGCAAATGTGTGGCAGACAGCTCTTTATGTACTGTTGATAAGTAAAGTCTTCTTTTCAGGTGCTCTAAATCGGTTATCCTGTAAATGACAGACAAGAAAATATAAATAATCATCAGCATAAACGGTGTCATAAGGAAGTACTGAGCAGAAAATGCCACAAGCTTTTATTGGTCTGTAGAAGGTTAGCTCTTAAAAAGGAGCTTTTACTTTAATGTAGCCTCGTGAAATCAGCTGTCATGGCACTCTCTAATGGAACAGCAACCCCAGCAATATTACCCCATATTCTTAAAATGATTTAGTGTGCATGTAAAATAGTAGGTTAGCAACTTTGTAGTGTAGAAATGATTTAAAGTTCTGACAGTATGTCCTCCTTGTTTTATTGAGGGCCTGCTGCATGCCATATCACTTTCTAAACAGCAGCATCGATACTGTAAACCAGAGCCTGAGACCGTAATGAATTATATTTGACTATGAAGAGAATACATACATCAGGAGTTTTGAGCACAGGGAGTGTGTCTGTAGACATTGGTAGAGAGTTGATTGCACAAACAGTGATTTATTGATCATGAGAACACTGGTAAATCGCAGTGGCATTCTTATTTCTATCAACAAACATCCATGCAGATCATATTATGTTTTACACATTTAAAATATTCCTTTGTAAATAACCTTGTAGAATTGACTCTGGATGGTAAGATAAAAGCTTTCTTTGTAGCATGTAGTTTAATAACATCTTAATCATAAATGATTATATAAGCAAATTAGAGTACATAATAAGCATTGCTGATAAAGTCATTATTCCAGGAGGCTCAAGGGCTTCCAACAAACTGTTTATATTTATTTATTTAGGTAGTCTGAGGGGAATGCACTCCAGTTACATTCATATTTTTTAAATTTCACATTATATTATAGTTTTTTTCCTTGTGTAACAAAGTTTGTATTCACTCCATTAGAGATTGATGTCTCTACCATATTGAGCCACAGTTGCAGTTATGAAATTCATTTATCACCCACAGAATAAAAGATTTACTGAGATGTTCATGCAATACAAAATGAAGTATTTTGAACAGAAAACTATTTTGCTTGCTGTACTTACAAAAGCTCAATGGAAAAATCCTTGCACTGTTCAATATGCACTTGAAGGACCAAGAATCTTTGAAGAAGTCCAACTAACAAAAGTAGGCAAATAAATAAATTACTATTAAGCTGTGGGAAGCCAAAATGCCATGAACTATTAGGTGCAAGTGTGTTTACTTACGAGACATTTTCCCATGCTCTGGCATTTGCATCTTGACTGTCTGGCTGCTGCCCTCCAGACA
This sequence comes from Notothenia rossii, assembly GCF_949606895.1. Classification (NCBI taxonomy): domain Eukaryota; kingdom Metazoa; phylum Chordata; class Actinopteri; order Perciformes; family Nototheniidae; genus Notothenia; species Notothenia rossii. Next base: position 75,232,812 of record NC_136903.1, on the reverse strand, counting down.
GTAAACAAAGCCTCTGACTTCTTTATTGTACTCCTAAAGGAGAAAATAATACATCAGAGAGCTTGCTAAGTACAAGGCCTCGCTCAGTGAAGTGACCATTGTTGTGTACTAACAGTGGGCTACAGGTAAGATTTTGAGACTTTTTTTATGTAAGCATGAGTTTTGAAATTTAAAAAAGGCTAGAGGTCAAGAACAGAATTTTAATATAAAATGTAAGCCACATTCTACTCTGAATTGAACCCATAAGGACCCACCGTAACACGGTGTCACATTGACTTTAAATGTTCTGGAAAGTTCCTTATACAGCTTTAGCTTTTTTGTTGCTAAAAGGTCAAATTCAAGCCATTTAAGAATTAAAATGCTTACATAACATGCCCTTTATTACATTTAACATGTTGTAGAAACATTTCTTGATCAAATTGATATGAAACAAATGACACACATCGCTGTGACACTGGTGTCACATCGGGACTTTAACCCAAACGTTCACAGTAAACCCAAAGTGACATATATGCACAATTAGAAATATTATTATGATCTGATCAGTTAATTTAGCTGATTCAATTATATTGAGTTGCTATGTTCTTATTTTTCAATTCAAAGAATGTTCAAACTAATTCAAACCAAAAAATCCTCCTTGTTAATGAAGTTATATATAAGAGCTTAGTCTAAATTATGTTCCCCTTAATTTCCCCAAAAGTAGAAATGGGTCCGGGTTCTTATGGGTTAAGGTAAAGGATATAACCCATGGAAACTTGTACAATGTCAAACAGTGTAGGTTAGGTTTACAGCCTAAATGTATTGTTTCAATGCAGCATGTTATCTAGGGGGGTTAGTTAAACCCTGTGGTAACTATTCAGACTTTGTGAACGTTAGGCATTAGGCAGGTACTCAGATCGTATACTTGAATAAAAGTAGAAGTACCAGAGTGTAGGAATACTCTGTTACAAGTAAAAGTCCTGCATTCATAATGTTACTCAAGTAGAAGTACACAAGTATTAGCATCAAAACAAACTCAAAGTACCAAACGTTAAAGTACTTATTAAGCAAATTGGTCCATTACAGAATAATATTATATGTTTTGATTGTGATTCTTGATGCATTCATGTGTTATCAAGGCTGGTAAAGGTGCTGCGAGTTTTAAGGACTTTGTATACTGCAGCTTGAATGTTACTCCAGGTGTAACTAAAGTCTTATTTAAGTGTTGATTATATTTCACATCATTAGTCCAAATCTGCAAAGAAACTTAAGGTATTAAATAAATGTAGTGGGGTATAAATACACGATTTATCTCTGGATTGAAGTGGAATAGAAGTACGAAGTACAAAGTAGTAGTAATAGTATACTTTAAATATTCAAGTAAAGTGCAAGTTTGTCAAAATTGTACTTGTAAGTTCAGTACTTGAGTAAATGTACTTAGTTACTTCCACCCACTGACTTTAGGATATGTATTGTACTTTATCAGATTATACACAGGGCCGATGTGCTAGCTTGACGTAGAGCACAAGTGGGCTAGTAAAATCACCATGTGAAGGTGGTAGGGTAAACTAGCAACTCTGAAATCTCACCTTGTGTATGAAGGACGGACCTCCACAAAGTTTCCATTTTGCTACAGGGTCTTTTCCTTGTCCACTGAATATCTCAACCACAGGTCCCCCCTGCGAGGATACACGATGGGTTGTGAGTAAAAGCCTCCAGCTAATGTCATGCTACACATTAAGCTAATTAGCCTAAAGATACAGGTGTTTACTAAGAGCGTTGCGTTCAAAGATGGCCAAAAACAGATGGGTTAAAATAAACGTACCTGATAATTATTCCTGAACATTTTACGTGACGACACACCAATGGTTGAACGTTTAGAATATACAATTTATAGATAGCTTACTACATATCTGTTACAGTTCACGGAAAAGTAATGTTTGGCATACTTAAGTACGAGCAGCAAGTAAAAAAAGCAAGACGCATTTGTAGGACAGCCAAACACAAAGGATATATCTCCATGGTTACCTGATGCTACTGTAGCTACGACGTCACTTAACAACCGTAGTCAGGTAGACAACGGGTTTACGACGTAATTTTGATCTGAGCAGTAGAAATAAGATTGGTCTCTCAACCAGTCTATGGTCTCACTTGCAGCAGCAGAGGTGAGACGAGTGCGAACGAAGTACAATGCAACCCCGAAAAAAGATTGGCCTACAAAAAAACAACAACATTAAATTCCCAGTCAATACATTGGAGTAGTCTCTCATTGCATGGTTTCTTGTGGTATTCATTCATTTTTTTTGTTTTATGTACTCTCTTTGTGGTCAGCTCTATGTATGGGTGCTGTACTTGAATGTGCAGTACTGATTTAATGTACTTATTTTAAATTAAGTTTTGGGTAAAAAAAGGAGGTGCCTACTGCCTAACGATACATACTTCAACAACATTACTTGTTGCCATAGTGACGTTGCTGTAACTTGCATAGGCAATTTCGTATACTTAACTTTTCCAAGATTTGTAGATCCAAGGTCTTATATAAAACGGTAAGCGACATAGCAAAATAAATATTAAAATGTATACTGACAAAAACAATGAAAAAACCATGAGATTTACACTCAGCTTGACTTTATCTGTCAATCAAGAGCTCAAAGTGATATGTGACTCGCTGAATGCGAGGACAGGGCCGTCTACTCTTGTGTAGAATGACTTTCATTTTTCGAAATGTTGATTGCAAATGTGTTTTTCTCTCTTAACTTCACTCCCCATTCTCATCACTGGACTCCTCAAGGACGAAAAATAGTTTCTCATACCGAACATTCACTATAGGTTCATTGAGGGCTTGGGATGTTTTGATTAATATCATACCCAAAGATGTTGCAAACAAATTGATACATAATGAACCTGTATTTAAGTATCTTCTGTTAGAATGCTAAAATCCATTATTGTGTCATTGTCGCTTGCTTTGTTTACCCTGGCAGCAAGGCTATTATGAGATCAAAAAGATGTCTTTTTAATTAGCTACTGAGGGAGACCACATCCGGAAGTACATCGGTATGGTACTGCTACAGCATTTGTGCACGTCTCTGACTTCAAACACAAGGTGGTCTCAGTTATTTATGGATATAGAACAAAAGACACTGCAAAAAAAGAAATCTGTCCCATCACAGCTATGAATACTGTGAGTTGTATTGTTTTTGAAGAAGTCATACAACCATTTAATAAAACTGTCTTCATTTGCATTTTCATGGATTTCTTTGAGTTCAGGCTTGCAGGCGCCCAAAGAAAAATCTTCTGATGTATTAGCAAATACTAAACAGTTCTGTCCTTAAAACAATTTCCGAATGAATATCGAGAATGCATCATATAAAATGGAATTGGATGCCAAGTCTTACAACATTTGCATGAGTGGGCCATCCTGGCTCAACCTTTGCTGTTTGTCTCAAACAACTAAAACATAAAGGAATATGTAACAGATAGGTCAAATGGAGCACATTTGTTTTATATGATATACCTGTATCAAGAAAGTTTCAACTCCCAAATATTATTCATGTTGGATAGATGTTTTATTCAGATGAATAGTTTGAGGGGTTTTTGGCTGATTCTCCTTACACAAGTTTGACATTCAATGAATTTTAAATGCATGAGCTTATTTCTATTATCTTGCTTCTGAAAAAGTGAAGTCTATTAGTATCATCATACCTGTCATTTCCACATGTGAAATTATACTTCTGTACAATGGATGTATAAATGTACCCCCGAAACGTAACCACTATATAGGCTCTTGATACACTTAACCATGATTAATTATTAAGAGTAATGAAGAGCACTTAGGTAAAGTACTTCTACTAGTAATTCCTTTAGCTGCATCACCCCAGGGCTTATCATCACTGTGCAGAGTATCCCCTCCTTATTGCTGCTTTATTATGACACTCAATGCAGAAATGTGTTAGATAGAAAGAGCGTCAACAGAGCATGGCATGGAGAAAGTTTCATAATTAACTTTTTTTTCTCTACAGGAAAGGCTTGACACTGATTGGGACAGACAGTATCATTAAAATAAAGCCTGGCATGCAGTGAACACTGACGAAGCCGGTATGGAGAAATCAGTTAATAAATCAGTGCTTGTTAGCATACTTAATTATGACTAATTATTCAGTCATTATTTTGAAAATAATCTATTCATTTGCATCAGTCAAAACACAACAATTACTATTGACAATGTTAGTTTTGAGATACTTGAGACTAGTGACAGTAACATAAAGCTGTTTTCCCAAACGATTAAGTTCATAATAAAAGTATGAATGCAATTAAGGCGTCCAGAAATAAAATCACCCTTATACCTTAACCGATAACTAGCGTTGCATTCAAATAGCACTTGGTTCCAGCTTTCCTTAAAAGAGCTTTTTTTTGTGGGAAAAAGGGACTAAGGGAAGAAGGGAGTGACCCACACAGATTAGCTGCCAGACCAAAATGCATCTCATCGAAAATCACGCATCAGCTGCCTTAACCAATAAACCTATTTGTATTGAACCAGTCTGTGTTTCTCTTCCTTATACTAATCATAATTGAAAAATAAGCTTCTTTTGAAGTAAAAAATGTAATCCTTACAAAATAGTGTAGAGGCCATACTGTGTATTATTAGAGCCACTTACATCCAAAGCTAAAGCATGTTTGGTTAGCAGGTGCATTCAACTTAAAAACTTGTATCCCAAATGAGGGTAATTAAGTACATACAACTTAAAATTCCTTTTAAATCAAGCGGTAAAACTAGTTGGAACAACTTCATTTTTGGAGTAATCAACTTAAAAACTTGTATCCCGAATGAGGGTAATTAAGTACAAACAACTTAAAATCCCTTTTAAATCAAGCGATAAAACTAGTTGGAACAAGTTAGTTTTTGGAGTAATCAACTTAAAAACTTGTGTTTATGCTACCAATTATTAAGTAAGTGGTAATTAAATCAAGTGGTAAAACTAGTTGGAAAAAACTAAATTTTTTGAGTAATCAACTTAAAAACTTGTGTTTATGCTACCAATTATTAAGTAAGTGGTAATTAAAAATACCTCTGATTGTAGAGGAAAATCCTTCTCCCCTAACTCAAATAACTTTGTTGCTTTAAGACAATTTCATTAGAAGTTGTCTTAACTCAATAAACATCGATGCAAACTGTTGCGTTGATTTTCTTTGTTGAGCCAAGGCATTTGTTTTTAGAGTGTACAAAGGGTTTTATTTGATCTTCTTCCACTTCGTTGCTATTTTAGATTACAACCTTTCTTATTAAAGATCACCCTAGCAGGGAGCACCTGCACTGGAAAGTGAGCTGAGCAGATAATGATCAAGTCACTGATATTCAGTCAAATTAGCCTGAGGCATATCTGCCAAAGTCAGTAAAGTATCTGACACGAGGGAGAGTGTTGATTAATTTGTCAAAGTATGAGGTTTCCAAATTACATTTCCTTGCTACTCTGAAACAAGGGGTCACCTCGATGATGGGCAATCATTCACTAGCATGGTTGCAGAGAAACAGGCTGCCTTCAGTATTTAGGGGGCTGAATTTGGATAATTATGTCAGTCGTGACATGGGTTTATTGCTCTGCTGCAGGGTAGCAGATAAAGGTACAGCACACACACAGCAGTATCAGTAGTGCCTCATATGTGTTTCATCTTTAACACAACTGTGCCCTGTGACAAAGCTTTGCTGCAGGAGAAATTGATGAGTGTGTGTCTGTAAAATGTCGACACTAAGCTTGTGATCTTTAAATTGGCTAAGACAACAAGGAACATGATGAAAATACATTGCCTTAGTGATCTTTGTGGAGATAACTTGAGAGCTCTGCAGCAGGTAACGGTGGCTTTGCTGCGACGAGGAAATGATGACATATGAACTATGCCACATTAAGTCACCCATGCTCAACTAACCTCCAGTCTAATGTTATGTTCTACCTAGGAAGAGGAAAATGTTGCAGCATGAGCCACACAGTCAGTTACCATGCACGCACAGGACCTCAATTCCAACAAGGGCCATGACTACAGTCTGTTGTAATATCATATTTGTCTGGCCAATTTGCTATTCTAAACTTCTGCAACCACAAATTGAAACTTGCATTTCAGAAGATGTCTCTTGCCTCTTTGTCACTCATTTCCCTATGGATGGGGGAGAGCGGTACTAACGTAATCTCTGCTCTTGATTCAAATCCGCCTGACTGCTTTTGATTCAAAACTTCTTATAAAGTGCATGCATCCAATGTTGACAAGGTGAATGCTTCTCAAGGTAGAAAATAGGAGATGTTTACTCTTTCACCCTCTCTCTCTGTCTCTCTGCTCCTTAAACATAACCTGTCAACAAGTCACAAAAGGTAAATAAAATATATAAAATCTGAATTCTAACCTTTGCTATCAGATCTGTGTTAATGTATGCTACCTGTCATTCATGCATATGCACATTTGTGCAAAGGATACAGACTTTAGAATGTCTACTCATCCACATTAGACTTTTTTGCTTCTAAATAAGGATTTGATTTAATGTAAATGATGTGGAATGCTTTGCACTAATATACTAGGCGTTATTACAAGTTAAAGCATCCCACACAATCCAAGCAGGGACCAAAGAGTAATGAAAATGTATCCTGTCTTACATTATTTAGGTGTCCAAAAAATTGAGAGATAGCTGGAGTATTTTCAGGGCAATTATTGCAAAATCTCCCTCCACAGGATAAGAGCTGGCAACACAAAACTTGTACGCTGGCAAAGCTAATAGCTCATTCTCATCAGGTTCTACTAATGCTTTGGCAAGGTAAGGAGTGCTGAGTGAAAAAATAGGAGATTTACAGGCCTCATTAATTCCCCCTCTGATTAAAAATATTGGTTGTTTTTGCTGAAATCCTTGAATCTGAATAATTTCATTGCTGCTCTTTGTACACACTTCAAATGTATTGAGTTAGTCAGTTAAGTTTAATCAAATATTGAAAATGTAATGACTATTAATTTGTTTCTGAATGATAGCTGTTTACTTGTCTGTCAAGATATAATAAACTAAAGCTTTCAGGAAAAGTTAAGCATTATATTTATGACCACTGGTCTAGTAAACTACACATTCACAAACAGAACAGCATTGCTGCTCAGTGCAGTGATGATGATGATGATGATGATGGTGTTTTTAGTACAACACACAACAACAATTTAAAAACTTTGGATATGGGCATTGGTTCGATATAATATCTACTTTAAAATGGCACATGCGGGCTCCGTTTTCAACCCAGTGGTGGAGCCGGTCATTCAAAAATAGTTTTTCTCAAGTCGACCCAAGTCTTATCGCAAGAATTCAACATCAAGTCCAGATAGCGCTGGAGTCTGTGCGCACAGGTGTTTTTAAAAAATGGAAATAGTAGGAGGCTCATCATATTGATATTATTGATATTTTATTAATTTACTCAAGCAAAAAGTATTCTCAAACTGTCACAATAAGGAGGTGTTGTGCTCATTTAATAAGAGGCAGGCTACTGCTGGACAGTCAAGACAACTGAGAAGCGTTGGAGGAAAGAGACATCTTTTTCACCAGCTCAATTCTTTTCATGTTGTTGGACAGCTGTGAATAGATTCAAGACTGGTCTATCGACCCTCCTTTGGGAAAATGACAGTTTTGTATATGTGTGTGTGTGTGTGTGTGTGTGTGTGTGTGTGTGTGTGTGTGTGTGTGTGTGTGTGTGTGTGTGTGTCTGTGTGTGTGTGTGTGTGTGTGTGTGTGTGTGTGTGTGTGTGTGTGTGTGTGTGTGTGTGTGTGTGTACACGTGCATCAGTTGGAGGGAGGGAAAGACAGGCAGACAGAATTGGTTATTTTGTGTGTTACTTGGCACAGTATTATTGAGAGCTCGGTGGAGGTTTTGTTAAACCCTGCAATGTCTCAGCAGCACTGACAGCTGCACACCTCACGTCCCGTATATAGCCACTCTACCTGCCAATAAACACCGCTCTGTCATTGTGAACTGATCCCAGTGTTACCTTTGCCCTGTCACTTTGTTTTTGGTCTATATATAGGCCTACAGTAGTTTTTGATTTAGACTGGAGGCAGCCTTATGGGCTTGATCTCCCTCAAAGATGCCAGCTTGTGTGTGTGTGTGTGTGTGTGTGTGTGTGTGTCTGTGTGTGTGTGTGTGTGTGTGTGTGTGTGTGTGTGTGTGTGTGTGTGTGTGTGTGTGTGTGTGTGTGTGTGTGTGTGTGTGTGTGTGTGTGTGTGTGTGTGTGTGTGTGTGTGTGTGTGTGTGTGTGTGTGTGTGTGTGTGTGTGTGTGTGTGTGTGTGTGTGTGTGTGTTCACGTATAGCGGCCTGGAGGTGGGCTTGGCAGTGTGACAATGTTGTGGTTGTTAGAAGCTTCCTGCAGGTTTTCTGCTGATATGAGGTAAGTCATATCAGCAGAAAATAAGTCATGCATTTGCATTGCAAGCAATTTGGTTTGTGAGTTTATTTGTTTGCAATGTTATTTTTTAATAAACCTAATTGTATACGAGCAAAAGCAATCACAATGTAGAGATTGTGTATAAAACATGTAACATTATAGAGGCACTAACCTAAGTCACTTGTGTGCAGCAGTTACAGATAATACAACTAGTTTTATTATCTGAGGCTCAATGTTGCTAAAGATTAAGTGGATTTAGAGTGAATCCTGGTTGGAGAACATGTCACTGCATGGAAATAACAAGATGTGTGAATCAAGCAATATTTCACACAAAATGTGTCCTTGTAGTAATGTGCAGCAGCTGTGGACTGCTGAAAGAAATTCTCATAGAGCTTTCTCAAGCCATTCGCTGAATAATTTACTTCCCTGTTGTCCATTATGAATATGTTACAAACATTCCGAGTTTCTAAAAAATATGGGCAAAAAAAAACACATTCTGGTTTTATTTTTGCATGACGCCTATTGTTCACATGTACGTATGTTCTGAGCCATCATTTAAGATTAGTATACTTTTATTTTATGTATATTAAAAGTTAATAAAAAAGCTGGAGGGAGGGAATCAGGGTATTTTGTTTGCGTAATGATGAGAAGACTGGATTGTGCTGGCTACTAGGTTTTTACTCACTTTTAATGAGGAGATGCCAAAAAATGCTTCTCACACCTTTGTTTTAACCCCTTCACGAGACCGTAACTGCTGTCATGTTTTCATGAACTCTGACTCACTGAACGCAAATGACATGTTAATCAAAACATGACACATGGGTTGTTCTCATTAGTGCCAAAAACCTTTTTTTTTACTTGGCTAATGCTATTCTGTATCCCCATTGGCCATTGTAATTTAATTTGGTGCTCAGGCATTTGCTGAAGCAAGCTATATTTTGAACCCATGCCTGCACATAATAATGTCCGGTCCACAGGGGGAATTTATTCACCTGATATGCTTGCATTTCCACAAGCTAAGATTGTCTAATGTAATATAGTTATTCCTAAGTGGTGTAAACTCGTGTAAGTAAGAAATAATCCATGACACACAACACAGTGCAGAGTCTGCTGGTTGTTTTAAAAACAATATATGAACACAAAGAAGCATTTAGTGTGACTCATGGGCAAACAAACAATTAAATAGGCCTTCATATGCTTTTGTGAAACAACTTAAACCGAGGAGTAAGGTTATAGCAAAAAGTAAGTAATTCCATGTTTTGCATGTTTCCATGGTTACAAATCCAGGTTTGTTAGCAACTTTATGAGAATCAAATTCATTATAGCTGATTTTCATTTGTACATAATGGAGGGGGCAGACTGGCCCAGAAACGAAACTGGCTGTAAGAAACTTCAATAATATCAGTGTTATGAAGAAACTTGTTTATAAATGTTTTTGAAATTCAAAAATGTATGGTGTTAGTGGACTTCCCATTGACTCCTGATGCAGTTCTCTAATTGTATCATCTCATTTTCTTTGTTCAACAATAGCAGTGAGCAGTGACAAATTGTTTCCTCTGAGACATGAAACTCTCAGAATACAGAATCCTGCTCTGGATGTGCTTTTTGTGTGATTGGCAGGTGAGTAATCTGCTTGTTAGACCTGAGAGAATTGCCTCTTGCAGACCTACCAACGAGTCTTGACAAGGAAATTCAGACAGTACCTTCCTATTTGGCTGGATTTTTCAACTTAAAACTTACAAGCAAGTCGTTCCTAATGATATTTTAATGCAGTCTGCATTTCAATAACAACACAATGTAAAAAACAGGGTTTAGTGAACAAAAGTTAGCTTCAGTGGTACCATTGTTTGTGTTTTAGAGTTCAGCACTGTGTAACTTGTAACATTAAAGAGCATGTTGCCACACTCACACATGCACACACACACATATACACACACACACACACACACACACACACGCACGCACGCACGCACGCACGCACGCACGCACGCACGCACACGCACGTACACACACACACACACACACACACACACACACACACACACACACACACACACACACTAACACAGTGAAAAACATACCCTTTTGTCATTAATTGATGCTTAGTATTCAGCGCAAATAATCCTTTCTTGTGTTGAATGATGCTGGGACTCTTTGTCTTATATCTCATTCAAACATGCTGTTTGTTGCAAGCCTCTGCTATCATTGTTCCATGTTGCCATAGTTACCTCCGCCTCTCGTATTTTCTGGTCCTGAGGTCAACTCGTTTGCATTATCAATGTGGCCTTCCTTCATATTTGTTTACCATAGAAACACATCCTGTGTTTACTAATGTATATATTTGGGGGAAATCGCCTTTTTTTTCAAGAGAGAAAAGGGTGAAGAAACTGAGATGTTTATGCTTTGGGATTATTTCTTGAACTCAAACTGACAACATGTTTCTCAGAGGTCTTGACCTCAAACTTGGGTTGAAAAAAAATGAAATCCAACTAAATCTGTTCGTTAGCAAGAAGCAGCAGTAAAGGTGAATTTAAGGTTTAGAAAAAGAAATTAATTCAGTTGAATACGGGCACATTTAAAAACTGTTTTTTTATTCAAAAGATATCCATAAACAAATGACTTAACCACACATTTTGATATTCCTATGCAATTACAACTATCATGCTGATATACTTAACGTTTTCAAATTGTGTTATAGACCCCCACAATTACATTTGATTGAAAGATGAAAAATATTTAAAGTAATTTTAGGAGCGGAAAAGAGAGACATTTTGAGATAAAGACTCAAATGTAATTTGTTGATATGCATTTTTCTTATACGACATGCAATTCACACAGAAAGAGGCTTGCAACTTGGAAACAGTATTTGTTTGTGCACTTTGTCTTTAATACGGCAGAGTACTCTTTTAGAAAACCATCTTAAATTTAATTTTCAAAAACAAAAAGCATGTTTGACACACTCTACTGACTCCACTTTCTGAAATGTAACTCCTCAAAAGGGTTCATGTGTGTAAATCATCAAACCACAGAATAGTGCGTAGTAAAAGATAACACCTGGTTTTACATTGCAGCTGATTATAAACATAACTAATCTGGATAGGTTGCTTAAAGAATGAACATATCTATCTAGCAAGACAGATAATCACCAGGAAAAACGGAACAAACTCGCTTAAAAAGAAAAACAATTGAATGCATTTGATTAACTCATCATGTTGAGTCATTTCTGTTAGACTTCGTGAGTAATCTGCTGTCTGCCTATGTGGCCCCTTTGGCCACAGACAGTGGCCCTCCTTTCATCATTAACCTTTACCTCACTTTCAAATTACTGTATAATAGAGTAAGCTAATCTTTGGCTCTGCTTAAAGGACACCTTGTGCACTGTTCATCAGTTCCTACAGACTTCTTAAGATAAAAAAGTAATTTCTTATACTCTGACAGATAAGACCTGAATTCCATAATATTCTGCTGCATGGCATTTTGAACTTAAGGCTAAATCTTTGCTATTATATCTGTGAGTTTATAGACAATTGTTCCTTGCATATTGTCATTGGCGCTGTTAAGAGAATACACCTTTGAGTTTTAGAGCGTCTACCTCAACATTGTACAAGAATGTTTGCAATAGTTCAATAAGTTGTGTCCTGAATTATGTGAACTATAATAAAAATGATTCATTCATTGTCATTTAATATTATTGAGGAAGTGAAGGAGAAAATCCTTCCTGCAGCTCTTCAGATTTAAAACCGCGTGGTTGACGATTCTCCAGCCCCTGCAGCCATAACGGTGTTCTCAGATCTGCCTCAAAGTGACTCATCACCCTGCGGGGCCTACCGACGCTCCTCTTCCAAAGCAGGTCTGCCTGTTCCAAAGTCTCCTCTGGGGATAGAGATTTCTCCTGTGCCCCAGAGCATCACAGTTATTTTACTTCAAGGATGTTTTTCTTTCAGGGAAGCTAAGGTCATTCCTGGGCCTTCTGTGGACACACTTGGAGCTGCACCATTTTAAGTGATCCCCGGGGCCATTCTACGCTATGCCCGATTCACAAAAAACACTGTCTAGCCGGGTTGTTGAAGTGCTGACTAAAGGTCTGAGGCGCAAAAATGTCTGATCGTCTGTGAATTAATGACTAAACAAGTGAACACTTAGTTGGGTGGGTACTTGTTCCAATGTGCATGTTCTATCTTTTGTGTACAGTTATTAATTTAAACTTTATGTCTAATTATTTTGAATGGAAATGTGCATTGAACGCTTGATTGAATTCAAGTGGTTGTGTGGCGTCAACAACTACACTGTGGTTAAGTAATGTATGAACAGGGAGAGGTGGTTAGGTTACTGTGTAGTCATACACTTTCATTGTCATCATATAATAACAATGATGTTCGATTTAATTTTGTATTTCTTTATAATTCAATTTTTTTATATTTAATTCCACAAGTCTAGTCCTTTGAAATGTGTTGATACTTTAATTCTGATGGATCTCTTTTTCTTTACCACTCTCTGTCTTGGATATTTGTATTTGGAAAGCAATAATACAATCCTAAACACAAGACATCGGTATTTGGAATGTATTGAAATAAGCATATGAGGTGTGTTGCAATCTAACAGACAAACAGATAAAAAAACAAAAACAAACATCATTATTCAGCTGCTGAGGTCAAGATAAAGGGTGCAAGTCGTTGGTTTTCCTCATGACATAATGGAAGCCAGAAACAAATAACACAAATCACTAATTGAAGTTGCAGGGTGAATTATGCATCCATTTTCCAACGAGTGTGAGGACTTCTGCTAATGAAATAAGTGATGATAATAACAGACTCTTTTTGAAAACAACACAGGATATTACAATTACTGGAATGGATAAAGAGCTATTTAAAATTGTTATCTTGAATTCTTTCACCTGCCTCTTTCTGCCTAGATGAAAGTCACAGCAGTGATATATCTGCCAGTGTTTGCAGGAAAGTACTTTTTAATACAGATTCCCATTTGTGTTGCAATGGCAGATGAGATGTGTCTCTGCTGAAAACCACTGAAGAGACCTTGATAGCACTCTCCATATGTTCAGCTAAATGATTTCCAGCATTATGCAGTCACTTGAGTGATGAAACATCCCATCACTGGTGAACGTTGTCAATGCCTCATTACAACAAAACACAGGCGTGCAGCACTGTCAGTATGAAGGATTCTGTGTTGAGAATAAAACATGGACTTTTCCATGAAAGCATGTGTAATAGAGGTTGAAACATCATATGGGAAATGCAGTTTTACCCTATCTACTCACTGAAGGTAAATAAGAATGTGTTCTCTCCAAAACAAGGAAAAACACAAGTCAATCATTTTTAATCCGTGCCATTTTACGCAATTGTTTTTGTACCATGCATGGCCTGTGTTGCCCTCATCCAGTTCAACTGTGTATAAACTAAACAGCATTAACTGTGGGGCCTATGTTGTTCTTGATGCAACTTTTATAATTGGTTTCAGGGAAACTATAAAACTTGGGAGAAAGCTGTGCCAGCGTCTGTTTGTTTGAATAATGACAATGACCTGATAATATTGAAAAATATGCTGCTCTCGCTCTAATTTATGAAGCTTCACCCTCAGGGCAACAGAACGTAATATTTCTTAAATGATTTACTGAAAAAAACACTGGTATTGTAAAAGAACACAGCATACAGTAGATGCGTGTGTTTGTTAGCGAAAACAATAGATGTCTATATACTGCAAATGCGGGGGTGCAGCAAAATGTAATGATTTTTACATATTTTTTACATTTGTTTTGTTAAAGCGATGTATATGTATTTTTGTGACAAGCCTGTCTCCGTGGGTTTTTATAGAACATGGAGAGAACTGAGCTGTGTTGTGTGTGCTCAGGTGTGTCTGGAGCCACACTGTGAGGAATAGAGGGCATTATGAATAGTATATGTAAGCACTGTTTATTCAGCTGTTAATTTACCTACTTAAAGCTGTGCAGCCCCTCATTCGAGTCACTAACTACTCTCCAGTCACACATGATGCCTAAAACGGCACCCTGTTGCCACATAACCCCCACTAAAGAACATGCTGGGGACTCATCCAGTCGGTGATTGGCCTCCGCCCAAATGAGTTGGAGGAATAATCTGCCACCACCATGTGAATGGCAACCAAGCGGAAACCCCTGTAACGGTATCAGTTTGAGAGTAGCTTACATTTCATTACATGTTACTTGTTAGACGTTTTTATCCAAAGCGACTTACATACTCAATACTGTGGGCAATCCCCACAGGAGCAATTTGGGGTGAAGTGTCTTGCCCAGGGACACAACGACAAGCTGACTGCCGTGGGGTTTGAACCTGTGCTCCCCTGATCCGAACACCAACGCACTAGTCCACTGTGCCACAGCCTTTGAAAAGTGAGAGGATCAACAGTGAAAACCAAACTTTACCTTAATAACTTAACTTAATGGAAAAAGTTTGTTTTTCTCTGAACTCTGGAAACAGCGGATTCAATAAAACCAATTTAGTCAGAGACACTTTTATAGCGAATTGTTATACAGTTATATTTAGCTGCCCTTCATGGAATACGAGCAGCGACGTTGATTCTGCTGAGAGAGCTAAACCCCTTTAATAAACACATTAGTGAACATACATCTTAATTATACCAAGGCCCCATAAGGAGGAGGTGAAGGGGCGTTGGAGGGAGCTGGGCAGCAGGCAGTGTTGGCATAATCAGCAGAATAACAGTGATAAGTCTCAGGCTAAATTATTACATTGCCACCCAGCTTGTGAATGAGATCGTAAAGCACATTATAAACAGTGCGCCTTCAGTGCCTGAGCTAACACTGTGCTTCATTATTATTTGTATTATTATTATTTAATGATTTACCAAAGCTTACCTTAGTTACCAATGCTAATGAAAGATAAACTGGGAACTTCTTGGTCCACTGTTAAACCCTTTATGCTCTCAAAGATTCAACGGCTTTACTGTCATAAGCACAGTACCTACAGTGTATATGGCAATGAAAAACTTAAGTCCCAAGCTCCTCCAACAATGCAACATAATCTATATACTATAGGACATACAACAATACAACTAAAATATGACTAAATCAATAAATAAACTAAAATATAACTAAATAAATCAAATACAAATAGTACAAGAAGAAACAAAGTAGAATACAATTGTGCAGATTATGTTGTAGGACCAATGTGCAAGTAATGCAGGTGAAGTAAACTAAATACAATAAGCTAAGTGTAGCAGTGAATGTTGTGTGACCAAGTATATGCAGGAGTCTATACATACAATAAGATGGACAAGGACAGAATGTAAAAGCCCTTCATTTTCTCCTAATTATCCACTTCCTGCCACCTGTTGTTGCTCCTCGTGATATGGTAATACCTTTCCCTGTGCATCTGCTCTAAGGTCAAGGATGTATTGAATTCCAGCAGTAGAGGGCATCGTGGCACTTTCACTTTGACCAATGGATTGACAGATTTTATTGATTTAAAGTAATTGTCTTCTGGGAGGATCTTCTACAGTAAACCTGCATTTCCCACTACATGGTGTCATTTATAGATAAAAAGAAGACCTTGGTGCGTCTGCAAGTTCTTGCTCTCATTGCATTCAAAATTATGTATGCAACCCATGAGAATTAAAATCATTTCCAAAAACCTCGATATTAAAATCAAATCAAAATGGGTCTTCAGTTTGTTTGTTTGTTTGTTTGTTTCCTTTATTTAACCAGGAGAAATCCCATTAAGATCAAACGATCTCTTTTTCAAGGGCGACCTGCAGCAGTAATGCAAGTCCTTAATATATGCTATTGCTGATTCATCGAAGGCCAACATGAAACTAGAAACAGTTGAATGTCAAGATCTTATTGATGTCTGTCATTAAAAATAAACCTGTAGACTCAACGTTTTCTTGGAAAGAGACCAAGACCTGTCTACTGATGACAGTATTCTGACATTCACTTTCAAAGTCCAAAACCTGGTCATTTGGAGATTCGGCATGTGTATAAGCACTGTATTCCTTTATTCTCTTCTAAACAGGCACCATTCAGACCTTAAGGATCATTATATGTCAAAAGAAAAGTGTTCCACCTGACTAAAAAATATCAGTGCCCCAACTCATTTTTAATGTTCATAGATATTTCAATATTAAACAAATGTTGTTCATGCTTGACATCCAGGTAACTGACTGAAAAAGAGAATCCTAAATATTTGTAATTAATCATACATGTTTGTTTTAGTTTAATTTCCAAATGAAAGACAATCATCATAAACAATTACATTTAATTGTTCGATGTTTGAGTACTCAAACCCAATCTCTTTTTCTAGTCACGTATTAGTGGACGGATTTCAATCAAGTATTGAGAGAATCAATCAGATGAGATGGTCTTTCCCTCCCTTTCTCTTCCTTTTTCTGCGAGGCCCTCCTGCACGCTCCCTGTGGACCATGCCTGTCTAAATGTGGACCCCCTCGCTTGATTAAATGTGTCAGGTAGTAGTTGGTCTTCAAATCACTGCGGTGAAGCCAGCTGCCTGAGGGCTTCCGGTGGGTGTAGTTTCCTGACAGCCTTTGGATTTGATCTGTGATCCTTGTTTTTTACAGACACAGGAACAACATTATCAGTTCCAAACCATGATTAAAGCTACCCGTACCTGTCTCATTCAACAGGCCCAGGTGTGTTGTTCAGAGTCTGGATGGGTGTCCCTTCTAAAGATTCACGGGCAAATTCACAAAAGTATTGCGTGGCTTTTTTGGCTATTAAAACTGCAGAAACAGGATTAAAAAAAAGAAGTATTTATACTCAAAGCAGAACAGAGGTGAAATGCTGCCAACAAAAGAGGGTCATGTTGCTTCTGTGATATTTGCAAATATTTAAATAAGGGGATATGCTGTAGTTTGACTCAGAATTGTCACCTTTCTATTAATGTGCTTCACCGCAGAAAAAGTCAAATGTACAGAGATAAGCATAATGGCTACACACAATAAAAGGGACATTATTAGTGTCGTAATAGAGTTGTAGTAACTAAAGCGCATTTATACTGAGAGGTTGGGATAATAAATCACAAATATGGATTCTCTTCTGCATGTTTAACTTCCTTATCAGACGTTTTGAGAAAAAGCCTCTTCACCTCTTCGGTTGGGAACTGTAGGTCATTTTCTACATTTGGTTTTTCCTACTGTGAGGAAGCACAAGCAGTTGGTGAAATGAAAGGCAAAACAAGGGCACATTTCACTCAGCTGCAAAACATTATGGCTGTTTTTCATGTTAATATAATCAACACAATGTCTTCATCATGACACGTATCAATACATGGTGCTATCAGTATCCATTCTTTGTGAATCTACTTCCCTACATGTCTCACAGAGAGTGAAAACACGGTTAATGCTGGCAATAAAACCTCATTGTACAGACAAAAATTCTGCACATTCAATTACAAAAGGGTCAGAGTTGAGGAGGTCAGAACTAACATGGATATGAACAGCAGTTTGGCCATCCAGAATTCTCTTTTAACATATTATTATGTTTTTTCTACAGCACAGTGATAAAATGCCAAGTAGTTATCTTCACTGACTCCAATTTTATCCAAAGTCGTATCCGGTATCAGCAACCAAGGAGCAGAGTCTTAATTAAAATGAAGGTGTTTGAAAGCTTCGATGAAGAGAATCAGGAAATTGAAATTTCCTAAACCAAACATGCTTCACTGGCTTTACCCTTTTCACAAATAGACGCATCTCAGGTTTCTTGTCACAGTAAAACATGTTGATGCCTGTGTTCAGTTCAGTGTTGGCCCCGGTGTAACTCTCCCAAGGACTGGTTATCTTTTATTGAACCTCGAGAGCATTGTTTGTAATTACTAAAAGCATGCTTTTTCTTTGGGTAAAACAAAGGCTGATTATTGTACATTCATGTCTGTGGTCACTGTCCCTAGGTGGAAACTGTCGATGGGAACTGTCACAGGCTGATTTCATTTCCACGGTCTCGTTCAAAGGGACCCAGCGCTCTCTCTTCATTACACTCCCTATGCACATTCCCCTCATTTCTACAGACAATCCATCTAGCGTTCTAAAACCTGTTTTGTCAAGAGTTGTTAGCTGCTTGGCCCTAGGGATGAGCACCGCAGGCTATTATTAATCTTGTTTGTTTCGTGTTTCTCTGTCTCTGTGCAATAGCAGGAGTGAATGCCCAGTGGACTCTCTTTTCCACACACATAATCAGCGACTTAAGTAAGTGCAGATTATCATTGAGACTTGTGAAGGAGGGCCGCCTCTGAGGTCAACATGTATCACCTTGTGAATGATTAGATATTTGTACAGAAGCAGTTTTGCTGTTGTAGCTTTGAATTGCTGCTAAATTCAGTAAAAACACAAAGGCAAAGAGAGACATCTTAAGAATAATTCTGGCAAAAGGCCCATAAGCTTGTGTGCTATGTTTTAATAGCAAATTATTTAATCGATTGTTTTCATGTAAATAACAAAAAAAATCAAGCTTCATTTGTATGTGCGTGTTATATTCATGCCTTGTGATTTTCTGATACCGGGGGAATATTCCTGCAAATGGAATTTATAGCTATTAATTAAACACCTTTGCAGAGTGTGATTTCCAGTAAAGTTATGCTGACCAGTTGTTAACGCCGGGAAGCCAACGGTGGGAAAAGCTGACAGAGTCAGATCCCTGATAATCATGATGTTGTCAGAGAAGGACAGGAGGAGAAGAGAAGGACATTGCTGATTCTGGCTCCTGCGTCTTTGATCTAGCCAGAGGCACTGAGGATTTCTGAGCACTCATAATCAATACATTTTCACCCATGTTTCAGATGGAAGTGAGATCTGACCTGGAATCAATCCCACTTTGGTGACTCCGATGCCTTGCTGACCTCATCTTTTTTCCATCACATTAGCATCGAACAAATGAGCTGTATCCCCTCGTGCTGCCTCACAGTTCCACAGACATCTCAGTAATCAAACTGCAAAGAAAAATGATCAAAACTGCACTGTGGATGTTTTTCCTTCAATTTAACTAGTGCGTAGTTCCCTGAACTCATAAATCTGATGTCACTATAAAATTGAGTTTCTGCGAAAACAATACACTGAATAATAAAAAAAAATCTCTTTGAAGAATTAGGTTTGAGTGCAAATAAATCACGGCACTATTTACGGAAGCCAGTAGAAGGAACACTAAACCAACCTTTTGTGGGTTACACTAAAATTAAGAGGTGCTGCACATGCATTTCTACATAACTTGTGAAAATGCACACCCCATTCATGATGGTAGAATGTATCCTTGTTAGACCACATTAATTTAAGCGTGTTAACCATAAACAACTGGAAACTGAATCTTTATCATTCTGTTGCAGACCATAGACTGGTGCTGACCTGCAAGTTCACTTATTGTCTCTGTGCAGTTGCTGCTTGTGTGTTTAAGAATATATGAGGCTGCTGACGCACTTGCTGATGAAGAAATGTTACTCGGATGTTCATGGTTCCCACATATTATTAATGATTCCTTGATATTTCCTCTAGCGCCACAAGGAGGTTGACAGGTTGGCCAATGACAGGATCCATAAAGTAAAGAAATGGGCATCTTATTTCTTGAACCTAATATTGAGAAAGGCTTAGGCTTGTCTGGCAAGGATTCAACTGACTCCTTTATTGTTTCTACTCTTTCCTTCACTTCCACATCTGCAGTATATTAGCTCTCTTCCCCCCATCCTCCTCTGATCTGCTTTCTGCCTCTATTTCATCCTCTTTCTCAGGTAAAGGTACAGAGCCATCTAGAAGCACGATACAGAATTAGTGTTCAGGTATAGCCAAATTTACATATGTTAAGTTTGCACAGCCTAGCCTCTAGGATAACTGTGTCGCGGTAAGAGCTATCTTTTGATAATTTAAATATTGGTTATTGCTATTGAAAATTGCCCTTCCCTCTTTGTCCAGCCTTAGCCTCTCGACCCTTACTGGATATTCAGGTTTAATGTTTTGATCCTATTACATTTAATTTCCTTACAGCTGGGGAACATTGTTAATTAGCAAATGTTAGCATGCTAACACAGCAAACAACATGGCACAAATCAAATAAGAATAAACATTATACCGGAGAAAGAAATTCCACACCATGACTATTATCATTGTGAATATGTTAGCATTAACTCAAACTACTGCTGTGTGTAATTACAGCCTCACAAAGCTGAAATGCTAATTTGTCAGCTATCATTGTTAGTTGACAGTTCTGTCCAAAGGTTATTATTGTACTCAAAACAATATCATTAGCCGGAGAGATGTAATTTAGTGCCATTTATGCCTATACAGTAATTAGTCTTGTTCTTTTGTTATTGACGCAACATTTAGATGAGTTTTTAAAAAAAAATGTTTTTATTATTTTCGGTTTTTAAATGCCTGTTTTTAAATGCCTTTTTATAATGCGCTTCCACTGTATTTGTTCTTAAATGTATTTTATTTCATTTTGTAAAGCACTTTGGGTTGCCGTGTGCTGAAAGGTGCTGTATACATAAACTTGCCTTGCCTTGCCTTGTTGTCTTGTGTTAGTATATGCTCCTAATTTCAGGTGCTTTGTTAGGGAGCCGCCACACAGCATCTGGTGCTCAGACAGCACATTGAGGGTGCTCATTAGATAGTATATTCCCTCCGTTGTCTGAGGTGAGGCCAGTGGCTTCAGTAAAACATTTGTAGTTATTACTACTACTGCTGCTCACATTACATTCCAGTAAATGCAGTATCTAATGGGGTTATTACTGTCACTCCAATATCTTCACAGTTGAGCTTGACGTATGCTTAAATGAGTGGGATGAAGGCCGAGCTGCGATGTCAAATATCAATTCTTTACATATATTCCTTGGAACTTGGCACACAAATATGTCTAACTTGCCAGAATGTAGCTCCTTTTGGCTCAGTAATGTCTAGATCTCATTTTAAATATATGTCCACTTAACATGTGTCACTTTGGTTTTCTTGTATAGTTTGACCAAACATTCTTCTTGTAAAGGCTGGGTAAAAAACAACTTCAACCTAAAGGCGATTAAATAAAAATCGTGTTTGTTCAAGATTTAATATAGGCCGGTAGTGGGAGGTGAGACAAACGTATCCAACAGGACAAGGGTGTTAATCTAATTTTAGTACATGGAACACAAAACCAAATGTAATTTTATGTGGTAAAACAATTGCACAATAATAACAAAAACCTCTAAATGCTTCTCTCTATTTAATTATAAAGTACCAGGACAAAATGTAAACATTCAGATTGATTGAAGTATGCATTAACAAAAGAGATGATAAACAGCCTTAGGTGTCTCGCTCATCTCTCTGCTACGACTAAAAACAGACTGCTGCTTATTCAAACAAATATATCTTCTCTGCTCTCAGTTGTCCTTGAATGTACTTGTAATTAAAAAAATGGCACTAATGAATTCTCTGCAATTTTCCCACCTCGCAAAGTCATCCACGGGGACGGTCTGCATCTTTAGAGGGCTGGAAACTGGTCTTGGGGCCGTATGTTTGACACCCCTCAATAGCAGATCAGGATAGAGAGCAGTAGGCAGGACGGGGGTCCTAACAGGCCAGGAGGAAATGGATGCACAATAAACAATGTGATTGAGATGAAAGAAAGTGGGCAGAAGTACCAGAGGGTTGATGAGAAGAGTGGAACAGGTGTGCAGGTGTGCGGGCGGATCAGGTGATGGATAATTTGGGGGGGATCAGGGGTTACTGCAGGGCATGTAGCAGGTTTGTAATGGACAGACAGTGTTCACACATGGAAGGGGGAAAAAGTAGACAAGGGAAAATGTGAGAATTGGAATTAGCTGTGATTTTGACACTTATGTCGGTTTGAGATGTTTGCAGAGATCCAGCATCACTTGTGAGCCTCTGTGGAGTTTTAAGCATAATAACTCATTAAAACAGGTTGTTCGTGAACTCGTGATCACTCAAAGAACAATTTCCAACTACATGCTTCAGAAGCGATTAAAGAGGGTATTTGACATGAGACTGACAAGTCCCAAAGCACTCAATTATAATTGTGTGTTTCATACAGTGCCTTCATGCCAAAATGGACATGATTGAAACTTTCAATTAAATTTGATTTCCATGGGGTCAATTGTCTTGTTTTTTTTAAGCCATTTGGTAACATACACTATTGTATTAATGACATTAAAGGAATAGCTGCATCCATAGGGGTTGGCATTTATCAATATTTAACCCACCATATTAAACCATATTAAAGCACCTTTCATTCAGACTTTGAGATTTCAAATCCAAGGTTAAAATCAAAGGGTGTTTTATAATCCCTGCAATTTTTCAACCTTCATAAAAAAAAACAGAGGCAATCTGAAAGGCACTTCCTATTTGAACTCCACCTTACCTTATTGTACCCTCATTTATTTTGTTCCTTTTTTTATGTGACTACACATATAACATAATTGTCCTTACTGACATTATTTAGCTTTTTCTCATATTCAATATTTTTTTATATTGGACCTCATTTGGAACTTGAACTATCATTATACTCTTGATATTACCATAGTTGTACAATGTAACATCAAAGACCTTGCTTGGGGTTTCTGTAAATTGATATTCTTTCGGAATGTGTCATGCAGAGTCTCTGTTCAGAGTTGCAAAGTGACTTTACACACACAGCATGTGATGAGCCACATCTGTAGATGTACCGGTGTATATAACCTGAGGGGAAGTTTTAATGAGCATTTACAAAACTGAGAAAGTATTGCATATCAAATGGGTAGATAATGTCCCTCAAGAACTGAATAAACAGTTTGAAAGTATTTGAAAGTGAGATCAAAATCTGCAATAAGTAGAAAACACACACATTTACGATCATATTACACCCACTTCTTAATAATGCATATATTAATCAGTATTCAGTATGAAAATGACTCACAAGCATTCTACTGCGTACAGCATCTCATGGCCATGGGGCTTTTCACAATGAGACTTTAGGACTGAACAAGCCAAAGACAAAAATGAAGCAACACTCCCAAACATCTCTTTCCATTAGATAGCACTGTTGCTCAGCTTGATGATCTCGGTATTAAGTACATAAATATACTATGGTCATTAGAAGAAAACAAGATTTTTCTAAACAAACGTTGGACTTTATCAAAGACTTTGTTACACAGTAAAATGTGCACATGCTTTTGAATCAAGTAATGTTTATTTTTGCTCCTTAATCAGAGTAACATCGTCCAAGGGCTTCACAATACAAATTAAAAAAATACATAAAAACAGAATCTATACAAGAGCTTCTCACGAGAGAACAAAGAAAACTAAGAAAACTATAAGATACAGAAAACAATATGAAACATGGCTAGTGGCTTCTTCCAGTAGCAGCACCATTTGAGTGGCGAATATCTCCTCCAATTAATGCCTTAGTTTACGTCCCAATGAAGTCATGGCCATGCCTCTTACTGTACTTACAGGCGTTGTTGAGAAAGATCTTCTGAACCTTTGCAAGGTATTTTATAAACCATAATAAATTCAAAGGTTGACAGAATCGAATACAGTATGTAAATGTAGATTGTAAACAGAACTGGCGAATTTAGCTTTAAATGCATAATTCATATTACAACCACAGTCATATTTTAATAAGGTTTTGTGTTGCTCACTTTGTTGTGGAGCATTTGTTCATGAGGAGACCACTGACAGGGACGACAGGGCATACACTACCCAATTATCCAAGAAGGTGTCAGTGTTGGTTGGTGAGCCGGTGTTATTATGTGGCAAACTGTAGCCTTAGTTGGTGAGAGCAGTTCAAGTTGTAGCTGAGTTTTCCTGCCAGTAGGCGTTAGCCCATTGATCCCCAAGCAAAGTCTCGCTGCTGATTATGAAGTTGTTATACCTGTGGGTTTGTCTGACAGCCACACTCGTACAGCTTGGAGTTTTATGTTTGTTTCAGGCCTAATGCCATTGGCTGTTGCATTAATCAACTGCAGGTAAAAGATTGAATGATCCTAAAACAAGCGGTAAGACGTTTTTCGCATGTTTGCGCCTGTAGGCTATACAGAAAAAAACTCTCCAGTTGTGACTTTCATTTGCCCTATTCATATAGATTTTACGGAATCAGAAATATGTTTATTGCCAAGTAGAATTTTGCTGCAAATAGTATTTCTTGGAAATGTGAAATATATTTGCTCACCTCAGAGGATGAAAAAAAGCCTGTGAACAAATCCTAGTGAAATCACTGAGAGGTGGAACTGAAAGGATTATGATGATTTATAATGATAATTGCCTTTCTGCTTCAGCCTGCGTTAAAAGCTTCATTTCAGATACACTCTACAATCTAACATCTTGCTACGGACATCGTGGTTTGAATGCAGAAACACTTAAACTAGAGTGGTTGCACATTCAGTAAAATCACTGAGAAACCATAGAATCAGCTTGGGGTTTTATTCACTATCAGGACTACAAGAAGAGCCCAGACTCTTTGAAAGAACCACTTTCCCCCCCCGTGCGTTGTTTGAATGCGTGCCCTCGGGGATGCCTTAGGCAAAGAAGAATATTTACAAAAAGTCACGTATTTCTAGTGAAACTGATATCTTAGACTTGCTACACTTCCTATAATTACTGCCGCTATTCTTCTCGACAGCACAGCTTTGCATATGAGTCATTCAATACGTGTGTGGATGTAGATTTGAGGTCATTTCTATTTTACATGTCTCTTGATGTTATTCTTTTTGTATGTTTCATCTATATCCTGTATTTTTATTGTGTCTTATGTTGCATTATCAAAGAAAACTGAAAGTTAATTATAAAGTCTTAACGCATTAATCCTAATACTGTATAATTTAGTCACATTTAAAAGATGCAATATGCAATATATAATTCAATGTAAACTGATTAATTGTTGGCTTGAGTTTGAAAGGACCAGCTTTATATAATAAGTTAGGACTCTGCAAGAACTCACATGATTTATCACTTGACAAAAATTAACCAGACACTATTTTGGTAATGGTTCATTATTTTTCTTCCATTTTTCAAGCATAAATGCCACATATTTGCTGCATCCAGCCCCCAAAATGTGAGGTTTTGGTGTTTGTCTTTGTCGGGGAAAACTAAAAACTTTAATATTTGGACTGTCAAATGAAATAAGGAATGAAATAAATTATAATAAACTGTATTTCTCATTTGATTTAGGTCATCTCTCTTCCACGGAGCAATTAAAATGGGTCGAATCAAAAGCACAACTGGTTGTTATTTTTCTTAGGTTTTCATTATCTTTTGAAATTGATGTCAATTGATAAATTATCCACGCATCATCTTGTGGTAATCCATTTAATAACAAGCCTGATAAAAGCCCGAATCCTTTGTACATGTGTAAACAGACAATCATGTTTTTCCCCCCACACAACCTGTACAAGTTAAAATGTGACTGCTGTTTAAATTGCCCATTTCACTCTCAGTGATTCATTATACATGCAATGAGATATGTGATTACCATTTTGAGTATCAGCCCCCCTTTCAATCATCTGCCCACTACCCCACCCACTCTCACACATACACACACAGAGAAATGAAGACTACAACACACTGAAGGTCATTTTTAAAGGACGAGTTTTCTGTTTTATTTTGTAAAACAGAAGAGAGTAAAACCTTTGTTTATGTCTATCTGTGTGTCAGAGATCATCTTTCTGACTCAGTACTCAACATCAAAAATCAGCATCAACGACACCTGTTTGGGGTTAAATGCCAAACTGCTGGGCACATAGCCAGCAGGCATTTCCATCTTTGTGCAGCTGAAAATAAATGCTAATGGTTTTGCTCACATGATGGTGATGGAAACAGTAGCATCTACTCTCGAACACCATGCAGTATATACTATTATTTATTTCATTACAAAAAAAAATCTGAGCTCAGTGGACTTTAAAAAGCCATCTGTCAACTTACCTGTCAGCATCTGTTATTATACAGCAATTATTTTTATGTCATTATTTCCCACAAACAACTTTTTTTTTTAAACTAAAACATTTTACGACACGATATGACAGGAAGATAAAAAAAATAAGGCTGGCTAGCATTCTTTAAATGTGTCATTCCCCGCCTATTTTCCTTTGCCTTACTCCTTGCGTTCTTATATCAAAGGAAATGCTCCATTTTTCTTGGACTCAACTGGACTCAGCTTCTCTCTCATGTTGCATTCATGTCTTGTTTTTCTGAGAGCAGTTGCACCAGGAAAAAAATACATTTAAGAGCTTCATAATGCTTTTCTCCTGCTGCCCACACTCTGTTCAGCACCTTCCACTTATGTCTCTTCTTTCCCATATTCTGCTTCTGTGTCTGCACAGGAAATAACTCAAATGGAAGAAGGGACCTGCCAGCTGACTTGCTCTTCATTTATCACAGTCTTTTTGTGGCCATTGTACGCATGGGGTGAGTCAGCAGTAACGTGCGCATCCATGCACCACAGGGGCATTGGTGGTCTTCAGCAAAGTGGACAGGTGTGCTGCTTTTGGCATGCTGTCACACATGATGCCTGCTACCTTTGAACCGGCCCAGTGCTGAAATGCTAATGATTGCAGCAAAGAAGCATTGTCATTGGAATACAATCTGAAATGTCATTAGCGACGAGGCCAACCCATTCTAATCACTAACATCTTGAAAAGGCTGCTTCTGACATTGGTGCAGGGCCTGAATGAGTTGTGATAGCTGATGATTGTTATCTGCTCCAGGGGTGACAAACTCTCCCCGTCACCATACTGCTGCGGCTTTGAATGCAACATGACAGAAAACCCAATCTCACATCCTGCAATGTAAGAGGATTGTTAATTCAGCCAAGGGGGAAAAAACATTGGTGGCAAATTGCTATTTTCTCATAGAATGGTCATACATAGAATCAGGCAAAGCCGTTTATGTGATGATTTGGTGAATAAGCAATTTCTTGTAGAAAATCCTGCTGATCCAGACTGGCGTATTCACTTAGGAGTTATATAACTTCGCTAAAAGCATTCCCGTAGATGACATTGAATTATGTTTGCAAATGAGCATTACATTTTCATTCCAAACCAGACACCTGTACAACAAAGCAAATAACTTGCTGATGTTATGCAAACTCTCTCCATTTCCCTCCTGCACAGATATACACATGCATATTGAGTAAATGTTTACCGATTAGCATTTCAACACAAAAGAGAATAAATTAGATACATATCATGAGTCCTACGATGGATTGTAATTTGAACCAGTAAACATACAGTGTACATACTGATGTGGTTCTGTTTAATTTAACCACAGCATGGTGTCGGGGGTTGTGTGCCCTGCTAGAGTGAAAAGATGCCAAAATGTTTCCATTTAGCCAATTACCGGTTGCAGCTATCCTCCCACACTCGAAATCTCATCATGTAGCCAAATAGTCGGTTGCCATTTAAAATGGGGGAAATGGTTAACAATTTAACACAATTAATATTCATAGTGACAGAAACTGCTTGCTGAAGATGTTTCCCAACAAAACCTAATTTAAATGACAAAAAAGGCAATCTTCTCACATATTAAATCCTGTCCAGACAAAGGCAGCTGTATAGCCAATTTGGCTCGATAAATTATAGTTGTTTCAAATAAAAACTTTAAAAGTATCTGAGCATGAAGTCAGTGCCAGCTTTCTATTTTTGTATAGTTGTTATGTTTGGAAAATCCAGCCATACTTTGTAACTTTGAAAATAGTTTTTCAAAAAGTTAAGAATTAGGACACTCAAGGAAGGAAACCTTGTTGTTTATATTATTCATTATGCCTAACGTGCGACAAGCAGTGCCTGCTGCAGAACTGTGGAAGGGGAGTACATAATATTCTTACACAACTCACTAGTGAAGGTCAAAGTCATTATTGTAGCTTACAATTAATGCTAAGGTGAAGAAGAGAACACTGGCAAGCCCATATCTTATTTTATGCATACTAATCAGATAGTAATGGGGGCCTGCGGTGCCCTTTCACTCAAGCAGAACATTACTTGCGGTGTTAAATTATTTCTCATACTGGTCGTGTTGATGCTCATATAAATGGACTGTTTGGCTCTTTAATTGAGACAAGCACTGCCTGCAATTTGTCCTACGTAGACTGGGCTGAAAATAGTGACCCGTCCTAATGAATCCTAAACATATAATCACCTTGAAATACCTACCTTGAAACTGTTGATTTCCTGATGTCTGATGATCTGTTCATGTATTATTAATTCCTGAAATTGTTGGCACAACTGTTTACAGTATATAATTTCAATAATTAATTTTCATTGTTAACGTTTTATTATTTAAGTTACAGAATATCATCCACTGAAAAAATAAACTAAATTAAGTATTGCCATTAGTAGAAAAATAACTTACTTTCTTGTCATGTATTTTCTGCCAGATAGCTACAATTACCAACATCCAAATTTACATTGATGACCCATTATAGTGCAATTACCACTACTGCACCATGCCATAACTTAAAGTAATGATCTAAATCTGCCAGCTGCACTTACAGCTTCTCCTCTATGACTCATTGTATCCGTGACCAGATTTTAATGCTCAAAGCCAGCCGATAAATACTGACATGTTTATATAAAATGAGCTTAAAACAGTTTCTACCCATCCTCCGCTTCCCAACTGTCGTCGGTATAATCATGCCTGCATATGACCGGGCACATTCGGAGAAAACCACTCTCCATCTGCTGCTTCAGGAAACGAACACAAGCTGTTTTCAGCTCAACACATCTAACTCAGACACCTGTTACTGTTAGACAGACTAGGCTCCTCTCGGCAGCTTGCACAATATTATAAATTAGCTTCCTGCTGCCTCCGCTGAATGTTATAGTCTACGGTAAGTTTACAAATGAAAATTGCTCTACTCCTTCATGGCACTGTGATTCTAAGCGAGTGTGACCTTTGAGGAAAGTAATTTGTCATTTAGATTCGTTAGCGACAAACTTTTTGCTATTTCCTCCTGCTGTGTTCTTATGGACACACACTTAAGTGTAGGGTTTAAGTATCAGCATCCAGTGAACATGCAATTGAGAATTGATTGACCAATATGATGGCAGTTTGACATTTACATCAAGTTTGGAAGCTATTTGCAACAGCAATCACTAATACCTCAATTGACTCCCTAAACATGATCTCATCTTTCATCTTTTTCTTCCTGTGGAAAAAAACAATATGTGGCAACAGTTTTATCTTCATCCTGCCTACTATTACACATAATTGCTATATTTTCTATTAAGCCACATCAAGTGACGTAAGGATTATTTTATCAACCCTTACTGAGGATAAACGAAGAAAATAAGCTGCATGAGACGAAGGCAGAACATTAAAAAACATCTGTCCAACAGCTTTTATCTAGAGGTTGTTTTAGAGTCAGATGCTGTTTAATGGATTCAGAGAAATTTCTCAAAACATTAGCCGAACACTATTTATTTATTTGAAAGTTTTGCCTATGGTCTGTATCCAGAGCTTTGGGACTGCAAAGAACATTTTAATTTTAATTTTGACCTGTATAGCCTTTTCCTGAAAAGTTAGTTTTTTGTTGTTAAAAAATGCATGTAGGACTGTGTACAGGACACATTGTTTCAATTAAAACTCTTAATAATGTGAATTGTTCAACTATGGAGGCTCCATTGAAGTTTTACAGAGCCTAAACAAGTTTGAGAAATCATCGCAATGAAAGAATATTTAGTCTTATTTGCCGAGCCAGCAGTTTTTACTTGAATGTAATTAGCGCCATTTCTGAGGGCAGTGTCCAGTTTGTATAGTATTTCTTTGGTTCTGTCAGATTGTATATTGATCTGAAAATCCATCATTTTGGATTCATTTATTGTGTTTGTATCATGGGTTGGTTTCTGTGGGGCTCTTCATTTTGGCTTCCTAAGAAAACTTAATATTGCAATTACGGCTAGTATTAAAATGCAATCCCCATAAATAGAAAGTGTTGGTAGGGTAACTTAAAAATGTAATCAATTAAAAATACAATTTACTTGTAAAAAAGGTAATCAGTAAACTAATTTAAATATCATAAAAGTAATGCTACTTGATTAGTTCCTTTACTTTTGGATTATGCATTAGTAAATACAATCATTCTGAGCAAACAGAAAATGCTCTGTTTTAGTTCAATTAATACAGTTAAGCTCACCCACAGTATGTTTAAAATGAGTGGGCTCACAGAAAAAAAGAAAAAATGAACTAAAAGTGATAACAATAAAGCAAATTCAGGCAGTAGGCGTAGAGAGTTAAAGTTTTCTGCCTACAGAATAGTATCTCCTTTTACTTAAGAACTATAATATGCTTTTTTTTTTGTTTACTTTTACTTTTAGTTGAGTAGTATAGGATGTTTCCCATACCCTTGATGTCTTTGATTTGTGTCAGCCCTTAGACTTAGGTTAGGTTTTACTTAGGTTCTGGTACAGCATCATAGAGTTGAGTAGTTTCAGTAAAATTAGGAGTTGGTTACGATATCAACACCAACAAAAAGCTGGTTAGATGTTTGGGTCGAACGCATAGCAACGCTTTAGCCCGTGGCAGACGGGACAAAATGGACATCAAAGGAACAATAGTTACTAGCAGTTACAAAGCTACATATATTTATTTTGGGTCGTGTTTCTAGCCATCGGATGAATGTGAGTGTATTATTTATTCTCTTCAGCTCTGTTTTGGTCTCCACCAGCTCCTAAGGGAATTGTCTGGCTGTTTTTCGACTTTGTTCATCAGCTACTCTTACTATTTATGCAGGTATTGACATGTTGATCTATCTGAGGTTGTTTTACTGAAAACAACTGCCTGCAAAATCTGCGTTCTTTGAGAGTGAACCATCAGAAAGTTGTGTCGGACAGGGAATCAATGAGCTGAAACTCGCAATTAAGCTCGGAAAAGCCTTAGGAAGGATTCAGGTGATAATTCTCTGTAGGTTAATCACAACAAAACAAGTCTTTTCACATAGCCTGAATCTCAATATAGAATCATAGCTCTCTTGTTCCCCATTGTCCCCAAATTGATTACATTCATTGATCCCTTTTTCACAACAGACAGTTGACCTGTCATAATAGGTACAATAATAATTACGTTTTGGGAGTTACTGCCATGAAATGCCATAATAAATGATATTTTACCTGTGTTTCCCTATAGGTATTCTGTAAAAGAAGGTCTGTTCAACTTAGGTTTCTCTCCCTTCTTTTCACCTGCAGTGCTTTGGGCATTAGGCCATCATGCAGACAGCCACGGCCGGGTCCTCAGTGGACAGTGAAATGTAAGAAACAGCAAGGGGCTGCATCAAATATTAAATGAGATACAGACTCCAGTGAAAACATTCAGAAATGCAGATAATCAAGGTTCAAGGTTCAAGGTTCTTTATTGTCAAACTAACATAGCTACAGAGTAATTATGTCGTTGAAAATCTTGGGCCACAGGCTTCTCCAACAATGCAACACAATAATACAGATAAGCAGACAATATTAAAAGAATATTAAAATATACTATATTAAAAGTAATACAAAAAATTTTTTTTTTTTAAAAAGGTGAGAAAGAAAAATGGAATAGTGCAATACGAGTCTATATACAAGTTATTGGAATGACATAATAGATCAATAATTACTAAGTAGCAGATGAATGTTGTGAAATTGTTTCAGCAGTTCAGTTGTTTAACAGTCTTATTGCCTGGGGGATGAAGCTGTCTCTGAATCTGGTTGTTTTTGTCCGATAATGCTGACAGAGCTAATTAAGCTATGGGTGTTGTGTGTTGCTAAACGAGCACAGTAGTGTTTAAATAAAAGGCTGCTCTTTTTCCTCATACAGTACAGTATGTGATTATTTTTGAAGCACTGAGGAGCAAACCAGTAAATCCAACAGTTTGTGTTGTCACTTGATCCCTTGCATCCTCAGGGCGAGCAGGGCCTCTGGTGAGTTACTGGTGACAGAAGTCTGTCTCAGGTGATTTCTGTCATGTCTTTTTGTAGATTTGCGCCAATTAGGGGATACTTTCTTCAGACAGATGACAGATCCAAGTAACATCAGATTCATTTTTTTTGCAATTCCGACACTCTCTCCCCATGGATGAAAAATAATAGAAGGCATGACTTTGAAAGCTTCCATTTAAAGCAGATATCATACCACAATAACATTGGTGTAAGTGTTTCTGCAATTATGGAAATGCTGTGATTTTTTCAATGTTTAAAATATATGGAAAGCTAGAAACTTAGCCAATACAACCTGGCAATGGACTCAGGCTGTCTGAGGGCAGGGGTGGATACAACAAAATAACATCTAATTGCAGTGTGTTTCTCCTGCACCAGCTTTCCTCTGGTGTTAACCTGGTCTGATACTCTAAATAAGGGTATTTATAATCATTCCCCTAGCAACAACAACATGCAAGCTAAAATAAGTGGATAAATTACCATTTAGTTTCAGACAGCCATCATAACGAAGGGAGGAAATCCAGCTCAGTCAAGGAAACCTTTTCATAATTAAATCAGTTTTACAACGTGCCAGTTTACAGTAAGAAAACCATGTTAAACTCCCACTCAGAGAAAACACCAGACTTCAGCCAGTAATGATCTCTAGTCATTTGTTTTGTTCTATTTGGATTTTTCAAGTTGTTGATTTGTTTTTTTCATTCCAGCAAACTGATTAAGTATTGAATATATCCGATGTTATACGAGATTGACAGGATTATGACACAGTATTCTTGCCAAAGATAAACTGCCTTTTTTAATGTTGATGCTGTTTGACAGTTACCGGCAAAATCTGTCGTGATGTGGAGGTCTATATAAGAGAGTATGTCTAATGCATGTCATTCAGTACACCAAACAAATGTTAGTCATCGTGTAATTCAGTAAAGAAAAGTGAAATGCTTAAAATGTTTCACTTATTTTAACGGTGTTTCATGGCAAGTATTGTAAAACCTTTGTTTTCGAGCTTGTTACTTGTTCATTGTCTTACTTTCTAAGGCTTTATTAGCATACACGTGTTATATCCAGTTAATGGGCACGCACCTTAACCTCATCTCTGTTGTTGGCTTGAACAATAGACTCATTAATGTTTAATAATTATGGTTAAT
Organism: Notothenia rossii; assembly: GCF_949606895.1. Classification (NCBI taxonomy): domain Eukaryota; kingdom Metazoa; phylum Chordata; class Actinopteri; order Perciformes; family Nototheniidae; genus Notothenia; species Notothenia rossii. The sequence continues at coordinate 75,199,426 of NC_136903.1, read as the reverse complement.
TTTCCAGAGAGACACTTATCTTTTTTTTTTTAATCAATAGAATAAGTTTCTTCGGAGAAACCTTTTATCATCAGGCCAATTCCTCAGCTTTGATGTGAGATAAAGCAATTGAGAATCACATTAATACCAAAACATGGTCGAGACGATTTATCTCAACCAACTAATGAGCCTGGGAATGTTTCCAGTGTGCATAATCAAATGCTGAGAAAAAACAATACATTATTAGCATATAACAAATAAATACTAAAACAAATCCGCCAGTGCTGGTACAAAGAAACAGGTAGACTGTGACAGAGCTGGAAAGATTATAAAGGATTTACCTGGGCACGCAAACACCATTTTCTTAATAAAAGCTTAGGAAAACAGCTTATATAGCTTGGCCTCAATTTAGTGGGTCTTTTTTTATAATTCTCCATTTTTTATTTAAATAATCCTGCTTTCACAGGAAGACCAAATGAGAAAAACAACCAAGTTTATTACAAGGCTTACTTGTATAGCTTCAATTAAACGTATCTAGGAATAGCTCAAATTAAGTCAGAGGGGGGGCTTCTCCGTCCTCTGATGTCCACACAGGGCAGGGGTCTCTTAGAGCAATGACATGGTCCTCTACATCTTGTGAAGCCATTTTTCCGTAGAGAAAAAAAATGACGAGATCATTGTTCCTGAGCCTTTCTAGCTTATAAAGTTTTTGTTACAAATGCACTAAAACGTAAAGTTTCAAAACAACCTACAAACAGCAAGTGCAGAAAATGAATATATCTCTGTTCTGATCATGATCCTGGCTTTTCGGTTGTTTGATTTCCTGTTTTATTTTGGAAGTTTGCTCCCCCCTCCTGCTTTAGTGTTTCCTGCCAGGTTTGATTGTCTGCCCTGCCCTTATTAGTTTCAAACGTGCCTTATTTGACCTGCTGCTACCACATCCTGCTCACCTTTGCTCACTCTACACCTCCGTCCGTCTCCTGCCCAGGTGCTGTGTTTCTTTTCATCTCTCTTCATCTCTTTTATGTAGTTCTGATACATGTTTTCTGTGAACTTACCTGCAGTTTCCAGCTTGTTCCTTGTATTTAGCCTATAAGCTTTTAATTGATCAAATCATTTAATCATTCCTACTGCCTCCACAGCTTGTATCTGCATTTGTGACTGTCCACTGCTCTCTGCTAGTTAGAGAATGAGTTAGGTGTGAGCATTAACTAACTGGGAAAGACATTTTCAACATTTGCAGTTTCACATTAAAGGCCTCCAACATCAAAAAGTGTTTATGGGAAGAACATTTGGGAAGTTGTAGGGTATCAACAGCCGTTTTTCACACAATATCTTGCAGTTCACATGATGAGAGCAGAACTGAATTTAGGTTGATCTGCCAGATAAGCATATTATCTATATTTGGATACAAATAATCGAAACAACTGTATTTAGAGCTGAAACTGAAAGTTTAGCGGTATCCCACACGGCACAGCAAAACTGTTTGTGTGCACAGCCACATCAAGCATAGTAGATCATAACATATTTGTTTAATATTCTTACCTTTGGTCTTCATTTTCTCTTTGTAATACATGTGTTTAACCTTGGGATTTGATCATCTGATCATTTCTTCCTTGCATTGTCGAGATATCACTGGGTTACGGACATGAGCAATTAACTTGGGAAGACTACAGTCATAACTTAACAAAATGAGAGCTAAAACGGCAAAAATAAGAGTTGTATTTGATTAATCTTTTACGATATTAACCAAATAGGAAAATGTATGCCTTCTTTGATGAGCCTTTATATGAGGTTATAGATACAAAGAGATCCTTGTGCCTATTATCCCAACAAAGAACAGCAAGAAGCGCTTTGGTTCTCTAACCATTTCCGCAGGATCATTCTAAATGAAAGCCAAGATGTGCCCTTGCGCATTAATCAAACATCCATTAATCATCATTATAATTAGAGCATCACACATATCACACAATTACTGTTGTGGAGTCACACCATAGGCTTTTATGTGGGACGTCAAATCACAGCTAACTGCCCGATAAAGTGAGAAAACACTCCCAAGATATAGTAATGATTACATTGCTAGCTGACACAATTACAGGGAAAATGTGTCTTTCAGCCAAGCATCAAAAATGATGCTGTGAAAACATTCAGAATGGCAAATGATACTGACAGAGCTAATTAAGCGGTGGGTGTTGTGTGGAACTAAATGAGCTGGCTAAAGGGTCTGAATGTACTGTAAGGCTGCATGGTGCTGTAATCTTTGCACAGTGTGTGATTATCTAAAGCATAACATAAAACATTAAAGGGTTTGTGTCTCTAGTTTGAATTGACCTGCCACAGGATCTTTTGCAGGAGGGTGAATCGCTTCCTTTTTCAGTTTTTCTTGCTGATTAAAAATTGGACCGAAAATATAACCCTTGTGATTTATATTTCTTCGTACCCATCCCTCCACAGTATTGTACAAGTTGTATACGAAACAAGAGCAAGATTAACGACCCTTGACAGTGAATTATTAAATGATCCAGATGCAAATACACTGTATGGATGCGGTCGCTTTTTTGTAATTCAATTCAAGGGCAGAAATTAGACTTGCAAAACATTGTCTATACACAGGGAAATTACAACATGATGTAGCCTTCCTGTTACTGGCAAACAACAGGGAAATGAAACATGAACCAGAAAGAAGGGACTATCAATCTAATGGGATTCTATTGCAAATTATCTTCAAGTTGAGTATTGCCAGCTCTCATTGGGGGATCGGAATAGCTTTTAGACCCTTCAGCACGCAAGCAGGAGGAATCCGGCTCTCTAGATTCCACGTAACAAGCTTTATAGCTTCTAAAGCTGTGAATGTCATTTTTACTATTCTATAGAAATAATAACAACTTGAAATAGAATATTATGGAATTCCGTAAAAGCCAAATCGCCCTCATTAGACATGGTAATAGCCTCATTTAGTGATCACAGTCACAATGGCTGTGGCCAGCATTAACTCTGCTCATTAAGAAGGTTTGAGCCTCACTGTGATCTACACATGCCAGCCAAGGGAAGAATGACCCATTCATTTTTGTATTTCTGTACCAGGCAGTAATTATTCTTTATTCTTAAACGTATTATGCATTCATCATGTTGTGGATATTCACTTGGATTGCGTTCAAGGGAACTAGCGGTGCCGCCATAACTAACCTAAGGCACCGCCTCTTGTTTGTAATATTCAGTGCGAAAATGGTGCTTGAGAAGCCAAGCTCTTCCTGTGTGTGCACTCATTTGTGCTGGAAAAGAAAGAAAGTGGAGGGTTGGAAGACACATTTGGCTGAGGGAACGTGATTACCCAGACACTGGCAACATCGGCTGTCACTTCTGTAAAGTTTCAAAATACAACCATCCTTATTTTCAAATTCCCAACTCATAACAACTAGTACAAGAAAGAGGATAATGATTAAGATCTGCTTAAACGTTACGACTGATACATGAAGGTACCGTTTGACCTTCTTAGTACTTTGGTAGGAAAACTCTGTGCAATCACATCACATCCTGCAAGATGAAAGTCCAATAACCTTTGCATCATTCTTGCTCTCAGCTACAGAGAGATATCTTGGGGAAATGTGAGCTGATTAGTAAAACTCATCCAAGACAACTTGTTCAGCATGTTTGCTTCATGGCAATTATCTCAGGATGAAATAAACAAAAAAAATCTTATTTGGTATTTTTTTGATTTTGTGAGTTTGTAATAACGCCTTGCATGCAGAATGCTTTGGCAATACTATGTTTAACACGTGGTCATGCCAATAAAGCCGCTTCGTATTGTATTGAGTTTCTGACTGCAAACCACTTACACAGCAGTTATAAAAATGGACATTAAACATGCATTTGTGAGCATAACATTCATTATGAAACATCAAAAACTAGTCGACAACAAGAGGGAAACAATGTTGTCTGCTGTACTCTATTTAATTATGTTTTTATTTTCTAGTCTTGTTATGGTCATTTAACATCTTGCCAAGGACAACAGTTGAAAATTAGCCTGCTGGCTAATAATGGCTCATTTACAGCAATGTGAATTAATGTGCACTGTCCTTTAAATAAATAAACAAACAAACAAACAAACAAAGAGGGGAATCAGGGTGGAATACGATTTTCTAACTAAAACCCCCCAAAAATATTGTTTGAAATAAATGTAATGTGACGCTACTTAACCTTTATTCTCATTTATGTTTGGGCAGAGAGATCCTTTCAGTTATGGTTCAATTGCTTTGACTTTCAGAGTCCAAAATTTGCCGAAAAGAAATCTCATTATGTCACCATCCACAGCATGCTTTTGCAGTACTGACAGGAGAGAATATAACATCAACACACTATCCCCACAATTTCAAAATGAAAATATGTTTGTTACTAGAACACAAATGACTGTACATACAATCAGCAATCTCTGTCTATTGTTAGTTGTTATTAACTTTTCATTCCATCACTGCATTACTGTTTTCAATGGATTTGATGGAGGGCTTGTTCAATACTGCACATATTCCTAAACTACCTGCGGTCTTTCATCTGTGATTCCATTGAGGATGATTAAAAATAAACTGTCAATATGAATTTTCTCTGGATGCTTATTGGACATCAAATGAATTATTTGCTGTGGCTCAGCGTAGCTATAACAACTGTCATCATGTATCATGGGTCGGATGATATTTCTTATATTATGCTGCATGTGATTCAAAAGTGTTGGTCAGTCGGACTCATTTGAAAAAAGTGTTTACTCTTATTGAATATGTTAAAAAAACTTGGTTGATGAAGAGGTCAAATAGTTTTCTCTTTGAAAAAGGATCAATGTCATTAAACAAGAAATAACAAGCTGGTAAGTCACGGGTGTGAAGAAAATAAGAAAAATATACAATTTAATCTGATTTAAAGATAAAATGAACAAAATGAATTGTTGAACCTAAGCACTATATTGAATAAAAACACATTTTATATTCAACATCACTGCTTTGCTGCGAACAAAAGACGTTTGGAGCAAAACACCAAATGAAAGGGAGAAGTAAGTGAAACAGATTAAACATAATCATTACTGTTTGCTTCATTTCCATTTTGCAACTCCCAGATTAGTATGAGGAGCTAATTGTTGTGCGTCTTGTTAGGGGGAGGTATATCCATTCACGAGGGATCACATCCATAATTCATTACTTTACCTATAAACTTAGATCACAAAGAGGAGACACATACCTTTATGAAGGTGGCAACACCAATTACAGAATTATAAACATTAAAAGGTGTTTAAGGAGCATCGTTTCCATAGTTTCTAGATAATATTACTTTGAACATGGAGCTGAGTTTACTCAGCTCCATGTTCACTATGATGTCACACCATGATAAGACTGTTGACTTTGACTATATGAACTATTTAATTTGTTTTAATACCAACCTGATAATGAGAAAGCCCTGCAACACCTCAGTTTATTACTTTTTCATTTGGAAATATGCTTTAAAATGTCTCTCTGTCATTTATTTACAAGCCATATGCTGTACAGTAAGTGTGATCTACAATAAGGATAAAACTTCAATTTGGTAACGCTTTATTTCACTCGGCACTAAAAATACGTTTTATTTATTACTACATTATAATTTCTTACGGTTGATTAAGGATGTGAATACTTATCGCTCCTCCTTTGAATCATCCATTGCTGATGTATACATATAATATAACACTTTTATAATATAGTTAAAACGGATAAATAACAACGAAATATGTTTTTTAGTACTAAACATTTTTTGTTGACAGATGTGTTATATTTTTAAATGATATGTTTTTTATCTAATTTTGATTGAAGATACTTGTTGTGTTTGTTTTGTTGCTTTTTAGTATCTCACCTTTATATCCAAGGTCACATGAACCTTAAAGGTCACAATACCTTGATATATGTGTTTTCAAAATATCATAAACATCATAAACAACACAATCAGTAGATGCCCAAAAGTGGAACTTTAAAGGTTGACAAATACATTAAGTAACACTTTGAAGGTGTCCTTTAACCTGCGTATACCTATTTATTGTGTATTATAAAGAATGTTTTAAGTCTATCAAACATTTAAAGGCCAATTATGGGGTGATAAGTGTTACTCAAAGTTCATTATAATGAACACAGGAATTAGAATCCTTCTTACAGCGCTGGTGGAATTTTTTTGGCAACATCACCTGCAAATATACAATCCCTGCTACCCTGCTTAGATCCCTCTGTCCGTTTGTCAATATCACTTGCCGTTTTTGCTTTCAAGGGCACATAAACGAAAGGTTGAGTGCAGACATTGAACCTGATTATGCTGATGGTTGTGGGACTCTAAAAGCCGTGGGTCATTAGCTCTCATAAAGGTCTACATGCCGTCCCCTGAGTGACGTTCTGCTGAGGACAGGGAGATGCATCTGATGCATTTTTATTATAGACTCCACAATGACTGCGGAGGGAGGTTGGTCGATAAAACAAAGGCTTGGGGAGTGTCAGGAGTGTATTGTTTTTTCAACTGTCAGGCCTGCCAAGACACGTTTATATTGAATCTGTACTCTGTATGCAGACCTAGATCATGTATCTGCAGAGTAAGCCGCTATTTTTATTGAAGCAGTGCGGTGAAGAAATTCAATGCATTATTTCTGCTGTGAAAGTGACCTAAAAACTACATGAAATGTGTCAGTCTTTCTTATCACAAATATATTCAGACTTCAGGATTTTTAGGTTTACAAATGCAAGACACCTGGACAACATCATTTAGAGACACATGATTCATTTGTGGCTGTTGAAAACTGCAGAACTTTTAGTGTACTGCCTTTAATTTAAAATGCATGTGTTTTCAGCTGGATGTTCCCCCTCGGGACATGTTTCTATCTCCTCCACACAATAAAGCTTGATTTATTTTCAGTCTGCTCTGTGCATTCCGTAATGTAGTTTAATCTGATTCGAGGCAGAATCCTGGCATCCAGGTAGCGAACGCTCCTATTTGTCTGCTCTTGGATTTGGATCCATCTTTTTCTCTGGGACCTAAAACAAAGCATGTGCTGGATGGGAGCCACTCCACAGACGAGTAGCTCAGAAAATGATCTTCAGCATGCATCAATACGGCAATGATTCAGGTGGGGAGCCTGAATGGAGCTTGTCTCATTGCAAAACAAACAAATTAAGGTGTCTGGATTTTTTTCTTTATGCATAGCACTGAAAGGATATCAGCTTATGGTCAAATACTGTACGCTTTATGATTAAATGTAATATTTGTTTTTATATTTAACACATATCCAACTTACTACTAAAATAATAAATCCCACCAATCTTGCATAGAGCACAGTAAAGTATAGATTCCATATAGGTCACACAGAAACATTTTAATTAAAGTTCCTTATTATAACCAGAGCAGCACAGAGATACAATAGTACATAACCTTTCACTGCACATAAAGGAGGACTGCGAGGGTACATTGATGTTAAAATTGATTTGTGTCCTTCCATCTCCATGTGATATCACATCTCCTATATATAGGAATGCCACAATAGTCTGTAATCTCACTTGAGTGCATGGTGTTATCAAGTTATCCTTCACCTGTGTGCAGTAAAATGCCTGCAGGATGACTTTACTCCAGGTGGCATATTGAACTGAGAGAAGATAAAGATGGCCTAACACGATCATGCTCGGAAAGAATAATATAAAAAACAAGAAAATATATACTTTATAAACCCAGTGCCATGCATAGGTGTTCCACAAAGAAAAACATGTATTCACTAGCAGAGCAAAGAGACATTGAATGGTTCAACTCAACAAGCATAGCTGTAGTAGAGCTTTCATTTGTTTCTGATCTTGTTCCACATGTTGTCAATCTGATATATCTGTGTACCTTGTTTATATCATTACAGGGTATATAAAGGCAATATTAACACGGCAACAGCATGGGTACATTTGTTGTAAACATGCAAATTAGGGCTGTCAGCATGTCAGATTTTCCCTCCATGATTATGGTAGTGGAAATACTTCACAATAATGATAATATTGCAATATCTATACAAAATATAATTAAAGACATTTGCACCTCTCGTCTGTATGTTCGAGTGTAAGAAGGTGGATACGAAGTTTGAAAACAGGCTTGATTCAAGCTTGACCTGGATTTTGTTGATATGTCCATTATAAAGATGATTTATTAAAGGTCACCTATTATGCAAAATGTCTTTTGTACATAAACATGTGTCCTCTCTGTGTAAAGAGATTCTGAAAGTTTCAGGAAAAAAGATTTGCTCACTTTCTCTCCTGATCCATTTATATAAAAACCTGTCTGAAAATGAGCTGATCAGATTTTGGCCACTTTATGATGTCATAATGATATTTTGGCTTGTGTAACCATTAGTCAATAACAAACCAAGGTATTGAAATAGGATAGAGTGTATGTCCTACCTATGGGTTGAATGCGCAAATGAAAATAAATACAGACAGTAAAGAAGCTATTTGGTGTTCAGACATTTAACAGTTTACTTTCATTTAAAACAACAGTGGGATAAAAGATAGATTGTACCATTACAAAAGTGAAGAAACCTAATTCAGACTAAGTGTGGTGAGCAGTGTGACCTTGCAGCTTGGCTATTTGTATTGCTCAGCGCTGCAAAGCATTGCTTCTTCTTGGAATCCATTTGTATTTTCTTTAAACTATTGGGTCAATAACATTATGGACACATAAGAAACAAGTAAAGGCTGTTCCACCCAGTATAGTTTCTCCCAATTACACTCTGCTATTTTTCTTTTTCTAACTCTGCATGACAAGAATAGAGGGTAGTTGTACATTTCCCAGAAGCGATGCTTTTGTTCATCTGCATAACTTCAATTTTGATAATTGCATTCCTCAAATGGAACTCCAGGCACCTGCCCAGAAGCGCTATTTGGCTGCTATTGCTTTAGATCCTCCCTTAAGATGCCTTCAGACTCTGGATAGTGATTTGATTTTTCGCACATAAAATGCAGGCTGGTTAAACATTCATAAACAGGTTGTAGGGTACGAACACCGAAAAATATTTGACAATGCCTGACAAAGACCTGTGTTGGATCGAAACGTTGCTCAATTAAAAATAGCTGGGAGCTTTTAACACAGTGTACCAGGTTTTTTTTGTCAGATTCTTGCCTTAGTAAAATATTCATCTCTCATCTTCGCATAAATTACATCTCATTATCAGCTGTGCATACAGTCACATACTTTTACAGATATTATTAATGTTATAGCACTTTTATCTGTTACTCTGTAATTGGCTTCAAATTCTGCAACCTTTGTAGTGTCTCCTGGGTGAGATGTCTCTAATTGTGTTGCTGTGTCTTTATGTAAAGAAACAGACATGTACTGTGGAGACTAACCTGTATGTGTTTTTTGTGGGGTCTCAATTCCTTATCACTTATAGGAAAATATATATACTTAAAAGTGTTCTTCATTATAAAGCTCCATGGCTTATTTTCTGGGAAGAACATGTAACAGTGTACTACAAATGTTTGTCCCTCACCTGGTGTTGCCCTGTTCGATTTGACCAGAGATGTTTTTGAAGTTCCCAATCTATCAGAAAATATTTATTTCATGCAGCATGGGAAAAGCAACTTCTCATAATCTTAAAAAAGTACTGATTTAGCATTGCAAGCAAGCAGAACATTAAGATAAATTAAATGTTGCACTGCTATGCCTTCTTGAAAGGTTAAAAATCTGTCCTTGTTTATTATAATACAATTCTGCAACACACCCCACCTCAGCAGGTTAAGTCATGGAATAAATTGTCTATGTGGAATACAGTCAAGCTTGCGTTTGGTGTTTTATATTGGTAATTATGCAAGAGAGCGGAGACTCATTTAAATGATTAGTTGTGGCAAGAAGACCCTGGGATACCTGATGTCTGTGGGAGGCTGTGGAGGAACTCAAGTAAAACGAGAAAGCTCTGTGGAGCTTCACACTTAATGTGCAGAGTTGTTAACTAACACAAAAGACTTAAGCAGATCCATGAGATGAAACACTAATGTGGGATATCATGCTCAAATCATGTTATGGATGTGGTATAACACACAGGGGCTGCAGCTCTCTGCCGTGGTGCTGACAAGTTGATTTCTTTTATCAGGACGCATTACTGTGACAGCTTCTTTTGTGCGGCCATGTGTCCTAACATCTGCCAGCTCCCGCAGTAACTCTGTGCCTAAAAGACGCCAGCTAGAGCCAGGAGGGAGATGAATGAAGCAACTTCTGAATTATTGAAGGTAGTCAGAGGTATCTTAATTTTAATGACTTTGGACATGAGGGGAATTTGAGGATTTTCATTGCTCTTTTCAATCAAAGCAAGGACATAAAAGCATCCTCTTATTTAACAATGAGCCAACTCAAATCTATTTTTGAAACATCAGGGATCCCAAAGCAACTGAAACATGGCCTAATGATGAGACACAAAGCTGGGTTGACTGTAGTGGAGGACCAAGATGCAGGAGCCATCACTTACAATCAGTGAGAAATGACATCATATAACAAGAACATATTGGAGTACATTTTCCTCTGTATTTCATTATCCTATATAGCCATTTTGTATCCACTCTGGTTAGCATTGGAATTAATTCAACCGAAAATCAAGATATGATATATGCATATATGCACATTTCTTTATACCTCTCAACAATTCTCTTGACATGCAAATTAGCACACGTTTTTGGAAGTGAAATGGAAATATATCTCTGAGCTTTGCTTTTGCTGGTACAAACTATGTGTTAAATAAAAAAATAACTTTCATTGATGTTTCACTAGGCTTTTTACAGAATATTCTGGGATGATTGTTTTTCCTTGACTGAAGAAAAAAAAAAGAATGCAGTTGATATTTGCAAAACAACAGTTGTTATGTTTGGAGAACACACAAAAACAAGAGTAAATTGGGGTCTCGCTGCTTGATTTTTTAAATCACAATAGAAACTTAATATCATGTTTTTCTTATTTTTTACGTGTCAATGCGGAGGCGGCCTTTCTCTATTTCTTTCTCCTTGTAACACTGCACACGTACAGTGTAGTGTCCACATTCTTAGCAAAGTGCTTACCATTGGTCATCAGGGAAGACATTTACACAAACACACACTATGCACGGCCTTGTCCTCTATACACTGACATCAAGTAAATTATAGCGGCTTCAATACACCATATTAAACATGTTGACACTCTAACTCTATATTCTACATTTCTTGGCTATTAAATCATCACTCCAAGTCCTTTGCTGGGATTCGTTGCCCTACTGTGACAAATTAATCTATTATTTTCTGTGGTAGCGTCACCGACAGTCCTAGGTGGTTTGAAGAACTGCAGTGATTAATAGCAACATGAATTTTGCAGACACCCTCTACTGGTTTTAAATAGTAACTACTACCGCCTCAAATTGTTCAAGTCATTTCTCTCTTTTCTTCTCTCTGCCACACTCTTTTTTATTTTGCTAAAATGTTGTTTATCCAGTACTGACCACCCAAATCAAAACATGCCATGTTTCTCTCATTATCTCGGCATTACAGAAAATGATTCTCCATCCTCCCAAATTAGGTCAACTGCCCCAACATATTACATCATGGCAAAGCCTCTATCGAGCCCCTCTATTACTTTGATGAATGAAGTCATTTGCACATGTGAAACAACCGTATGATCTTATAATGATTAATAAACTATATGAACACATTTGAATCGCATTGCTTCAGTTGACACCCACAGTACAAGCAATGTGCACTTCTGTGTAATTTATTTTAACACTGACTGCCAGAGTAAGTCTTTACTTTACTTTTCAATAATCAATATGAGGTCTACTAGCATTTGCACCTCAGGAGATGTTTCCTCCTGTTTCCACAGGAACTGCAGAGGTTCCCATCTGCTCTAGCGGAATCGTGTTGGATTGAATATTATTGCTATTGACACCTTTCAGTTCTCAGGGGAAAATTTGTTTTGATGCACAATTCCAGAAGTCAAATTCAAACCCTGAATCCCTGAGTCAAATTATGAGCACATTCAATATCTAAGACTTACTTGGCTGCGACAAAACTCACAATACTTTGCAACGTCTACTATTTTCTCACTGATTGTCTTCCCACCCTCTATCAGCATAAATCTTGAATGCAATCCTTTTTGGCAGTCGACTTCCCACAGCACATGAATGCATCACACAGGCAGGCAGACTTTTTTTTAGATCAATCCATGCATCACACTAACATAACTTAGGCAAATACAATGAGATGTAATGCTTTTTGTAATGGATTAGGTCGTCAGTAATACTATAAAGAAATGAAATGGAACAAGTGTTCGCCAACAAAAACACATACAAAATGGATGGCAGCAATCCCAAATATTTTTGATTTCAGTATATCAGCTAAAAGCAGGGATAGTCCCCTTAATCTCTGAATCAAAACCCAGGAGTTGCCATAGATTTGATCAGCTTGGCTATATGAATTCATCATGAAGTGCCTTTTCAGACCTTGAGCCTATTATTGCTTTGAGTTGGCTTCAAAAAAATATTTTTTTCCAATATATCCTGACCTACATTTTTCCTCAATTGTCTAACATTAAAAAATACAGAACAACGTTGTTAAGGAAAATCATGATTTTGTACGTGGAGTGCATTCTACTTCTCTGGCATTTTTCGTGGCAACTAAAAAAAAAGGAAAAACAAAAGCTGGTATTGACCTGCTAGAGGCTATTGAACATCCTTCAGAGTGCTCCCTCTTTAATGCTTGTCCTGCACCTGGCTGACAGACACTTGTGTCACTGTCCTAAGGCATTAAGGCAGAGTGGATTCACTGCAGAAACATGACACATTGATGTGAAGAACTACACGACAGACCAACAAAGGATAAAACTAAATGGATAGAGTAATAATGATAAAAATAGCTTTTGATTAAATTATGTAAGAGATTGAGAATCAAATAAATTATATATGGTCATAGCCTGAATTGCATTACATAATTGATGCACAGAGTCGTACATTATGTAGCATCTGTCAACATCTGAAATGGGTTTGAAAAAATAATACAAGTGTGATTCTTAAACCACTTAAGGGCAAAGAGGAAGGAGATGCCCTTGGGGACAATGCTGGTGTCATGGCTGAACTCGCATGAATCATGTATATTGCAGCTTTTCTTTTCTTTTTTAATCTGAAGCACAATTTAACTGTCAGAGGAAGTGTCAGAATGCCCTTAGGGTCTTAAACCCCAAAGGGTGATAAAAGATTAGAATGTCAAATGTCACAGCACACTTTACAAATGTCTCATGAAACTACTAGAAACACTACGGAGAACTGGTGGTGTTTTAGGGTCTTGGCATGAAGCTCTGCGTGAGGATTTTAAGACAGAAAGAAATAACGGTCTTGACTAATTTTCCCTACAAATGTTATAGCTTTTATGTATTGGCAACTATCAGAGAGAGAAAAGCTGCGGCTCTGAATGAAAAATAATGACTCAGACCAAATGAACACAGTATCACCAAGTGCATTTATTAGATTCCCTGTTTTGGTTGCAATGAATGCAACTTACTGCTGTATTTATAATGTTTCTGTTCCCTTATTTTATACAACCCACAGCGCACTGCATGCATGGAGGCTCATGAAGTGTCCCTGTTCAGTAAATTGAGTTTCAACAGGGGCTGAGATGCAGCCGCACAATGAGATTCCAAGTACAAACACTCATCTGATGAAGATCTTTGAATTTTTAATGTTCTCAAGATAATTTGTCATGTAGAGTATGTCACGCAACTGGTTTATTGTTTTTTTAATGCAATTTATTGGAAATAAAACATTGAGGAACACTTACATCCTTTTTATTAAAGCTACAAGCCTGGATCCTGTCATGGGTGATATCAAATCAGCTGCAGGGCAATGTTTGGACACATCACAGAGCCTTGTGCCTTATTGCTTGAATTATGACCACAAATGCTACCATGGCTTTTTAGATTAAGACTGTCTATTACTTCAGTTTACACTGAGTGCTGCTTGTCCGCTTTTTTTGAGGACGCCTAATTCTACTGCCATAAAGTAATTTGCGGTAACAGTAAGGTGACATCTTTAAATTGCTTGTTCATTTTTTCCCCAAGCAGTCCAAACCCCAAGGTTACTCAATTGACTATCATACAAGACACATAAGAGGAGCAAATCCTCACAACTGAGCCGCTGTAACCACATGATGTTTAGCATTTTACTTGGAACAATACTTAACCCTTGGATGCATAAGGGTCTTTTTTGACCCGGTGAGGTGGTTTTGTATCTAATTACATTTTTTTATAATTTCATATTCCAGCTATCAAACTTGATCAGCCGGCATGGATTGATGGGGGGTGGGCTATGAGTAGACAAGAGGAGAAGAGATGAGTTTTGAAAAGGGACTGGAATACTGCGAGGGTCTCAGAATAGTGAAGATCTTTGCATCAATATGTTCAAAACGTTATTTTTCAAAATGTAAAAAAAGAATTATAAATAGTGACATATTTAATATAAAATATTTCTAGTGTGAACCAAAATATAATACTAACTATTATACAAGTGATTTTTCTTAACCAAAATGACAAAAATTGTCACTTGTGCATCTAAGGGTAAACAATTAATTGATCTTCACATAGTTGCAGATAGATTCTCTGTCCATCGACTAAAAGCAAGCAAGTCGAGTTTAAATAATGGTTATAATGTCAAAATGAAATTGGATTAAAGCATTGTAAGACTGATTTATGCTCTACTATATTGGTACATTATAACTAATATGATAACTGTGGTGAATTGCATTATGTGTTATGTTCATATTGGTGACATATTATTGTATCTCTACACATAAGGGTATCACAGAAACATTATTTGGAGTCTGCATGATTAACCAAAGGGCCGCCTTGTCATGTTACCTGACAGACCAAGGCAGAAAACAAAAGTGAAAAGGATTCAGAAACTAGTGTTAAGGTTAATTGCATGTGATCAGTCAGAATACAGTCAGGTCTGGAGCATTGTCAACCATGCGAATGTTTTGCAGTGTGTATGGAGGTAGCAATGATGCCCATGAGGATGTGAGGGCTTTGACAAGGTAGGCTTTTTGGAGAGGAAGCAGATGGCCCACATTAAAAGCAAAGGGCCCTTGTGACTGTCTTCAATGGCCCTGCAGAGAACTGGGTAATTAAATGAGAAATTTAATCAGATTCCTCAAATTAAATGTCCAGCTGGATAGTTCTGCAAGAACACCACTGACTACACATTTACCTAAGGGAGTGTCACCGGTGGATGCATAATTCTCCAATCAGCCCACACTCATACTCGATGATATTCCAGGTGATGATTACTGCTAAAGTATTCCATTCACAGTTCTGCCAGCAGGAGGCAAAGGGACATCACTGTGTGGCCACAGGAGGGTCGTTTTAATAATGGGGCCTGGGAGGAAGCAACAAAACAACGTGATGACTGGATGGGGGTTGGAATCAGTGGATTTAGAAGGGAGACCATTTTTCTCTTTTCTCCTTTTGAAACAGGCTTCAATCCCCTGCAGATTCTGAAATGGCATCAATGCCATTTCAGATCATTCCTAGCATTCGGTGCCATTTAGGTCCCCACCACATTATATCATATATTTTGTATTTAAAAAGGTCTAATGCTTATTTTTTTAAAGCTTGGTTTTAAATGTTTATACCCTCTACCATAAAACAACAATGTTTTTTAGCCAGGATATTAAAAATTCTAAATAATTACTCTGATTTTAGCACAAGTAGGCCAAATTGCTGTGTCCCCAATCATGTTTGCTCAACTTCTGTAACAGATATACAAAAATAAATCAAAGAAATACAAACAAATTCTACATTTTTGTGAGTGTTGTATGACCCTTTTGCTAATTATCCTCACCAAATTGAAATTGTTGTTTTTAATTCATTTGTATTGAAAATAAAGTGTGTGTCCCGTTTGAATGTCCCCCCTGTTACTCTGATTTGAATCCCTCTGGACACGCCCCTTTACTATTCTACTTTTTGTATGACTCAAGAAGAAGAAAGATACATTTTGAGTGGGAAATAATCTTAAAGAAGCAGAGTGAATGCATTCTTCCTTCAACGTTTTTCTAATGTTTTAAAGAACTTAGCTATTGCGGTAAAGCATAAAATGTCCACCCTGTTATGCTCATTTTTAGTGGAACTGATCATTTGTTTTACATTTAGAAAATATGGTGAATATATCTATCAAATATATGTTTCTGTTGTCACCAAGTGCTAGCTTGATTATCATCACACATGTAGCAATAGCCAGGTTTAGCCTAAAATGTCCACCTTGTTAGCGTCCACCCTGTTACTATTTTTCACAGTAACAGGGTGCACACACAGTAACTGGGGATGGTAAAAAAAAAAAAAATGTAAGCATAATATCCTGAGCTTGACCAAAATATTTTTCTTATACTTTAACAAGCCATCATTCAGATTAAATAAAAAAAACACATGGAAAATTATGTTTTTTATTTTTGAATACCCTAGCTGAAATGGCACCGAATGATAGGAATGACCCGTTGACAGTTTTTTCATCATGTTTGATGCAACACGTTTGATGCAACATTTAAAAGAGCCAGCACAATCCAGATCTGGACTTTGGTAACTTCAAAATCTGACACGAGCCACTGATTTCTGGAGTCTTCCTTATCTATAGACAGAAACCAGACTCTGGGTCCGTTCTGACTCATTTTGCATTCAGCAAATCCAAGAACCGCCTCCCCTCCCTCCCTCCCCCGCCCCTTCCCTCCGCTGCCCCCCCCTTCCCTCCGCTGCCCCCGCCCCGCTGGCTCCCTCTCACACGCAGCCTGTCCTGTAGGATGGGACCAGCAGCCAGATATCCATGCAAGCCTGACCGCTAGTTCACTTCCTGGATGGAAGAATGGGACATTTCCAGCTCCACTTTTCGTCGTATTGTGCATTGCCCTTCGTCACGCTGACGCCGCGGATAATCACTTAATAATGATCACGTGTAATCGATATTATTCGACCACTTTTTCCTGTAGTTTAAGACAGCGATCGATCGCCGATTGACCCCTCCACACTACGGGAATGTCGCTATCTGTAATCACGCTGCAGGCACGGTGGAGTCCGACACATTTTGAACTGTTTATGCACGGGCGTAGTGTGCTTTCCGTTGTGTTCCTCGAAGCTAAAAACAGCATCTGCTCGGACTGGAGGCGAATAAATTTGTCATTTTAAAGAAAGCAGTGACTGCAGACGAAGCGCTAACAATTACTTTGATGCTCTGCCTTCGTGGCTGCTGTGCCAACTTCGTTTCTGCTTTGGCTGTGTGTGTGTGATTTTTTTTTTTCTTCTTGAAGAACAGAAAAAACTCAAAAACTTTGTCACCCGTTGCTTTCTTGTTGCTCTCGATGAGTAGTCTAACATGCGGAGAATACGGGAACCAAGTTACTGGTGGATTTTATCCTTAATGCTTTTAACCTTGCCCAAACACAAAGACTGTCATCCTGGTAAGTACATGCACCACGGGTTAGCTTTCATGTATGTAGCCTAACTACTGAGAGTCCACCGTGTTGAATTTGTCTCCTGTAATAATGAAGGGTAAACGCGACTTTTGGTTGTCGACTAAATGCATTTTCCAGTGGCAGTACGGTTATAAGGCCGAGCTGAGTTACGCTACGGCGGAGTCGTTTAGCCTCCGTGATTTGTGTGCATGTTATTGATTAGGCAGCTGGACTATGGCGCAAACTATCCTCTGCTTATAGGCTAAACACAGTCCTGCTAAACAACTCCGCTTTGACTCTGAGGTTTACATGTTAGCCACAACACACTGGTTATTCAAACAACATGGTGTCTCAATAATTAATCCATTTTAGGAAATGTAGCTAATTTATAACATTCCTGCCAGTGTTCACATGCGATTGCATGACTTTATACCATGTGGAATTAGCAACATGTCTCTGTCTGCTT
The DNA here is from genome assembly GCF_949606895.1 of Notothenia rossii. Lineage (NCBI taxonomy): Eukaryota > Metazoa > Chordata > Actinopteri > Perciformes > Nototheniidae > Notothenia > Notothenia rossii. The sequence goes on along the minus strand of NC_136903.1, from coordinate 75,181,522 downwards.
AAACCTGTAATTTTGTTGTGGTATTTACAAGGAGTCCCCAAGTGTTATTATAGGCTTTCTGTAGTTGTGGTCTTGGTTTACATAGAGATAAAATCATAAGTGTCTGCTTGCTGTCATGTGCGTAGGTAGAAACGAGGATGAGGGCGATAGTTAGCGCTGTTGGCTCGTGGATGGATGTGCAAGTATGAAGGGCGATTAATGCCACGGGAGCACAGATAGTCCCGGAATATCTGCCTCAATATCAGGATTGTTGTTAAAATCACATTTGTGACCTATCAGACATAGTGCTACAGATATTGAACTGTAACATATTGATGAGTTGGTTGAACATTAACAAGTATTAGTAGTGTATAGCCAGCATTTAAAATTGGTGGGCACCAGGCAGCTATCCAAATGTGTGACTTTCCCTCTGGTTTTTAGAAAAGGTCATATTTTCACAGGTGTTACCATCACTGCCAACATCGATAATGGCTATGACAACATAGTGTAAAAAGTTTCGACAAATATGTAGCCTACAATTTCCAGGAGGTCAAAGAAGATGGTGCAATACAGGGCAATTTCCCCCTTCAAATAGTGTGTCCCAAAGATAAACATTAATATAAGGCCATGGTTAACCTCACACTGATGTCTGGTGTAGGGCCAAGTGTAAGAGCCAATATTGTGTTATTAAACACACACTGTGACATCAATACTGCTTTAAAAGGTTAAAAAAAGACAAATCAGAATATGTAAACCTTTACAAAGTCCAAAGTCAGTCAGATGGGGACTAATGACAATGGAAGACGGATGCCTTTAACACGAGCTCAGAATAATGCCTCTGTGACTGTATGGTCTAATACGTCTTCATATAATTTTTGACTGGTAATCTAAAGTCCCAATTGTATGTATTGGAATAGAATACATTTTATAATAATGTCTTGATTTTTCATATTGTAGACATCTGAATGTAAACCTAAGATATCTGTTAATGATCTGTATTTTATGGGGTTGAAATATACTGAACAAGACCTTTTATACTTCAAAAATAATCTTGTCATTGCTCTCTAGATGACGTAATATAACTACACATATGTTGGGCATTTTTGCACCATAAGTGTTTACTTGTCAACCAATATAGAAGCTTATATCTATATATCTTATTAATATTAAGTAATACAGGCCGGTAATAGTTTAACAGTCTGGTTTTATTATCACAACATTTGTAATTTAATTGGATATATGTTAAATAACATTTTAACATTATAGCAACTGGAGATACTTCTAACATACCACGCATATTGGATGTCTCGATTATGTGGCATCAATTCCCCCCCATAGTGAAGTTGCAGTGATGTAACACAGGAGAATGGTTTCTCTCTGAGTCACCCCCCATCTGCCCCCAAATCCCCCCCATTCCCTGCTTCCACATCCTGAGTTTGCAGCTTTATTGACTTGTAGCCTTATAGGCCCCTAACACATCTGAGTTTCTCATACGGCATGTCTCACCAGACCTCTGACTTGCAGCAGGCTACACAGGCTGATGGGCAGACCAGCTCGGAGGTGGTTGAGGATAAATCCAATTTAACTTCTTGTACACTGTCACGTAACCGTATTCATCTACCGTCTAGGCTGGGTGACCTAAATCTTTATAATATAAATTTAGAGTTTACATCGATCATAGACCGCATTGCATAAGTGGTGCTTAAGTTATCATGAAAATAAAAGATTTGAAAACGGAGGGGGATTATTATCTTCCTTAATACAATGCACACTGGATTTAAAGACATAGCTGTCAATTAAATCTTTCCGAATTGTACAACACACGTCATTTTCAACCCTGTTTTAAAAAAGCAGTCTTTCACGTCTTATCAGTAACACAAACGTCTTAGGGTGTTTTTCACTAAAATGTCACGAGTTCCCTAAAATAAATGGAAAAATATGTCAGAGAAATATCAGGAGTTGTGATTTGGTGAAAATGCTGTTATGGTTGTTTTACATTTTGTTTGGTTGATATTCTGTTTAGCATTCGTTATGAGAAGCATAGCTTGTAATTAAATATGAAAGATCTCCTGATTTAATCACTTAAGTAATGAGGAAATTATAGCAGTTGTACAGTTGTTCACAAATGGATGAAGACATAACACCTTTGTGATACAGCTGTGGAATAATTAGTAACATAGAGTATAGAACCTTAATGCTCTAGGTTTGTGGCATTTAAATAAACAATTACTGCTTTTTGACAGACAAAATTACCTTTTTCGCTTGTGAGTACTGTATATTATGAATGTCCTTTCCAAATAACACCATCACTGTCCAAAGCAAATTATATATTTGTGACCAAACATGTTATTAAGGTTATTAATGAGGTCCTGATGTACTGCTGTGCCAGCAGGATGCCAGCTGTCTGGACATCACTGATGTTGGCAACGGCATCATTATCATCAAGGTCCTCCTCTAGCTTTTCTCAATAATTGGTTCAATATGTACGGTACTGACAGAACATCTCAAAAGTAACTTTCTGCAGTTTTAAAATAGCCCCAGTAACATATGCTCAGCCTGGATCGTCGACGGGCTCAGCTCACGGTTATCTGTTGTCTCTCCACCAGCTGCCTGTGCCACCCACTAAACGGTCCAAAGGGGCACACTGCAACTCTAATCACTTTTTACTGGTGCAGATAATTATCGTTGCTTATTGCTTTTAATTTTCTTTGCACATTTATAAATGCAATTATATTATTAAGAACAGTTTGGACTTAATGTGGTGCTCATATTGTATAATTGTGGTTTAGCAGTAACCACTGAGCAACCCAGCAGGCTTTTGCCACTCAAATCGCCTGTGGAAAAAATATGTAATTTGCTGTAAAATAAGCTACATTTAAAATATTCCACCTTTTCCTCCATAATTCTGGTGACTGATAACACAAAACCACTGTTGTTCTTGATACAACACTTAACAAAATGGGTTGTGTCGAATGACTCTCCTAGTACCCTAAAGCTGAAAAACAACAGTATTTTTTTTTTTAGGGCAGAGAAGGTGGACATAAAAAATTAGGCTAACTTTCACAAACCTTAGCAGAATAATTTAAAATTTAAAGGATTTGTTGAAGTAGAGTGTAAATTATTTCTTTCGGGTTCAGAGTTACTGTTGCAGAATGTCCTCATTGATGGGAAATGCTGTTTGAAAAAATTGGTTATAATTTCCCTGGTGTAGCCAGGGCAAGTTTGAGTAAACATTTTCAACCTTGTTTTAGTTTAATCATTTATGATTCTTTCAATCACGTTCTCAAAACTTATTTCATGCCGGACCTTGGGCTGTGAGACCAGTCGTTTCAAAAATATTTGGCCATGTTTTTCGGTTTAGAAAAGGATATATTTGCTCTTATGCCCCTACTAGATATAATGTTGCTGTGTGCTCGGACCCCAAAGAGTCACCTTAAGCACGAATAAATCAAATGAATAGAAACTGTGCATCTATTCATATGAAGTGCTACCTGAAAATGATGAGTGCTGCATGCTGGAGGTTAGAGTCTGTGCTGCTCCTGTAGCGTTTCCTTGTAAACAAAAAAAAGTTATGGTTACATTCAGTGTTTTTTTTTTATTATCAAAAGTATATATCCTTGAAGTCTAACAAATAAGTTGGAGGTGTTTTCATCCACATAACATTTGCAGAGCAGAAACATTTTTTGTATACCCCGCACTGAATACATCTGGATTCAGTCTTCCTTTTCTCTCTGCCTTTGTTGCACATTGCTATCAGTAAAATACTGTGAAAGTCACCCACACCAGGATGCCACATGCACACTGAAATCTATTTCCATTGCGTTACTAGTGAATCATAAATCAACAGTTTATCCTTTTTTTTTTTTAAACAAAGACTGATCCCCAGCAGGGTGGATGTACAGTTACATTATAGTATCATAATCAAATGAGAAGAGAATCAATACTTGGCGTACCATGTTCAGGAGCTGCAACTGAACTGAGCGATTAGCAAACATAACTAGGTCATACTGTCTCGAGACGTTGGCATTCATATTCAAACTGACTTTTTCAGTTATTACGAGCCCAACATTATGAGAACGATGCATTGTTTAAAGGGTAATTATAGTAATTTGACATCAATTGTGATTAAACTGTTTATTTGTTTAACTTATGTTAATCAAGGCAATCAGTCATCACTTCATTACTTGGTGTGTACAGTTGACTTCACTCGGCCTTTCAGCCAATATACTCCAAGCTGGTCACAGTAGCATTTTAATCATTTAGAATGACTCACAGCCTCTCACTGCGAATCATTTCATCTCGCCTAGCAACTTGCAGCGCAAAATACACGCGCACAGACACACACATACATACAACGTATTCGACGAGGCTGGTTGAAATGAGGGAGGATAAATGCTTTTGGGGAAACTAGTGCACTTATTTCCTGTTCTTCATGACAATAGTGATTAATGTCCAAGCAATAAGGCAGCGTCAATGAAGGACGTATACTGCTGCACTCAAGGACTTGGCCATATCAATAAATGTCCTGTGTCCTTCAGTCAGCACGTCCTCTTTCCCCTTAAACAGTCTTTCCGCTATGTGTTACTGTGTCAGCTTTATGTACAGCTGCCCTGTGGAGAGTGGACACAATGGGACCTTCAGGCTCCCTTTTCCCCCTTTTTCCTGCATTGTGCTATTGTGGGTCGAATAAGAATGTGTTTGCTTTGTGCTCTTTTCTTTTTTCCTTTTTTTGGGCTACATTCAAGATTGTCTTTTTCAGAGGCGAGGAAAAGCCAATTCAAAAGTAGGCTATCCTATCCACGAGGCTCATTCTCCCTGTAGTGAGTTATGGCGACAATCACTGAAGATATGGGATTAGGCTGTGCATGTTTTATCAAGCCCAAGGTGCTCTGCAGAATGCAAAATAAGCTTGTTGAATGAGAGTCAAGTTGCATTTGATGAATTTAATTTTAACATTTGCATAAATTATATCTTTGCTTTTTTGAGCCCCTGTAGAAGATGCTTTAAACAAACCTGTGTATACCTTTTTGTCACTATGCATCTATGCATCACAGTTTGAGTTCAAAATGCAGTCATTTCAGTCTCTTTATATAAAACTTGAGTCTTTACACAGCTCTTGAACCTCAACAGCAGTCACTGTGTATAGTAGTTATCACTGTCGGAACAGACAAGTGTTTTGTTTGAAAGGAACAGCAACATAATGCTTAAATGAAATTGAAATGACGCCATGCAAACCTGACAGTCCTTAGTTCTTTGGCATAGGCTGTTTCAGTAAGAAAACACCAGAGGGTATTAGTTTGTGCAACTGAAGCTTTAGCTGTGTCGTTCATTCTTACTTTACTGCTTTTAAACATATTGATTCTTTTTGAAACTCTGTAAAAGATTTAATTTGACATATTTCTTTATGGTTTTACATGCGGGCAGATATTGGATTATTATGGGATATTATAACAAATCTGACGTCATAGTATCTGCTGAGGCTTAATTTCCTTTCTCATAGAAGTGCATGTTAAAACTGACGTTTTGTTTTTATTACCACCCCTGTCATTTAAGTTATTAAGGACACGTGACCAAGATATAAATAGTGACCATTATTTTCTGATAGTGTATATCGGTTAACTAAAACTCACCCTTTCTAAGTTTTAGGGTTTAGCTGCTGTTCAACCAGCAGATCTGTAATGTTTACAAAAAAATAATGTCATATGCCCAGCGTTTCCTCCAGGGGGGCGTCTTGCCGTCATTTGACGGCCTTATTCAGCTCGGGTCGCCCTGAACGCGGGCCGAGGGCGTCCAAAAATATAAATAATTCGAGAGAAGATCGAGAGTTTTTACAACACGGAACGTGCGCGATTTGGACGCGATGAGCGGGGTGGTTTTAGTGGAGCACGCGCGTGAGCTGCGAGCGATGGAGCCTCGCAGCGGCGATACTGAAGCTCCGTGGTAAACTGTGGTAACATGAAGAGCCGTTTGGGAGCCGAAACAGCCGGCGCTTTAAGAGAGCCGAGCCAAATGATCCGGCTCACTAATGTAAAAAGACAGTATCTACAGGGCTGCCAACACTCACGCATTGAGAGTGAGAGTCACGCAATTAACCAATATCTCACGCACTCACGCCACACTTGCCTTTCCTCACGCTAAGTTTTCGTCCAAAATAAAGTGAAGGAACAGAAAACCGAGCGGTCTACGAAATGAGACGGTCTTCTGGCTTAGTTCAGTAAAGTTGGAACGACGATATTGGGAGATTTCACGGATCAATAACTCATGAAGAAAACGTTATTCAGACACAAATTAAGTCTCCTAAGTAGGCCTACCGTGGTAAGGTCGACAACGAACTACAATCACATTTTGATAAAAAAAAGCCAATACGCGCCGTCCTCCGAGCTGGACACATTACATTGGTCTCTTATCTGCAGTCGTAGAAGAAACGAGTGCTCAGGGACCGTCTGCAAAATGCAACTCTGAAAAAAGAGAATACAATAATATTCAATCACTATTATACAGCTTATTACCACCAAACTCACTACACACATCAATAGTCTCCTGTGTGTCATACTACAGCAAGGAGTTTGGAAGAATATGCTTTTGAATAATTTTGGGGAATATTTATAATGTAAAATCTTCAATAAATATGGCATCATCTTCAATAACTTTACTATTATACAGTATATTTCTACCAAACTCACTATTTGCATTGTTGTTGTTAGCATCTGGTTAGCTTAACGGATATTAAAAGCTGTTTCTAAAACAAGGAAAGGGAGAGCTCTGTCAGACTGAGATAACTACAGCTCAGTGAGGTAAGGGACTCTGTTTAGATAGTTAACTTTAGTCTAGTTATCTCAGTGGGCCTCAAACGTTTTGGTCACCATTTATGAGAATAAATTAAAAATAGTTATGAAATACTATGACAGTAAAACAAGAATACAGTTTAAAAGGTGAGTGATTTGTAAAATATCCATAAAGAAAAAGAAAATCTGTTTTCCATAAATTCATTTTGCTCTCAAAGTGCACCAGGTAGATGCATTTAACCTCAATATGTAAAAAACAATCTGCCCGGAGAGCATGCCCCCGGACACCCCCTAGAGCAGGTGAGGACCCCCTCCCACACTTATGAAATAGCACTTTACCTCTGCTTACACCTATATGCTATTTTATATGCTGTGAGCTGATTATCGAGCCTTCATTGTAAGAGTCGTGGGTACACTGTCCATGTAAGTATTCCACTGAAGTGCCCGGTACATTAAAGGGAAACCCTAGTTTGTAACACTGTACACATGAACGTTTCTCCCCCCCCCCCCCCCCCGCTCTCGAGGTGGACGCCCTCTCAGCCCTGGTCTGGCGGAAACACTGCATATGCCATATTATGGCTGTAATCAAACTCCTTTCAAGGTTTTGACTCTAAAAAGGCTGTAAAGGTCTGTTGCTAAGGGCGGCTGGCCATCTTTCCAAATGGGTGTTAGACTTTTCGACGATTTAAGAAGCTTAAAATCACCGAAATTAGAGCTGCGCTAGAAAATAAGACAGTTGAAGACTTAAAGAAAAATGACTGAAGCATTGAAAAATGTTGGCACTACAAACTTAAATGTCTTCTTTATCGAGGATGTATGATAAGAAGGTTGCTTTGACATATCGCATCATACTTTTATTAAGTATTGTTTATTTTTGGCATATACACACCATTTTACAGATTGGAATTTGACTTTAGTTATCAGATTCGATTATGGAAAAAATGACTTATTAGGGGTCATTAATCATAGGCATGTGACATAAGGGGTAAATAAAGTGGAATAGTTGAGTGTTACCATGAGTTGATATCCACTCTTTTACGCCAGCACTAAACCCACTTCATTAATTCCTGTTTGAAAGCATTTTCTCCCCTCCCTAAGTTAACACCCTGAGAGATCAGTCCCCAGGCTCTTTCCTTTGGGTTTCGAATGAGATTGATGTTCTGTTTGTTTCTCTCACACACTTCGACTGTCTCCCTGGGAGCTTTCTCTATTTCCAGAGAAGACTCTAAAACAACAGTGGAGGGGGGTCATTGGTATTTAACCATGTTACTCAAAAGACGGCAAAGCATTTCAAGGTATTTTCCTTGTGCTTAACACATTGTTTCTGAAAGCTCACTTTGGAATGTTGATCTGTTACACAAAGTGAATTTGGTGGGAGAAATGCAAAGTATGGTAAAAATGACAGAGGCAGCCAGTGTGGAACATTTGGTGTTGGTTCATTTCAGAGGCTTCCAAGGGAGAAGATTTGCTGAGTTGTGTAGTTTTTGGAGGCAGAGCAGGATTTTAGAGACTACCCTATCGATCCCGTTGAAATGCTCCCCTTTGGGTAATGCAAATGTTTCTGTTATTCAACAAAAAACATTAAAACCCTCCTGGTAGTGGAACCCTAATTAACTCGGGATTTGAATACCATGGCCTTTTCCCTTGACATTTTAATAATTCAAAAAAGGCATTGTTTAACGTTTGTTAAAAAAATACAACTGTTGTCTTTATCAGACAGCGAAAAGAAGACACGGTCAATGGATTAATTTGTTAAAAGTTCAAATCAACAATTATTAAAAGAATACCTTCCAGTGTCTCATGTAATTTTTGCTCCTCTGTCTTATAAATGTGTTTTGTTTTAACCGTTAAACTTTGGTGTGAGCTGAAGGTGTTACAGCTGCTGTATGTTATTGCCACTGCTAATTTAAACCTCACAACACAAGTGTTTACCACAGCCAAGGAAACCTATTCCCAGGTAACCACTAATCACTCAGGGGTCCCAACACTTAGCAGCCTGCGCAGGGAAAATGGAAACTAGCAACCACTCTGCCTCAACAGGCTCATCATCTGCTTTGCTGTAAGGTTTAGAATGATAGGCTTTGAAAAGGCTTCATGGCACAAATGACATTACTGACGGCCATCTTGATAACATAGAAGTGGTTCGTTTCCGATAACAAAGGTTAATCTTGTTTTCAAGCCTATATTATAATTGTCCTGTCAATAGATAGATTTAAATGTTTTTTTTGTTCAGTAAAGAGGATTCAGAGTATTAATAATTTTCATCTTAGCAGATGCAGCACTTAACCTTTTCATATATATATATATAAAGGTGTCAGTTTATTCTGTATAGCCTGACTGATTTGTGTAGAGCCGCAACAATTCAAGGTTCAAGGTTCAAGGTTCTTTATTTTCTAACTAACATAGCTACAGAGTAATTATGTCATTGAAAATCTTAGGTCACAGGCTTTTCAACGACATAATTACTCTATAGCTATGTTTTCAATTCATTCAATACGTAGATTTTGTGTTCTTTCGTTGCACGGTTTTAAAATAACCTCATCATTGCTGTGATCTACAAGAGCTACAGTAGGGATGTCCCGATCACCTTTTTTTGTTCCCGATTCGATTCCGATCATTTGATTTTGACAATCTGCCGATACCGATTTTTCCCGATCCGATCTTTATGCAATGCATTAAGAGAAAAAAAAGGTAACGGATAACGGCTGGTCATCCAACGCGATGAATTCAGCTATCTTGGCTGTTATTTTGTTGGCCTTTTCACTCTTCTGGGGCAGTTTCTCTTTCCTTTTTAAGAGTCTCTGAACGTGTCGGTTGTTTCAGTGCCGTTACCTGAGTGGCCGCTGTGTACTGGTCATGTTGTTGTTGGTGTTTGTTTCTCAGGTGGCGTATTAGATTGGTCATGTTGAACCTAGTTCTTTTCTTTCCACCAAGCGGAACCTCCGCCTTGCAAACATTGCATCTGGCTGTTACAGTGCCTTCGCTTTTAATTTTATAATACTTCCAAACTCCTGACATATTCTCTGTCCCGACTCCCGAGTCACCAGCTGAACGTAGCCTCTCGTTAGCTTACTGCTACCAGTGCATGACATTAAGGATTTTGGGAGATGGCCCTGTGGGCCATCTAAGCAAATTTACAGATGGCCCTGAGCCCAATAGAGATTGCCCTGAAAAATGCGTGCGGACGAAATGCCACAAAGGGTTTGGGGGGCCTCCCCCTCGAACATTTAGATCTTTGCAGGTCTTAGATGCTGTCTGGTGCATTCTCTAGACTGAATTATAAGATGAACCAGCACAATATTATATTGTACAATTTCAATTTTATTCTTCATTTCACTTGTTTGTTTGTTCTTGTTTGTGTTTGCTCGCTTGCATGCCTTGCATAGCTATAAGAAATACTTAAGTTGTTGGTCAAGACACTTTCCATCTGATGAAGGCAAATGCCTTCATCAGATGTAAAAAAGTAGAAAACATTACATTCAGTTGTAACTGCCAAAACAAACATTATTTACACTATTATGGCCCCTGTTAAAAATGTTGTAATGTTATCTACTGTAAGTTGGTCGAACGAATGCCTCCTCATCCGGAAGCTGACCGAGCAGCAGTCGAGAGGAGCCGAGCGCATCCACGAAGCATAGAAAATGGCGACGTCAGAGTTCCCATTGGCCGGCAAATCTAAATCTCTTCGGTCACAATAATTTCCCTTTAGCACAATACCGCTTCAGTTGCGCCACTTATGTGACAGACAAGAAGAGTATGTGACAGACAAGAATAGTCAATTCTAATGTCTAACACTTAATGTGGAGAAAGAGATGTCCTGTATGGGTTGATTGTGCGTTGATCTGTTGGTAATGCCTCGGGGTTCCGGTGGGCATGTAAACAAATGCATAATGCTGCGCTATACTTTGTGGCCTCACCCAGTTGCATAGTGACACTTATTGTTTAGCTGTCTTTTAATAAGCAGGTAGTCCTATCATTAGCTAGAACTAGCTGGATCTGATCAATATGGACATAAACGCGAGTGAAGTCTAATCTGACGGGAGAGAGAGTCAGCTGCTGCTGACGAGTCGACACGCAGCACTGCATGATCACATGCAGCGGTGAGCGGACAAAACACACACTTCAGGTTAGAATATCACACGTAGCTATTTGAATTACCTCTCAAACTACCTAAACTAGTTATAGATATGTTCAGTTTTACTGTCGGGTCACTCATTGCTGGATCCGCGAGCTGCTGGCATAATAGATTGCCCGATCGGGCAACCAGCAGGTGAGGCTTCATTGCCCGAGCTAAATACTAGATGGCCCCGGGCCATCGGGCAGCCCTTAATGTCGAGCCCTGGCTACTATTAGACACTGCGCCCTGCCCACTCTGTTGCCAGATTTGAGAGAAATAAGCAACCTGAGGCCTGTACTACGAAGCTGGTTCAACCTAACCTGGATATGTTTGAGTTAGCCGGTTGGCCTAATCCAAAACATAAGCGCTCTCGCTAAGCAGTCCTACGACGCGGGTCATCAAGTGGATCGCTCAAGCCAGCCGTGTCCTATCTAGTTAGGTGCGCGTTCACATGAAAGTGGTGGTATTTGGAGCATTCGACCAATCAGAAACATGGACAAGCGTACTGACAGCGCAGCGCGTCATACTTCCTGAATGAAAAGTCAACTATAATATTAGAAAAATATGAAGAAGTTAAACTTTAAACATCCATGACCCTAACACTTTATCCAGGATTAAAGCCACATAGTTGCACCTGCAAGGTGAATACAGCTGGTAAAAGAAAAAGTGTTTGAATGCGTACATTACCAGGTTTATGATATCACTGCCCCGTCTAAGACACGATCTGACTTTAATTACATTTGACTCAAGTCTTTCGTCAACTTAATGTGTTGCTTAAAATAATACTTCTGCATACAGTATGTGACACTGAGTGTTGCACGGCCAGATACAGCTCAGCTGACTCAGATAAGGAAATATATGATACATTATGATGTGATATGCCACGGACTGTACTGTTACTTTGATCCGGTTACTTATGTTGTGGCAGATATTTAATTAAGCTTTCTTAACGCTAATGTTATAATAGTCAGATTGCTCTGAAGATGGGAGGTGATATTCTATTAATGTCCACGTTCACACAGTCGGTGATTTTCGCCGGCCGTCTTTCCTGCAACGGCAGTTTTTCTGTATTTCCTTTCTGCTGTAATATGACTTGATCGCTTTAAACTCTGCACACTGAGCTCTGATTGGTCAGCAGGCAGTGCTTTCACTGAGTTGATCTCTTAGCCTGAAACCTAACCTGCTCCGGAGCAGGTTAGCCGCTCAGCATAAGTTACCATGGAGATCTAGCCTGCTAAAAAGGGAACCAGCGTTGTAGGACCGGAAACCCAGAGTTTTCCCTGAAGTTAGACGGCTAAGCGAAAATCCTGCTTCGTAGTACAGGCCCTGGGTCTATGAAAACAAGCCTAAAAGAAGCAACACATACATGATGTTGTGTAATTTTAAACCAATACCAAGGCCTCAGGATGACTTTAAGATGTGAACATGGTCATTTTTTCTATTGTACCATTAAATAAAAATAATTAAAAAAAGTTCCCCAATTTTTTTTCTTCCCATCTTTTGAAAATCACGTGATCGGCTCCGATCCCCGATCACGTGATCGGATCGGGACATCTCTAAACTACAATATAAAAGGTTAACAAGAAACTTGTTCATGATAGGATCACTTGAGACGCATGGGAAGAAAGCGTTTCCAAAGAGTGTGTTGATGCATGTTCTAGGTGTCAGTTGTATTTGTTTTCATGGCATAAGAATGAATATAAATTAACAGATTACCAACAATGGAAGTCCATTCCCTTCTGCTGCTGCAAACGGTAAAGCACATCTGTGTTTTCTAGGAAATTAAAAACTGTACTGTACTTTTAATTAAAATCAATAAATGTAGGAGAACGTAGGAAGGTATTGACTGAATATCAGCGACTCATTTTTGAGTGGCCAGTGTGAATACTTTGATCTTTTAATACCTGATAAAACAGCTCCGCTTGCTAATCTTTTTTTCATACCCAAGATGAAAAGTGGTGCTTCTCTGAGATAATGAAGACAGCTCTGGAATCTTAAAAGCAACTGGATATGACTTGAATCTAATTAATGTTAAAATTAATAAATAATACAATTCTGCCTTGCAGTAGAATCACAGAGTGTAGGAAATCATGGGCGTAGCCCTGGTGACTTCACCCATAGGTTTTGTAAGAAATGTATTAGAACCAGGGTTTGGGTTTACTGTCAGGTTTCAATTACTGATTGTATATATTGTTTATATAATACCTTTCCAACTAATTGTTAGGCCTATAAACTAAGAAAATATAACAAGAAACACACAAATTAATTTTATTTAATCGTTTATTTTGCAGGGACATTGCACAAAAATGAACACTTAGAATAAAAAAAATCGTCAAGCGTAAATATGCCGGATTTAGCTTTGAGCTGCTTTGCATCAGCAGTCCCTCACATAAAACATTTTAGAACATGACAATCATACACATAGCAAATACATGATATGCAAAAGAGCAAGAGCAGCATACACAAGTATTTAGAATCAGAATATCTTTATTAGCCCCACAGAGGGAAAATTTGCAGCTTTACAGCAGGAGCCACAGACAGCTTAGTGTTGCATATCTTACATGCGTTTATCACAGCAATACAATATAGCAGCAACGACATATAAAGTGCAAGAGAAGATACAAGAGATAGATAATGTGCAAGAGAAGATACCCCTGTTTAGGTATTCAATGTTATAAAAAAGAAGAGAATAATTTATCCTCACCTTTTAACACTCTTGAATCAGAGGCGGTTAGCAAGTTTGCTTGATAAATGACAAACAGCTGATCAGTGGCGGATTTAGGATTGTAGGAGATCCGGGCCTTAGCCCAGGAGTTGTTGGGGGAGGGTGCAGGGGTAAAGTGCTATTTTTTACAAGTGGGGGGTGGACCGATAATTCCTTTAGGGGGGTCGTCGCCTCCTCTAGCGGGGGCCGGGGGCATGCTCCCCCGGGAAGATTTTTTTTAAAATATTGAAGTTAAAAGCATCAATCTGGTGCACTTTGAGAGCAACATTAACCCTACCTTAATAATACCTTAAAGCGGACAAAAGGCACTGGAGAACACTTATTCATTAACACCCTTTAATGAAGTAAACTAATGCCTTAAAGGCCCAGTGAAGTGCATGTTTTTGCACCAAAATGAAATGGCAGTTTCATTCCTTACATATCATTGTGCCTGTTCATGGCTAAAATTGTTTTTAATAATTCATAATTAATGAATTAATGAATTATTAATTTTGCCGTCTGAGCCTAACGGAAGTTGCAGACGATAGTGGCTGTGACGTCACAAGATGTACCCAGTTGCGATTGTAAACATGGCGGAGACTCTGGAAAGTGATACTAGTGTGAGAGAAATGATTGATTTGGACAGCTTTTCGGACAGGATAGATGAGGAAAGTGATCAATCTGGTGCACTTTGAGGGCAACATTAAGAGATTTATGGATACAGCTCCCAACACTCATATGAAACATATATTTAAATAATCAAAAAACATTGGAAGGATTTCTTAACCTATTTTATACAACTAATATTACATAGATGGAAATATTTGTTTACATAGATGACCAAACCCACTGAGATAACTTAGGCTACAGTTTACCTCCCTGAGTTGACGTTATCTCTCTCAGTCCCACAGGAGAGCACTCTCCCTCTCCTTATTGTTGAAACAGCTAATCTCCGTTAGCTCCGAGCTAGCACCGGATGCTAACAACAACCCTATAACTCTCTCAGTCTCTCTTTCTCTCTCTCTCTCGAATCGACCAGTGGCCTTTATTTATCATGATCAATCAAAGAATCTACGAAACAATGACACCAGCCAGGCTCACCTTCATCTTTTGGGAACAGAAACATCGCCACTTCGACAGACTTGACATTACTACAGCCAGCGGCAATGCATCGTTTCCCCTGTGTTTTTCATCCCTCTTTCTTCACTGTCGCCTCCATTGTCAGATTTTCTCGATTGGCAATCAATTCCAGTCGACTCCGACACACTTTCCAGGAAAATACTAGCTCAAAAACGTTGAGAAATTCGACTTTGAAAAAGAGAAAAAATGAACGGTGGTGAATGTAAACAGTGCGGCGGCGTCCATCTCGTGACGTCACGCAGTAGATCGCAAGCCACGCCCACGAAGGCGAAGGTCGACTGCAGATTTCCCCGGAAAATTCAAAACTCGTCAAATTCGTTGCTATTCCAACATCTTTTGATATGGGTTCCAATGGACAATTTTGGTCATTACTATACGTATTAGCATAACAGATCATGCACAGGTGCACACTTCACAGGGTCTTTAACTCACTCAAATATAGTCGTTTACTTATTTCGTTGAAACGAATGTGCGTAGAGTTTTAAAGGATGCGTATAGTCTCACCTTGATTCTGGCGCATTGCTTATCGTTTTATAGATCTATTCTCACCCACCATCTTTGTTTGTGACGTAAAGAGTGTAAGAGTCACGTTTCTGAATCGGACACTGAGTGGATGCAGTCACAGCCAATCGGAGTCTGATTCAGAGGGTTGCCTGTCAGTTCCGTTGCTATGGTTCCGTTGTTATGTGTACTGAAACGAGATCCGGTATAATTCCACGCGCGAAAACAAAATACAAACTGGAATACGTTATTTTAGTGTCTTAAAAGTAAACTGAGGTATGAAGGGTTAACGTTACATCTTAAGATAATTTTTGTTCATGTTCTGTATACATACTGACAAGGGTATACTTAGTGTGGTTACTATGTTTACTAGCTATAACATTAACGTTACATCACTCTTTTTCACTTCTTACTCAGTCAGCCAGAGTGCAGATATCATCATTAGATTCACAAACCTGAAACATCATCCATTTCTTCACTGCTGGTGATGACATTGCTGTCGGCTGCTGATACTACTGCTGCTGCTGCAGCAGCTTGTGGTGCCTGCTCGATGAAAATAACTTTCTAATATCCATAACTTTATAGGCTATTAGCTTAAAACTTGTCAGGCACTAGGAAGGATCACTTCTTCTTCAGGGCAGGGAAGGCTACGCAGTACGCAGGCTACTGTCCCGCAGCAGCTGCCTCTCTGGTGGACTCCTGGACTGCACATTACTCCCGAGACATTTTCCAAATAAAAAATAATAATATTTAATTCTTTTTTTCTTTTTTAAAGTGAAACATCCGGGGCTTTTCAGAAAACATCCGGGGCTTGAGCCCAAGTAGCCACCTCCTAGCGCCGCCACTGCAGCTAATTATCAAAACAGTTGCTGGATTTGACTATTGAATAATTGACTTATTGTTTTCAGCTCTAGTCTAATCTTGAAAAGTTAGAGTAATCCCACCACATTTCCACAAAGAAAGACAGATCCATGGTAGAGCTGAGAGGGACGCAGGGCTCGAGCTTAAGGACGTCCCGTCATCCCGTGGCCGAAAAAAATTGTGTCGGGGAGGATAAAAAATAATTTTGGGACGAATTTGGGACGAGAGTTAAAATAAAAATACCCTGCTAACTCTACTACAAACGGCGATGAAAATGAAACCGACTGCACGTTTTGTGTAGCAAACAGTTATTAAACCTCCTTGTCAACATAAACACACGCACTAAACATTTAGCAACCCACGAAATACACACACATTACGTAGCTACAGCTGTGCCGCTGGCTGTGCCCGCGAATTCCTGGCCCGCAAATTCGCGGGTCTAGCTGAGTGTGTGTATTTCGCGGGTTGAGTGATGTAAAATGACAATGGTATCCCGGGGAGGAATTCTGAAATGTTTTACCGTTACATCACAAAAACGCATAGCAGAACCAGACCCTGGAGCGCCGGCCTCTTTATTTACTTACTCCTCTTCATCCCCTATGGGTAATAAGGCTGAGATGAGAACCCTCCATCGTATTTAGTCCTTAGCAATATGCTGCGCCTCTCCCTATGTATAGATGGGTACCGAGCCCCGGTATTAAACGGGCTCCGCCCGGGCCGGAATTATTAAAGACAGTGGTAACGTTAAGCTCCGACGTTATCTGACTTTTTATCAGTACTGGAGACATTTAAAAAATATGTCATATTTATTATTGCTACATAAACATTATATCGCAGTTTTAGTTTAGCCAACTCCATTTCTAATATGCAATAAGACTACAACATGTGTCTATGATTTATTTTCGAGCTTTCCAATCCAGACGAGATCTCTCTCCCGTCTGTGTGCGAGGGGGCTGGGCAGTTTGTAAAGGTCTCCTGACTGTGTTACAGACTGTCATCCTGGTTAGTGGTTACTCTTGGTTCTGTCTTCAGGACAGAGTGTTGGATGTTTTTGTTAATTGGATGGGACTAGATTTGATTCAATATTAGAGTAATTTTCTCGTTTGTGTGTTTGTTTAAATATATTTGGCCTTTGTTCATGTGATTGACTGATTTACTCAAATAAAAAGGTTGATGAATTATCATGTAATGATTTGTATGATGTTTTATTTATGTTAAAGGTCACTTTGAATGATTTTAACTAATGATAATGTAGAAAAACTAATATATTAAATTCGGGACAGCCACATTAATTTCGGAACGGCTTAGATTGTATTCCGGGACGGTTCCGGGAGGATGGTGAAAAAACTTAGTCGAGAGCCCTGGAGGGACGGTCTAGCAGAAGCACCATAGTTGAATGTATTGATAATAATGGCCTTCATGATACCCCGTCAATGCAACAAACATTATTAAAATCCACTTCACATACACCAGAACTGAAGCTACATTTTGAAAGCATAGTTTTCTGGACTAAACTCTACTTTATTCAAGATAAAGACAATCAGTTTCACCATAAGATGAACTGCAGCTTAGTGCACTGGCACCGCGGCCTTGGTGTTCCTGCTTGATTAGAATCATTACCTTAAGTCTAAGCCAAGTAAAGCTCAATTGAATGCTTTTTTCTAGCCTTTGTTTGCTCCTGTGTGCTTTGATCTAATGCTTATTAGCCTTGAATTCGTTTTTCTGCAAGTTTGACTACATTTAGGTTATGAAATCAGTGCCAATGTGGCTTCCTTACATTTGATGTGAGATTGTATGGTTGTCTGCTGAAGGTCTTTTGTCAATTTGACCAAGAATGGATACACTTTCATATACAAATCAGGCAGCCATGTATCAAGGGCAGGCAATACAATACAGGTATATTAAAAAAAAGAGAGAGAAACTTGGTCCGTGCAAATGTTCTCACTTGTCACAAGTTATATGTTGGAATGGATGATAGGTGTTACTTGTGGACAACTAGCAATAATCTTATTTTGGCATGACAATCGATTTTCTTCATGTAAATAAATCAACAGTAGCATACTCTCATTATTTGGACCACAGCTTTGAACCTCTGTGTAAAGTTGGTATACCACACCAAAAATCATACTTCGACACATCTATTTTCTTTATGAATTGATTAATCTAGAACATATATAAACATTTCCATCCCAGTTTCTCTAAGTCCAAGGTGATGATTCAAAGACATCCAGTTTATTACGATATAAAACATAGAAGAGTATATTTGAGGGGCTTAATACTAATCATACAGTATTAAATGTATGTTGGACCCTTCCAAGCGAACCTGTGTGGTTGTCTTACATTTCTCAAATAGAATTATATTGACAACCTGGTCCTTGTAATGTTCTTGAGAAATACATGATGAACTTCTACAGTAAACATTACATACTAGTCAGGCTGCTAAATTGGAATCAAGAACATTCCTCTTCTTCAGGATTTTTTTTATCGTTTCTGAATCCAACCTTCAAGTATTGATTAGAGTCCAACATCAAAAAACGCTTAAAGAGGAAGGGAGGAGGTCTGACAGCTTGTATGGCCGCGGGCAGGTATGAAGAGCGAGTTTGAGAGTGATTCATTCAAAGTCCTAGTGCAGCAGTGGTATTATTTATGGCTAACATTGAGTCATTTGCCCAGTCAGCCTTTTCCTCAGAAGCACATTTTTAAACCTTTTTGATTTCACCTATGTTCTTTAATTGTAGCTCTATTATAGAAGTATTTATAACTGAAACCGCTTTACTGTAACCACAGCAACCTACAATTTCAGCTCCCGTGTCCCCAGATCAAATCACCGACTCTGCACAATCAATGACACACTCTACCTGTTGCGTTCGATGGACCCATTTACATTGCCAGTTATCAACCATCACCATTCATGAACATCAGTAATGCTTGAGTAGTGTAATGTATCCACCAGAGGCAGCTGAATTTATTTCAGAATCAATAACTAGACAATTCATGCTGGGCTGCACACCTTGTCCTCAGAAATGACCTCATAAGCTCTTGGCACTGAGGCAATCCAATTGCCACATATTGAAAATTGAAAACCACACTTTACACAGTACATTTTCTTGACATTGTCAGAGCTTTTATGCACAGACTTGCCACTGTGTGTGGCGACACATTTGGGGATTTTTTATTAGGGATGTAACGATACCAAAAACTCACGGTATGATAATATCGTGATAAAAAGTCCACGGTACGATATTTATCGCGATATTGAAAAATAAAGAAAATGAATGTGAATTTTTCTTTAATATTTTTTTCTTTATTAAATAATAAATCGGATTTGTACAGCATTTTAGTAGGATAATAGTATTTTAAAGTGTAAACAATATAATAATCAGACCCTGCAATAGAATAAATCAAGTTTCACTTTAGTTTTTCAAGTAACTCAACTCTAACTCACTCACTCAGCATCATCAAGGTTATATTTTAGGAATATGAGCATGTCCACATTTCCAGGTAGTAGCTGGGATATTTGGGCGTTTACAATATCCCCTGCTGTGGAAAGAACTCTCTTGCTTGGTACTGATGTTGCTGGGACATAGAGATATGCTTTGGCCATTGGTGACAGCAGTGGGTAAAACTGTGCATTGTCTCTCCACCACTTCAAAAACAATACAGTTTTTGCCAAGAAGGTCAGGCTTATTGACAGGGCAAGATATAAATATACTGTTGGTACTTGTCAACGTCTCTAGGTATGTACATGTAGCCCTGTAAATATGATGTCCTTTTGTGTTATCTGTTGTTTTATGTTCATGTTGTAACCTACTTGCTGCCATGTTGGACGTTTGTTTAAATAAAGGTTTAAAAAAAAAAAAGTCGTCGTCAGTCTTACAAAGGTATTGAGACATTTATTTACCGCGATATTCGATATATCGTTACATCCCTATTGTTTATTGTAGTCTACGAAAGGAACAAGCTATAGCTGGTCTATCAAAGATGTCACTAGGCCTGAATTTGTTTATTCTTGTTAATGGTTTCCATCAGAGCCCCTGATGCACTCAATCAGCTATTTAATGCGCTGACTTCACTGTACCAGCATTACCATAGAAGCACACTCAAAAGCAGATTGACGCAATTTAAATTTACCATACAATTTCACCATATCTGAGGTGTAGCCATCAATTGTGTTCAGCCTGTATGAGAGTGGCTATGTTAAACGTTGACTTCTCCTCAGGAAGTCGTGCAGTTTCAATTAATAAAAGAGCCCGTTTGTTTTAACCGAACAATAGCGCTTTTCCAGCTTTTATGAAAAAATGCCAGGATGTTATATTTTTTTCTTTTCTTTCCTTTCTTTTTTTTGAAGGAAGGCTGTATACTCAAGAGACTTTCATCTAGACCTTTTCGCCCACATTCTCTATAAAAGTCTTTTGACACCCTGTGTTCTCATGTTCCCAGTAGTAAAAGGTTGAAGAACAGTGTAACACATGACACATTGCTCTGTTGGGCCTCAGCACCTCTTGACTTCTCTAGTATTATAGCTCTTCTAATATGAATCATCACAATATACTTGCACCTAGACGGTTGCAAACGCAGGAAATGCAGCTTTCTGAACGGAGAGTTGGTGAAGCATTGGGATTTGATAACATCATTACATGGTCTTATCTATTTTCTCAAGGATACAGTTGGAGAAAAAAAACTGCAGAACAAGTGTGGCATAATGAGAAAGTTGAACAGGCCTCCTCTGACCATCCTCCTATTCTGCTTGCTTTTTTGAAGTCCAAGGCTGTAATGCACACTGTGTGTGTGTGTGTGTGTGTGTGTGTGTGTGTGTGTGTGTGTGTGTGTGTGTGTGTGTGTGTGTGTGTGTGTGTGTGTGTGTGTGTGTGTGTGTGTGTGTGTGTGTGTGTGTGTGTGTGTGTGTGTGTGTGTGTGTGTGTGTGTGTGTGTGTGTGTGTGTGTGTGTGTGTGTGTGTGTGTGTGTGTGTGTGTGTGTGTGTGTGTGTGTGTGTGTGTGTGTGTGTGTGTGTGTGTGTGTGTGGGGCAGTATTTTTGGACAAGCTGATTTGATTTTCTGTCACTGAGCTATCTCTTCTTGTCTCTATATCTCTCTATGAAATAGGGTTTTCTGCACCCTGCATGGCATTGACAAAAATATCTTAGCTCATGTCTGTTAAATGCGCAGGATCACTTTCTTTCAATTCACTTGACGACCACACAAGCTAAAGAGAAAAGATTAAGACAAGGCGTAGAGGAAAATTCTAATATTATGTTTTGAATTTTGTTACTAAATGTTTGCATACTATTTCCAATGAGTTACTTAAGGAACAAGTTCAACTCTAGACGACTGATGGGCTCAATATCACTTACCGTAATATGGCTGCATTTCTTTAGCTCTAGGATGCTGATGTCTTCTTTGCTGAAATGGCTTGTTTGCTCTTTTAGCTGTGTAGGCCTAAATATCGGCATTGGGATTTGACTTGTTGTGTTATTATTTCTGAGCTTGATGTTTAAGCCTTAAGGTTCGGCTCCTGCTGTTCCGTATCTTTGGCTGATCTTGGCAGTTCTCGTGTTCCTGAGGTCCTTGGTGTGACTCAAACACTTCCGGAGCTATAGAGCCACATCGCTCACTTCCCGAGGAATCAGAAACACATGCACTCTCAAGATCAAGCTCCACTTATCCCCTTTCTTAGCTCGACCCCCAACAGTGTTTTTCCACTGTGACTTGTACTGGTAAACCTCCACACACAGCGGATTGAGTCAGGTGTTTGAAACAAAACAAATGCAGTGCTGGTGTTTACTGATTGCTTGCAACAAAAGACACTCATCTAAACAACTTCGCGCCCGACGCCACTTTAGTTAGATGAACACATTTGAAATGTAGGTGTATTTTCCATAAGTACATGTTAGTAATTCGTCCAAGCAGATGTTCTCACATATGACAGACCCCATGCATTGCAGATGAGATTGTGGAGACAGCAGCTGTCTCCTCAGTATGCACACTTCCTCATATACATAGCAATTTTGAATCACGAGTGTGCCCTTTATGCCCTCTCGATGCCTGGGAAAAACACGTCTCTCTTCTGTTTAGTACAAATTCAGAGAGAATAATTTAAAAGTTGTTGAGACTGCAGTTTGTCTAATTAGTAATTGTAATGATATGCCTTCTTTCTGCCTCTAATTAGCGGACAAGCTGAGACAACGGGGCTGGGTGACGTAAAGGAGCCGTGCTTCCCTCTATAACTACTGTCAAAGTGTCTATATGTAGCCGTATGAATGTAAAGCAGGCTGATGCTGGAGGAGAATGTCAAAGATAACAGCGCTGACTGACTTGTCGGAAAATAATTGATTTTGTTCAAACATACATTTTAGTGAAACACTTAATAAATTGCATGCTCTTCATGGAGGTTTTTTTTTTTTAGAACATTGTTAACATGTGAAGAGAAGTCACCTCAGCTCTCCTTGATTATTAAGCTTAAACAAACGTCACTTTTCCGTCCCACGTTAAGATTATGGAGGTTTGTCTAGCGTGTAGAGTATAAAACACAGCAGAATACTATGATCATTCTCCTGCCCTTAAAGTCTTTTGACATTTGATATTTTTCTCAGGGTCAATAAGTGCCAACAGCAAAACCAACAATGAATGGATCCTTCTAACAATTGTTGTCTGCAGTTGCCAAAGCCTGATATAGCTTATTCCTTGGTGCCATATTCAAAAAAAGAATAAAAACAAAATCAATGAGCCACAATATTGTTCCTCTGTGACATGTTCCTTCATTACCATTAACACGGGCGCTGCAGTTTATTTTGAGGCAATCCCACATACCCCATCCTGCTTCAGTAATTACTCACACACGCACGCACGCACGCACACACACGGCTGAAAATAGTCCCCAACAAATGCACTCTCTACTACTGTTGAGTAATGTTTTCTAAAAACTACAGGGCCCAGCTGTTTGAGGAACTCGTTTTTATTTTATTTTAGCTTGGATTTATTTTTGTTTGGATTTATTGGAAAATATACAACACATAAATCTGTCTTCTGTAGAGGAAGTGCAATTTAATTGATAGACTAATGTATTGTTGGTGTTGGTCGTTTCATGGGATTTGTTGGTCTGGAGTATAACAGCGACTTTATCCTGTCACTGAGGATCGGTAAATATAATATATTCACTGATTACTCCTTTTGAATAAGCCTAATGAGCCTATGTTTATTCTTAATAATTATATATAATTTATTTGTATTAATTATAAGGCATTTTAACCATCCAGGGGATGCTTGAAAGTGGTGATGAACTCACAAGCAGCATTAGAGCCTTGAGATATGACAGTCCCCTGAATATGTCGCTATGCTAGTGATTCAAAATAAGAACAAGTAGATATTATTCAAACAAAAACAGGCCTAGTGCTCTATTTTTAGACCAGGGCTTTTAGGCTTTTTTATTACTAGTGTTCTATTCTTTTTACCTTTTAACATATGATGCACTCAATTAATGTTGTAATTTTCACATTACGCATTTGTGCGGAGGGTAGAATCAAATGTTAACCACATCTGACTCTGTTTCCTGAACTCATAATAGACCAAGTAAGGGTGTTGATTTTGCATTCTTGTATGCACAAAAGCATTTTTTTCACAAGTTTTGCCACATAATTAGCAGGGCAATTTACACAAGTTGTATTTTGGTCCCAACGTCCTGGTTAATGACTCTGGAATCGGCTATATTAAGTGAATAAGCAATCAGTGGAAAACAATCTCAAAATAAAAATGTCCACCATCCATAACTTGAGTGTGCTCTTAGCTGCATGAGGCTTGAACATTTGTTACTTTAAGCACCTAAACAGCAGCATTTAATGTGTAAATGACATGGTAATTGTAAATTAGGATGCATTTGATAGCTTATGCATCCCATAATTATCCTTCTGGTGACGTGGACGTGCCAGCAAGGCTGTCCTTCACATAACTGATGCTAACATTATCTTAAGATTGATATTTTAACTCGAGCCTCCAATGACTAATGGAAGTTAAACGCTCCTGTGGTTGTTGTTAGGCTGCTGTTTTTCAAGGGCTCTCAGGGGTTCTTGGCTTGTTGTTGAGTGCGATATTATGGAACAAATAGCTGGGCTTAATGGTGATATAGATGATTTAACCGCCCTCAGGGCAATGAAAAAAGGAAAATGATTTTGTACGCCTCGACGTTGTACAAGGTGTTATTCTGTAGGTGTTTCGAGGCTTGTAATACCTTTGTGCTTCCTGTGAACATACTCTGATGTAAAATCAGGCAACGTTTCACATTGTCTCAATGTAAAAATACCTTTTAGACTAAATCTCTTTATAGAACATCTCCTTTTTAAGTACTGGTTAATCTATATAATTGCCAGTCACATGTGCTTTCTGGATTTATGAATGTTGTTTGAGTGCTGTGCCTCAGCTTCCTCCAGGCCCAGCTCCGACTGCGTTGTCTGCTCTGTTCTGTCAGAGATGCTGTGGCTTTAATCCTTTGCCCACAGGGGACGGCTGACATGGATGAGAGTAAACTGTTGACATGGTGCTGTCTCCTATGCGCTGTGATCAAAGACAGTCCAGCCCTACTGTTTCACAACCTGTCTTCAAATATGCTCCAAGTGTCTGCCACGGAGACACCCTCCATCTCTGTTTCACACTTCGTGTTAACCTCTGATTTTCCCCCAGAGTGAATTGATACGTCTGATGATAAAAAAAAGCATTTTATGATATTAGTAATTTATGACCCCTCCCATTTCGCCTGTGTGACCTCCCTCCAAGTAATGAATTTGATTTGGAAAACACTCACTAAGGCTCATGCCATAGTGGAAACCATTTTTGGAGACAGCAATGCTTCGACTTTAAGTGCAGGGAGAGACTTGGCTTGATGTAATGCTTAGTTTAATTAATCCCAGTAATGATGCAACTATTAGTAAGAGCTGCGCTCGTCTTTAAGTAGCTGGAGACGTGTGAGTGTGTGTGTATATGTGTGTGTATCTATAACTCACTATCGGGAGGTAGTTTAGCTTCAGGAGTCCGAAGAGTTCTGCGGTTGTTGCTGTAGTAACTTTTAACCTCATGAGACTGTAGTGTGACATACAGTTGTCATGGTTACAGAGTCATGATGCATGGCATGTATTTACACAATTAAGAGAAGTGAACTCCTGCCAAAAACTGAGATTTGTTTGGTTAAGATTGTTGGGAAAACTCTTAAACCAAGTTTATGTAGATGTTTTGGTAGACAATATTATGTTGTGTTGAAATATTTAGTGCTG
This sequence comes from Notothenia rossii, assembly GCF_949606895.1. Taxonomy (NCBI): domain Eukaryota; kingdom Metazoa; phylum Chordata; class Actinopteri; order Perciformes; family Nototheniidae; genus Notothenia; species Notothenia rossii. The sequence continues at coordinate 75,156,177 of NC_136903.1, read as the reverse complement.
TAATAAGTAGTTTGTAGATCCATTTATACATTTCTTAATGGACATACGAATGCTACATGTGTATAGATACAGTGAGAGTGCAGTTAAAGATAACAATTTGACACTAATATAATTAGTATTAAACTATGTGTAGATTAATATTTACAATATTCTTCTATTATATTCCTATATTTTGGCACTGTGGTTAAACAATCAGTTTGCTCTCATGCTTGCTGCACCAAGGTTGAAGAAGAAGAAAGTTGATGTAATTAAATGAGACTAATTTAATCAGAAAATCACAGAAAATAAAGATTTTGTTTGAATTACTTTTTATTTCTAGGATGATGACATCTTAAAATATGATGATAGACATTCAGAGCTTTATTTAAAAATCTCAAAATTGCAATTTGTAACTAGATGGAAAACATAAATTGTGAACAACAAAGTGTCCAAAATGGTTTCAAAAACTGTATTTCGACATGTTTAGATTTCTGCTTTATTTTGAGCCAGCTCACTGATTTATTTTAGTTCTCCCGGCTGTTCCCTTTAGACAGAAACAATCTGCCTACACATTTGTTTGCATCCTCCTAGCAACAGGCAACTAATATTAGCCAATACATCTCCTAGTTGAATGCCACAGTGGATTGAGAGTGCTTGACGCAACACAACACACTCTGTTTTGCTTGAGCACCTGATTGACAATGGCTATAGCTAGACATTTTTGTCTCCACTGGCACAGACTGCATCCGTTGTAGAGCACATTCACATTGATTATTGCAAGTCTGGGACTAGGGACTGTGTATGCTCAAGGACAATTGTTGCCTGCCTCTAGCATTCACTGTTGACAATGTTTGATTTCTTTCGGCCAATTTGCCCTAAGAAGCTCAAGAGACATTTGTGCCCAGAAGACATGCATGTATTACTGAGTGTCTGCACTCCTGGTATAGGATGTCTGCATTTTACTGATTTAGGTAATGCACATGTGAGTTTTACAGGGAAGTTATTGTGTCATTATTATATCCCTGCGATTATTGGGAACATATTGACCATCCAGTCTATTTAATTATTTTTCTTCCTAGGCTTTTAAATAATTGTATTTATTGTAGCTGTGAGAGAGCAGGACACATCATAGGTACTGAAGGAGAGACTTTAATCGGAAATGTACATGTAACTTAAAACTGTGCTTAGAAAAATAGGAACTTGCTGATGGTCTTAAGCTGGACCTTAACACAAAAATAATTATTAATTTCTTCTCGCTCATGACTATTTCTGCTTCTCTTAATTTCCTCCTATCTATAGAGATGTTTTTCACTGTCGTGATAAAAAAATTATCTTTCAACGGCTGACTGAAACCTGACCTCTCTGCAGCTGGTTGATACTAGTTTTTGTTAGGTTTAGTTTACTGTGATACGTCTAGCTGAGCGTGGTTGACTAAAATAAAGGGACACGCCACCACAGCAGTGTTCATTCAGCCCTATCAGACTATTGCCTTGTGCATGCACTGTGTATTTGTGTTGAATCCATCCTGCATAAAGCTTTTATTACACAAACACTCAAAGACAATCTCTTGACTTGAAGACGGCTTTATTCACAGTATAATATTACCTCCACAAGGCTTCTCCTGTTTTCCGCAGATGGTGATGATCATTACTAACCATTAAGGCATTGTGTCAATTGATGGCACCTGGACTCAAAACAAGGGCTTTGTTCTTGATTTTTTTGGAGCACATTGTCACCACTGTTGCTCCTGCTTCAGTTTTCAGTTAGGGAGATTAAGGCCCCATTTACACGGGAACGCAAACAAACCGAAGTCGATATAAAAAAAGTAGGTCTGTCAAGTTAATAACGCGTTAACGCACATTTTTTTTTAACGCCACTCATTATTTTAACGCGATTAACGCATGTGTATTTTTTTCCCTCGGCGGCCCCGTAGTTTCAGAGCGCATCAAGTTCCACGCTAACCGGCAGGCACCGACTGGCCATCGGGAGGACCGGGAAGGTGTGTTTATGTGTGGCGCGAGAGAGACCTTACGTGTATTGTTGTTGTTGTTGTTAGCATCTGGTGCTAGGTAGCTACGCTAACGGATATAAGGAGCTGTTTAAATGAAAACAGAGGAGTGACATTTCGCCGACAACTGCGCCGAGCACTTGACTTTATGCAGGTAGCCAGACAGTGGGACATTGTACGAAAGGTCAGCACACTCAGCACGGATAGTGCGCGCAACATGATTGCAGCGTACAGGCAGCTCCCGTTCGAGCACACACACACACACACACACACACACACACACACACACACACACACACACACACACACACACACACACACACACACACACACACACACACACACACACACACACACACACACACACACACACACACACACACACACACACACACACACACACACACACACACACACACACACACACACACACACACACACACTTTGTATTGTATTATTGTATGAGAGAGGTTCCAGATTGAATTGAGGCGAATATTTGTAATGTTCAGAGGTTGTTGTGTTTAATATTCATGAGAATATTTGTCATTGTTCAAATGATAATAAAATGCATAAAGCATATTTTTCCACTCATATGTTGATAAGAGTATTAAAAACTTGAAAAATATTCCTCTAAGGTACATTTAGAACAGATAAAAAATGTGCGATTAATCGCGAGTAACTATGGACAATCATGCGATTAATCGCGATTAAATATTTTAATCGACTGACAGCCCTAAAAAAAAGTATTCTGTTCACACGGATACGGCTCAATAAACGCGTCCCTTCAAACGAGATCGCTCGACCCGCTGGAGCCGCTGTAGTACATATGCCGGGCCTGTAAGTGGCGCTGTACTTCCGCCACAAAATATACCAAAAGCAGCAAAGAAGACCCCCGAGCATTTTTGCCATGGTTGCCTAGTTGCCCGGTTGCCCTTCTGTTCATTCTCCGCTGTGGATTTAGCAACATGTAGTTCATGTAATTCTCTATGTCCACTTGTTGCTGATGGTTGTGGTAGAGGAGCTGTAGATTTTGCACTAACATCTGTAGCATGGTCAGTAGCAGTAGCTGCTAGAGCAGTGAGCAGCAGAGGTGGGGAGAGGCGGGGCTATGGCTTCATCGTTATCAGGAAATGATCGTATAGGACGTACACATGGAGCCGTTTGGCCCCCGAGAGCGTTCCGTCCGCAGATCTATCCACATTGGGACCCGTTATCGTTTTAGGGGTCCGTTTTCGTTCCCGTGTAAACAGCACCTAAGAAGATCCAAAAAACGAAATGAGTCATAATAGCCAGGCCAAGATACTAGGTAAAAGTTATTAAAGTATGTTTCAGTCTCTTTCAGCACTGGGTGTTAAAGTCCCTCCAGAGAGTAGCGGCAACAGCTGCAATTTGCCAGGAGATTTGAGGCAATTTCACTGAATGTTTCTATTAAACTGAAGTAAAGAGGTACTTTCGCTGAATCTACAATTTGGGGGATACTCTGTATAGTTTTTTAAAGGACTTTTAGGTAAGTGTTGCATTTATAGCCTATTGATCTTGAACTTGGATGACTGAAAAACCCTCAATTCTTTGACATAATGACAATATTAATGCCATTTTACAAATCAATCCCTTTATATGAAAACTAAAAACTACAGAGCCTGCAATTGATAACTACAGTATGGTAAAGGTCAGACATTTCAAAACTGATAACAATGTTTTGACATCATCACAGTACTGCTGAAAGTTGGCACAAGTTAATATTGAGTCATTGTCAAGTCCTAGCAGATAGGCCAGTGTCAAAGTTAGACTCATTACACATCCATCCATCACCTCGACCTTCCTGCTCTCAGTATTTTGTGCAGCTGCATTGCTGGTACACTTTGTTCTGCATTGGCACCAAACATTGTAAATCTAACATGTGCTGCAGAGTTTCCAGGGAGGCTGGCTTGTTATTTTCTTTATAAATCTCTCACGCTGTGGCCATTTTGGTTTTATCATACATGTTTAATAGATTGTTGGAAACGTTGACAAAGTATTTTTCTCCAACTGTAATTGAAACTGCTCTTTTGTCTGCCCCCCACAGTTGAATCTGGTGGCCAACCTCACCTTGCTGGAGACGAGCACCATGGGAGCACGGGCATAATGAGGGAGAGGAGGGCAGCAGGTGACCCCTACTGGTCCTATTCAGGTGAGTCTCATTTGTGCGCTGAGCAGAGCCCTCAGTAGGAGGGGAAATGCCTTTCTTTGACATTTTCGCCTCTGCTGTATCTTGCCCATAATACTCATATTTTTGTCTATTATTTTTCTGGAAAACCCTCGTTTTATATTAATAATATACCTCAGTGTACGTTTTCTTTGTACTTTCATTATTACCTCTTAGCTAATGCACTGGAAAGAAAAGAAACGGCAAGATGCAAAGGGAGTTGATGTTGTAGCCAATTGCGATTATCCACAAATGGAGAGTTGTTTAAAATGTATTTCTTTTTTATCTTGTGTGGATAAGGCAAGCCGTTTTGTGGATGGAATTGCATGACAATCATTGAAATAGCATGCCATTTCATTAAAAGCCTGCAATTAGTCGTGAATCTTTCTCTGATTCTAAATGAAATGGTAACAAGTACAAGAGTCAAACAGGAGGCATAGAAGACGATTATGACCTTTATGTCACATTTACTTAGAGACCTTAGTTTTTATTAAAGTCAAGTTTATACCAAGTTGTTAAAGCCTAACTATAGCTGTTTTGAAACTCAACTCTAATATTAATAACTATTTAGGTTCAGCAGCTGAATTATACGGTGTTTTCAAAATCTATTTAGTCAAATGGTTGTGAAAACATGTTTGATGTGAGAAGCTTCATTTTGTATATTTTAAATGTACATAGCATTTTGTATATACAGAAATTATCTTAATAGATTGTTCAGTCTAATACTTTATTTGCTACCAACAATCAGTATTTTTCTATAAAATTGTTTTGTATAAACAATACTTAAAGGTTGTTTAGAAAAAAGGAAATCAATGACAACAAAGCTCCTTCTGCATTACACATTCTTGTATCTTTAATAGTATGATGCTTTGTGCCAGGTGTGTGCCGACATCCTGATGCAGTTTTTGACCGGGAACAGTTCTGACAAACATAAATTAATGTTCTTTAAGAGCACTGCTTCACATTCAGCTATACACATTTAAACAGTGCAAACACAGCCCTCAGTTGGCCATTGAGCAGCTCCAGTGGGAAATGGGGGTTATGTGCTTTGATCGAGGGCAACTTGCTGGAAGAGCTCAGGAAGGGAGGAGCAGTCGGTACAATTATATTTACAGGTTCCAAGGTCCAAAAACACCCCCCAGCAAATAACTAACTTGGTCCCTCTGCTTGGAATGAATCACAGCTCTGACAATTATTATTCTGATGGAATATTTTGTCTTTGCTGTTCTCATGGTTTTAGGCAAGGAAATGTTTATGGTTTTAGTTTTTTTCCAAAGATTACATTCATTTTTCCATCATATTATTGGTTGGTGTTTTAACACTGCTATAGAACACTGTGATAAAAAACCCATTGATTTTTTTACACTACAATATATCCTCATTGTACAAAATAACTTTTCTTTTGTGAAGATCTTTGACTTTAGTGAGCGATTGCTTAAAAATGACCACATTATGAACCAAATCTCCAGTGGGACTCTTTATTTTGTTCTGCTTTGCTTTTGAGACATCTGGCTTTATTCTTAGTTCATTTATTTTGCTCAGTGATATTCTAGGACTGTTTGTATGTTATTTGACAGAATGCTGTGTATAATTATGTAAATAGTCAGAGCTGCAGGCTGTTTTAACACCTACTAATATTTTTGAGCCCATTGGGAAAATATGAAGTTTAGTCTTCGTGAGCAGAGTTGTTTGAAGGAAGAATGAAGCTGGTAATTCTGAGGCGATCAGATCTTTTAATGTTTAAGATTTGTATATCAGGCGGCTGGACAGAAAAGAACACACATCGGGTTAGGGAATTGGCTGACTTGGGTTGATTTTGGTCGTTCATTTCAAGCTGTGCAGAGCACACATTCCTACCAGGGAAGGCAGCTGGCTGATTGTACTGAGAAAAGGGGAAGCATTGAGGGAACACAGAAATGTCCATTGCTTTGGAAAGGTAATTAGTGGCTAAGGCTGTGAATGGGGGGCAGACAAGCGTGCCTTAGCAGCTAAATGGTTATTAAGGGCATTTGCTCCGTGCAAGTGAGTGTAAAAGAAATGCACACAGTAGGGTCAGACTAAAGCTAGAGGGTACTGGTGCAAGACTGGCAAAAGCTGTATGAGCTAGACACATATAGAGTACATAACATACGGGAGCTTATAAACCATTGTTTCAGCCAGACTCCACACCCTTCTCTGTGTCTACTAACTTCTGGTGGGGAGAGCTTTTGAAGAATGAGGAACAATATTAGCGTCAGAAACTACTGCAGTAGCAGATACAATATAGAAGGTCCACCAACTTAGAACATTTCTTGATCCTTGTTTGTTCTTATTAGATTTAAAGGTTTGACTTTGCACCTACTTACAATGATTGCTAAGTTTACATAATGCTTTAAATGTTTGCTGATATATGACATAATGGTTTGGAGTTTTTACATTATGTAATGATATATGTCCGAATCAGTATATAAGTACATCCCATAGTTTTCATGGGGAGAGAGGTTGCCCTTGTATTTTGCACATTAGTCCGGAGCATTGAGGAATTGGGCCAAAGTGCAATGGGAGCGCTCATCATTTCATGACATGTCATGTCACTATCCTGTTTGCTTTGGTATGAACCTTGTTGTAAGTGGCCTCGAAACCTACACCCTGAAATTTGATTAAAAGTTATTTAAGGCATGGTGTGTGTGCGTGTGTCGGTGCGCGTATAGAGGCATTTTTCATAAGAGGGATGATATCATGCTAACGGTTAGACTCCCACAGGAACAAGGCTATGCATCATTTCCCCCCTTTTTATATCTCTGCAGGTTTTCTCATCTTCTCTGTTGGTTCCTCAGGCTTCCGTTAGAGGTTGTTTTATATTTCTGGCCAATATAGGCAGTAGGTTGCTTTTGATTGCACTCTTGTTGATTTATTGTTCTAGTTTAATTACAGCACAACAGTTGGAGTACCTTAATGTGCATTTGCAGAAGCATTAAGCTTGATCCCCTCTGTGTGTAGATTGAAAAAGGAAGAACAAAAGGAAGCACAAAAATAATGGCATAAGATGTATAAAAATATTGATTAGTACTCTGGAGATAATCTACACTTGATTGATGCATTATGAGATTCCCTGAATTAACTTGCATGTCCTTCCAGACAGAGATGAAGCAATTAGTCCTTCTGAAAGATTTAGGTTCTTGCGGTGCTCACTGTGAGAACTAATGATTTGTTAGAAAAATGCCAACTGTGTGTAATAGGGAAAATTAAAAATGCAGTAAATAGCATGGTATTCTACATCCACAAATGAATAATCTAGCAATTAAAAGCTCTACACCTCCAGTGATTTTTCACATTCATAAATCCGAGCTCTGTGCTTTGTATTGATAGCGCTCCTCCTGCAGCAGTCATGGCCGTTTGGATGGAAGCCATCCTGACAAGCTGTTGTAGCCGCTGAAAGAGCCTGCGATTGTCTGATACGTGTGGATTATATTTCCCCTCAGCCTGACTGTTTTATTCCACTTCACTGAGGTTTCCCGTGATCATTACCAATCTTTCCACTCATGTCTCACATAATGAAGTGAATGAAGTGTCATTTTCAATCAATTGCTTTGTTGATCCAACTTAATTAGTACGTTAGAGGATACATAACAAGATTAGGTAACTCACTGTTCTTGATTGTCAGGGCTGTTTGTTTTGGCTTTGAATTAACCTTCTATTCTACTGCGGCACCCTCTTTCTGTAGTTTCACATTATGCACTTTCTATTTTTGGTAAAAAGACTAGCTAAAATTGATTTGTTGATTTAGTTGATAATTCACCCTATTAATATGCACTTTAAAGAGCCTCAGTTGTTCAGACCAAGTTTTAAGGTTGATTTCAAAATGTGACTTTGATGAGTTTGTTTTAGCATGGTAAACCTTACATGTCGTAGAAGGTTTAAATTGGCTGGTTGCCTTGTGAAAGCAGTGCACTTTGTCTCTTGCGACTTGACACCCCCCTTACAAAGACTGGAGGGAAAAGAGCAACGCCATGTTGTCATGGTGCCCGACAGAAGGAGCTCAGCCTCCTGGAGGTATAATGAATCGTGAGGAGGATTGCTCCCGGTAGACCTACATGTTTGAGAAGCACTTGACTTTAAAGCAAAGCTCCCTGACTATGAGGCTGTGCAGGGGGTATGCACGCAGGCTAAAGTATGCGGCATATTATACACGGATACAGAGACGTGCTCATCAGGGATGAAGAAACAAATGCCAGCCCTAACAAATGTTTCCCTGCGAGTTTCTCGGCTGGGAAAGAAAAGTGATATCTCCAAAGATCTTAACATGCTTCTATTAATGAAATCAGATTTTTTTTTTTTTTTTTTTTTAAATAATTATGTTTGCTCGTGATTGTTCGGAGACAATCACATAATGACTATTAAAGCTATTGTGATTAATCATGATAAACCATTTTTGTTTTCAAAATGAACACAAAGCAATTGTTCACTCAGATGAGATTCTTGAATGGCAGCTGAAAATCACAGTTGAATTACATTTCCAATTATCATCCAGACCATTGACATTACCAGGAACTAGACTATATGCCCTGCAATTTTCCAAAGTGGCCATAAGAAATATCAATCTTAGAAGGGGGTCTTTTTTCCAGCAGTTTTGCATTACCATGTGCAAAAAGTATACATATTCTTCTTAGGTGAACATTTGCTATCACTCATCATTGTGCACACCAACCACAATCCATTCAAATGAAATGTCAAGCTTTTCAAACCTTGCATTGATTCTTGCTTCTCTAACTGATGCACCAAGCCTCTAAAGCTTTGGCCCTACCCCCCCAACCTCATTCTGCGACAAATGTAGTTAAGCCTTTAAAGCAATAGGTTTTAATGTTTCTTTTCAATCACACAGTCTCTGTAGATTGCTGTTTTTCTGATGTGCTATTTTCAATGACGGATGTTTGGCAGCTGAGAAAATGTTTGGAATGGTTGAGCATTTTTTCGATGACACAATAGTTAACTCAAAGTGTCATGGAACACAAATAGGAATGTATTAGCAGTTAGAAGGCAGCTTTTATTTTGAAATGTACTTTGAAAGAGATGGCACTTCCTTTGTGGCTATGACTACTTCCTTAAGTTCCAGGAAGTCCTTTTTACACATGGACACTAATGCAATAAGCATGTAATGGGAACACTAGCTGCAGAATCCCCATCCATCCTTTGTTCTAAGCCAAAACGTGGCATTATCAGTAAGTCAAGTTACTAATTATTATCTTAGCTACAAGTGTTTGATATTATTTGTGGTAATATATTTTTGTAGTAAGGATAATTATTATTTTTGTAAGAACTTGTTGCTGTGTTATAGTGTGTTACGTAATGCTGTGTAATGTTGCATTGCATATTTACCTGCAATAACCTGTTCTTGTAAAAAGTACATTTATTCTGTAAATGTTAAGAACATATCATTGTTTTATGTGTACTTATGGAGAAATGTATTTTGTTTCAGTTTCACACTTCTTATCATTAAAATCCCCGCCAAATACAACACCTGCCTGTTACTTGGAGGAATGATGCTGAGGAGAGTTTAGCTGGCTGTTAAGTTTCAATATCCACACGTTGAAAACGAGAACAGTACAGTGAAATGATACCTACATTACAGAAGAACTGGATCTAGATGTGGATTTATGTCAGTATGATGCTCTGCTTGCTGCATATCCAAGGTCATACAGCCCAGAAACATGCTTACAACAAGTTATTGTAATTCAACATCATGGAGGATGAGTTGACATCAACATCGGACAAGGAAAGTCTTAAAACACGTTCTCATGTATCCCACAGTAGTAAATCCGCCCGCCTTGCTAAATCCTCACGCTCTTCAACAGCAAGAAGTGTTAGCATGGCAGCTACTAAGGCACGTTCGGAAGCTAATGCAGCTCAGGCTAGGGCAGCCTTTTCACAATGAGAAATGGAAATAAAAATTGAGAAGGTTCGTATCGAAGCGAGATTGGATGCTCTTCAGCATGAGAAAGAAGCAGAGTCAGCACTCGCTAAAGCACTGATCATGGAAGCTGCTGCTGCTGAGTTAGGCTCCCGAAGTAGTGTGGAAGAGATAGAGTCCTTGACTTCTCAGATAAGTTCACATCAGAAAGTCAGTGAATACATAGCTCAACACACAACTATAAATGTTAACCCAACAGTCAAGCAGCAGTCTGATTCCCATCAACAGGGATTACAGTATGACTCACGTCTTCTAGAGCAGCAGTCTGACTCACGTCGTCTAGAGCAACAGTCTGACCCACGTCAACAGGGACTACAGTCTGACTCACGTCTTCTAGAGCAGCAGTCTGATTCACGTCAACAGGGATTACAGTCTGACTCACGTCTTCTAGAGCAGCAGTCTGACTCACGTCGTCTAGAGCAACAGTCTGACCCACGGCAACATGGACTACAGTCTGACTCACGTCTTCTAGAGCAGCAGTCTGATTCACGTCGTCTAGAGCAGCAGTCTGATTCACGTCAACAGGGACTACAGTCTGACTCACGTCTTCTAGATCAGCAGTCTGACTCACGTCTTCTAGAGCAACAGTCTGACCCACGTCAACAGGGACTACAGTCTGACTCAAGTCATCTACAGAAGCAGTCTGATTCACGTCAACAGGGACTACAGTCTTTCTCACGTCATATGGGGCTACAGTCTGACACAGGTTCTATAGAGCATAAGTTCAGCCCGTATCAGGTTCTTCATGAGCATCCTGACGCAAACCCTTTCAGCAGAGAGCATCTTGGCTTACAGCAAAGCATCCAACAGCATTCTAAATTACACCACCAGGACCAACATCAGGGCAGTTTTTATAGAGACCAGCATCAGACTGTCACACCATTTCATGATAATGAACAGGTTCTCAATCAAAACCGCTCATATTCTCATTATTACCCAGATCAAAGAAAATAAATGTCAGAACTTGCCAAATTTCTAGCCAAAAGCCAGCTAGTGCTAGGTGGATTGACAAAATTTGATGATCAGCCGGAAAATTACCTCGGGTGGAAGTCAACGTTCAACAGCTCTGTGGAGGGTCTGGATCTTTCTGCTCATGAACAAATTGACTTACTCATAAAATGGTTGGGGCCAGACTCAATCAAACAAGCACGTCGACTGAAATCAGTCAATGTCAGACACCCATTGGTCGGCCTCAAAATGATTTGGTCAAGGCTGGAGGAAAGTTACGGCTCGCCTGAAGCCATAGAGAGGGCTCTGTTTTCTAAAATAGAAAACTTTCCAAGGATTTCTAATAAAGAGAACCACAAGCTCCGTGAGCTTGGTGACCTGCTCTTTGAACTAGAAGCACCCAAAGAGGATGGATACCTACCTGGCTTGACATTCTTGGACACAGCAAGAGGTGTGGGTCCTATTGTAGACAAGCTGCCCTTTCATCTGCAGTAAAAGTGGATGTCTGTAGGTTCCAGATACAAAGAAGAACATGGAGTAGCCTTTCCACCTTTCTCCATTTTTTCTCAGTTCATACAACGTGAGGCCAAGGCTAGGAACGACCCCAGCTTCAATACCACAGTCTCTACTACACCTTTGATAAAGGAAAGACCAGTAGGAAAGCCCATTAGCAAATACCCTGTCACAGTGCATAAAACCAGTGTGTCCATCGAAACTGCCAACAATGCAGAGACATCATCAGAAGATCCTGGAAAAATATGCCCCATTCACAAGAAACCTCACGCACTTGGAAAATGCAAGAGTTTCAGAGCCATGCTTCTTGAGGATAGGAAGAAATTACTCAAAGAAAAGGGCATATGTTTTCGCTGTTGTGCCTCAACTTCTCATCAGGCCAAGAACTGCGAAATAGTGGAAAATGTGCAGAGTGTGAAAGTGAGAGACATTTAACAGCACTTCATCCAGGTCGTGCTCCACACCTACCAAAGCCATCAGGTCCCTATAAAGAACATGGCGGGGAGCAGGTAACTTCCTTCGCGCACTTATCTAACCAAGCCGCACAACCAATGTGCACACAAGTCTTCATGTTCTAAGATATGTCTGGTAAATGTATACCCATGTGATCGTCGTGAAGAAAGCAAGAGAATGTATGCCATTTTGGATGACCAAAGTAATGTCTCATTAGCCAGGATGGAATTTTTTGATGTGTTTAACGTTCAGGGAATGCCAGCATCATATGTCTTAAGAACCTGCGCAGGGGTTGTTGATGTATCCGGTAAAAGAGCTCAAGGGTTCATTGTAGAGTCACTTGACGGAAAGAAAAGCATCCCTCTCCCAACTCTTATAGAGTGCAATCAGGTGCCGAACAATAGAGAAGAAATTCCTACTCCTGAAGCCGCATATCACCCCGGCCACATGCGGGCCATAGCTAATGAACTACCGGCACTTGATGAAAACGCAGATATCCTGTTACTCCTGGGACGAGACATTCTACGAGTCCACAAAGTCCGAAAACAGTTTAATGGCCCTTATGATGCTCTGTATGCACAAAAACTGGACCTTGGATGGGTCATTGTAGGGGATGTGTGCCTTGGTGGTGCACACAAGAAAAAAGAGGTCAGCACTCTGAAAACCTGTATCCTTGAGAATGGTCGACCAAGCCATTTGACACCCTGTGAGAGTCTAGTCAGAGTAAAGGAGAACTTCAACCTGGGCTGCCCACAGGTCACTCCAGACTGGTCTCATATGCTAAAACCAAAGAATCGTGAAGCAGAGGAACGTTTCGGCCAGACAGTCTTCCAGAGAACTGAGAACGACTATCAACTTGCACCTTCATCAGAACCAACTATTCCCAGACTAGAACTCTGTGCAGCAGTACTTGCAGTAGAGGTTGCGGAGTTTGTCAAAGAAGAAATAGGACAGAAGCTGGACAAAGTGACATTCTATACTGATAGCAAAGTTGTCTTAGGATATATCTGCAATGACTCACGAAGGTTCTACGTGTATGTGCACAACAGGGTGCAACGTATAAGACAGTTAACTTGCCCAAGTCAGTGGAAGTATGTTGCCACTGACAACAATCCTGCAGATCATGGGACACGGTCTGTTTCTGCAGGTCAACTGCAAAGTGTCAACTGGCTGTCTGGACCATCGTTTCTCCTGGAGCCTGAGAACTCTACAGCAATCCTCAGTTCGAAGTGGTCGATCCAGATTCAGATGTAGAGATCCGTCCAATAGTTACGGCTTATTCCACCAAAGTCTCAGTAAAGGAGCTTGGCACAAAATGTTTTGAACGGTTCTCATCTTGGAGTTCTCTAACGAAGAGCACAGCTCGTCTCTTTCACATTGCACAAGGTTTCAGCAAACAATCAGACAACACCAGCTGCAGGGGATGGCATATCTGCCCAACAGTTCCCACTATTGCTGAGATCAAAAAAGCAGAGCATATAATCATTAAAAGTGTCTTCTCACCAACCTAAAAAAGACATACACAAGGCCTATCTCGGACCTTGTGCTTCTCCTGGCTTCTGGGGAGTAACAGGAAAGAGAAGAGAGGAAGTAGCTAAATGTGGCATCATTAATGACGCCAGACGGGGAGTGTCATGGAACACAAATAGGAATGTATTAGCAGTTAGAAGGCAGCTTTTATTTTGAAATGTACTTTGAAGGAGATGGCACTTCCTTTGTGGCTATGACCACTTCCTTAAGTTCCAGGAAGTCCTTTTTACACATGGACACTAATGCAATAAGCATGTAATGGGAGCACTAGCTGCAGAATCCCCATCCATCCTTTGTTCTAAGCCCAAAACGTGGCATTATCAGTAAGTCAAGTTACTAATTATTATCTTAGCTACAAGTGTTTGATATTATTTGTGGTAATATATTTTTTTAGTAAGGATAATTATTATTTTTGTAAGAACTTGTTGCTGTGTTATAGTGTGTTACGTAATGCTGTGTAATGTTGCATTGCATATTTACCTGCAATAACCTGTTCTTGTAAAAAGTACATTTATTCTGTAAATGTTAAGAACATATCATTGTTTTATGTGTACTTATGGAGAAATGTATTTTGTTTCAGTTTCACACTTCTTATCATTAAAATCCCTGCCAAATACAACACCTGCCTGTTACTTGGAGGAATGATGCTGAGGATAGTTTAGCTTGCTGTTAAGTTTCAATATCCACACGTTGAAAACGAGAACAGTACACAAAGTATGATTAGTATTTGGCGAAATGCTATAATATACTAAATTGAGTGCGATTTTTCTCAGGATTTGAGGGCAACAAACTCTGACAGGGTTTGATAAGCGTCAAAACACCTTCGACAATTGTTTTTTTTTCAAGCCTGCACACTCCCGGTAAAATAACAAACATCATTGCCAGTTGACACGTGACAGGTGTTTACAAAAGCAGCACATCTGTCACAATCAACCCCTGGATTCTCACCTCCGCTTCTTTAATCCCCTGGAGGCACATTTGTGATAAAGTGTATAAAAACGTACACTGACTACAGTGGTATCTTTTACAAGTTTTTGTTGCAATTGTCTCCTTTATTCCTTTAATTTTGAGAATTTTAATTTAGCCATTTTAATCTTTTACAGTTCAGATCTTCAGAACTTTTGAACTCCATGTGCCCATCCAGCAACATTGTTCTACTGCCTCCGATAGCCACTTCTGGACTTGATTAATGTACTCCTCCTGGCAGAACAGAGATAGATTCATCTATCTTACACCCTGCATTTATAGTCACAGCCATTCTCTGTGATGATGGAATCTTAGCACAACATCATCTATATTCCTCCAGTCCTGCCAACGTGTTGTAGCAACCTGTAGTTGTACCTGCACTCATTTTCTGAGAAAATGAGGGGTGCAGGAACACTAATTATTAAAAATGAATTTTTGCCGGTGCCCAAGATGACTCATTATTCATCTTGGTTATTGCTAGCAGTTTGGATAAGCCTTCGTGTGCCAGAATTGGTCCATTTGTCTCTGTCAGGGGCGGGCCCTTGACAGATGTGCCAATATGGCTGCCCAAGTTCTGTGCTGGGGGAGAGGCATCTTAATTCTCCATGATGTATCACGCTGGCAGCAACCAATTTAGCAGAATTGAGCTCCAAATCATCTTACTTCCCACTGCTTCTGCCAACCTGTTTCCTTTCTCTAGATGAGGTAAATATATTAAGGATGGAAATAAATTAGGGCTTCCTGTGCCCTGAGCTAATACTGTATCGGTGAGGTATTGTTGGAGATGATTGTTTGTATTGTCACATTGGCATGTCAGGAGAACTGAGTCTTGGGCCGGTGCCGCCAGGATCCACAATGCTAAGGCCCAACTACGATAAATAAAGTCAAATCTTCTGGTTTCCCAGTTTAGGGCAGATTGATGTATTGAGCCGACAGGTTTGTTGTGTAAACCTAATTAATTTAATTCCAGGTGTCACATGGCGTTGGTGTGCCTCGTGGCAGCATATTAGGCCTAGTTGGTGGCTCGGGTCCAACATAATGGATGTGGACAAGCTTGGCCTGACGGGATTGCAATATTGAAGAAATGTGAGATTGCCAGCCCACATGTTTCCCCTCTAATGTGGTTATGTTGATGAGCCAAAATGAGCTAGCTAGCAGCCCAGCACATTTTTAAACTCATAATTATGATGACTTACTTTGTAATGAGTACATACCCCCCCCAGAAGTGAGTAGTTAACTACAGGGGGAAAAGCCAGAACGGTGGCATGATGGCACAATGTTGGAAACACTGCAATGCTTTGTTTGAAAATCATATGGTGGAATGCTGAGAGGTCTGAAAATGGCACTTAAACCTGAGAAGTAACTGTATAGAAGCAATTGATGTGTTTTAGTACTGCATCACTTCTCGATCACTGACGTTTCCAGGCTTCTTAGATCATTTATCCTTGTGTTACTATCTCTAGTTTACTGAATTACACTGCTAACTATCGATTCCTGTCTGGATTCTAAATTATAAGGACACTTGCTGTGTAAACATGAAGCCATTGTTGTCCTTGCTTAGCTTGCAGAACAACTGCAACATAGAAGAGTAATGGCTGCTGAGAGAGTGGGCTGAGCTTAGAGAGGGCAATAGCTCAAAGTGGTTCAAGCCTTATTTTTCTACTGTGTTGTTTTGTGGGTTAATGGGGCCTGTGGAGTGGGTGATATGGTTTGGGAGGGAAGAAAAGACAGTTATCTAAACATATGGTATACTTTTGTAATTGCCTGAATATTAGGTCTATAACTTGGGGTTGCTTAAACTATGCACATAGAAACCCAGCCAATATATCAACAAAATAAAAATCTTACTGCAAACTCAGACATTTATGTTAATTTTGGGCTATCCAGCTTCATATTGTAACAGCATCAGGCAGAAAGAATATCTTTTTGCCACTCTTTGTTTTGTATAATCTCATGACACACTTAAGTGGGAGCTCATACTGTACCTGTAAGGGGTAATAAATCATTTAGATGCATCAAAAAGTATTGGTGTAAGCTGCTCTTTGTGTATTTGCAAAATAAGTTTTAGGCAATCATACATTTTAAAATAAAAACACCCTCAAAGATTTTCAGTTTGTTTATTCTGTTTCTAAAACTGAAAGCTGAAAAGTCGGCAGGACACACAAATAGACCTTTTGATTTACTGAGTAGAAATAATCCTGATGTTGGAAACATTTTGAGTGCTGTTGTGTCCAGCTTTCTGAAATATATAAATGGAGCCATTTTCTTGTTACTTCCTTTTAATTACATTTTAAGCCCCAAGCAGCAGAGGGAGACTTTGAAGCCAGAGGGCAAATCACCATTTTGTCAGTTTTCCAAGTGTACTTCCTCTCTGCGATGCCATTAGCTAGCAGCTGTGGTAACAACAAGCCCATATATGTACTTCATTTAGGTGGCACAGACAGTAGCTCGGCTTTCTGATTTCTAGCATGTGTCTAATGTGTGGTGAAAATGCAAAAAAGGGTATCACGGAAAGGAAATTGAGAGTCCAGATTTGCACTTTTTACCTTTTTTATTTATATGTCCATACCCAGCAGAGACATGCCCACAGGATCTTTAATTATGCATTGAATATATACCGATCTTACCCAGCATTCACCTCTCTTCTGGAGTCAATGTTTGTTTCCTCTATGCAAGCTCCCTCCTCCTTTCTATACTTTAATTTCCCTCGTCATCTGTCTTCCCTAATGCTGGCCGCATCTCAATTCTGAGCAGGGGTTTGCCTGTGGATGCTATGGGGGTAGTGGGGAGGGTGAGACACAAGAGTGGATTAAGTCTGGATTTAAAATGGCTGCTTGCTGTGCTTAGCTCAACACTCATCTGGGGGATGTGGTCATGTGCTATCTTGTGATTTGTGGCCTAATTAGTGGTTTTGGGGCACCCAAGGCTAGAACAAAACCTGCACAGATCTTCTCTCCAGTTCACTCAGTTTGAATATCTTTCACTCTCTTGCCTCTGTGTGTCTACTGACTGACACATGTACCCACATATGCACACACACTCCCACTCTCAAGCTGTAGAAATGCAAGCAAAGGATGACTGTGACACCACGCAGGGAATAGACAGCCGGTTTAGCTGTGCCTCTCAATACAGTCAATTTGATAATGTCTGCTTCGTCAAACCTTAGGTTAGAGTGCACAGGTGCGAAATGGAAAGATAATGCAGCTACAGTTGATGCTTACCTGCTTCGAAAAATAAGTGAAGTTAAGATGGCCTCTGACTTTCTGTTTTAGTCTGTTGCCAGCGTCTCTCACACTAATGGCTGGATTGACTTGGACTTTTCTGTATTCAGTCGCGATCTCTCTGAGAGTTCATTCAACAAAGAGGAAGGCACATATTAAATGTGGAGACTTTGTGAACTTGGCTATATAGCCACCACCATCATCCAAACTTTTGCAAGAGACAACCGTTCAGCTGTGTCATCTAGCCAATGACACAGCTGAACTGTGATTAAGAAGTAATGGTGAATTAAGGAGACTATAAGGACTTTTCACTTGGTTCAATGGGAGTTTGCTAAGCCTTCAACACCGTACTCTATTTTCATCAATCTTATCCTTTACCGAGTGAAAATACTCTGCTTTAAGTAGTTCTTCTCGGAAAATCTATTGGAAGATTTTTTATTTAATTGTCAGTTTACATATTTTCTTATTCAGTTTCTGTTCTAGTGTGTTAACCTGTGTTGTGAAAATTTGTGTATTTCTGTTTCAACTAAGAGAGGAATAGAATAGCTCATAAGCCTTTGGAAGATAATTACAATGTCAGAGCCGCGCATGGAGCTCCGTATCAGTCCCAGACAGCTTGTGTACATGTGATTTGCAGCGCTGATCTCCACTTTGATGAAAGATGAAAATCAGATTTTACATCGCATACTCCTCCCCCCTCAATGTCATTGACAATCTGAATCCGATATTGAAAATGATAGCTAATATTAGACACAACCTGTGTTCTCCACACATATCGTGATGAAGACATGTTGTTTATATTGCACTGTATGAATTGAACTACCATGAGAGGAGATAAGCTGTTATAACATGGGCAATTTAGGGAGGATTATTGAGACACTTGCCGGTTTTCACACTTGCAGTGTAAAATTGGCACCGTAGGTCCAAACAATCGAAATAGCAGCTTTCGCAAAATAACATGTACAGGCTGGCAAAATAAAATACCAGATAACATGTCATCTGAGGGTTCACAGTGTGGGTGGAGATCTTTCACCTCTACCTGCTGACTGTGGCTAATGGTCTGCTTAGTGGTGACCTCATGCTGGGAGGCCATCCTGACGCTGTGACAGGCAGGTAGGGGAGAGGCCGCTGTGTGTCTCACAACCTCTGTCCCCCAGGAGACAGCAGCCTGCCTGTCCCCTTATGCCTGTCCTGGTTTATCGCTCTGCAGTGAACCACAGTCAACTCATCCTCATGCCTTCCGTCGCCCCTCAGTAAAGGGGACGAGTGCCCTCTGGCAGGCATATACTGCCGCTCACTCTGCCCTCCCTGTCTGCTGTCCAGCTGCTTTATGCAACAATGGGGACACGATTGGTTCTGTCATGTTTGGGATGTGTTTGGCATTTTAGCCATGCTAGCTTCACGACTATGGGGATGGCCCTGCGTGACTGCCTGCTGTTTTACCACTGTGGTCCAGACTGAAATATCTCATGGATGGATTGCCATGACATTTCATACACATGTCCATGGTGGCATGAGGTCGACTCCTGCATGCTTTTGTGATCCCCTGATTTTCCCTCCAAGTAAAATATCTCAACATCTGTTGGTTAGCCATGAAAGTCACTATACACGTTTCTGTTGGGATACGGTGGTGATTGCTTTACTTTTCCTCTGAAACCACACAGACAAATTCCAACTCCATTGTCATAATCCATTATTTGTATTTAGTCCTGATTAGCAAATGTTAATATGCAAACACCCTTAACTCAGATGGTAAATATGGCAAATAGTATACCTGCTTAACATTGGGATTTTAGCAGGCTGATGTTAGCAGTTACTTCAAAGCTCTAGTGTGCAAGTACATCCCTTCAGATCTGTAGGAAATAGGGCAGTAAGCAATAGTCAGGTTTGTCATTCGGCTTGAATAAAGTAAAGTAGCAAGCAGAGATTTGGACCATGAAAGAAATATGCCTTTTTTAACTAAAACATAATATCATGATGATCATGATATGCATTTCCCTCTACTGAAGCTAAATGCATAGATAAGATTGACACAAGACAAAGAGAAAATATTGTAGACACTAAGGTTTGCGTTTAATCCGAATTGGGCTTAATTGATTTAATGACTCTCACCAGTGAGCTGAGAAAGTGGTCGCAGTCTTTCTCTTGTATGGTATGGTATGGAAGTTCATAGCTTAGTCGAATTTTCTAGAGCCGAAGAAGAGATAATTAAACCAATTGATGTAGCTGCTTAAATGCATGAGGGTAAGGGCGCTCAGAAAGAGGTGATGGCTGAGAGTGAGATAAGGTGCACTGCGAACTGAAGAGAATCGTAACAATAGAACTAGAGGGAAAGAGAGATGTGTCAAATTAAAGGTGGATTATGTTATACTTTTGGTGTGTGTGTGTGTGCGTGAGTGCGTGTACGTGTGCATGCACAGTCTCAAGGGGCCTTATTGGTTCATTTTAAAGCAACATATTTGTTGTTTCCTCTGAGTAACAAATAAATAAATACATATTGTAAAGATGTCATCACACATGGCAATATCCTATCTGCTTCATAGTCAGTGCTTCATCTCCATTTTAATAACTGCGGAAGTACCCACTAATTATTCCTTAATACAATATTGACTGTGATTTGAATACAATTGCTATTTCTTATATTAAAACGTCCATCACACGACCAGCTGCAGGACATTTATGACTGCTGAGGTTAGCGTCTGTGCTTCCGACAGTTAGCTGATATGAAACAGTTGCCCTTGGACAAAGCGGAGTAATGTAGCGTCACTAATCAGTGTTTCACTTTGCGGCTCTACAGAGGAGAGATCTGTGTTCTGCTCGGCAGAGTGCTCACCTCTCCCTCCTGTTTACAATTAGCAAGAGGTTTCCTTAAACTGATGCGGTGTTGGATTGGCGTCAATGTGCACTGATACACAAATAGGGCAAAACCCCAAAGCTCTTTTATGCTTTGGAGGAAAAACTACTTTTAAATGTGTGGAAAAGCAACTATGATGTTTAATTGAAAAAGGATGTATTTACTTATTGTATTTACTCCAATTATGCAGAACCTCTTCTCCTCTGTCATTAGCCAAACACGCATGCGGTTTTTAATCCTAATTGAAATGGAAGGAAAGTGTACTGGTGTTTTATCTTCTATAACAAATATAGTCATTTTGAATCCAAACTCAGTGGAGCTGCACATAAATAAAAAATCTGGACGAGATGATTTGTTAAACAAAGTTACGTTTGCCTAAGATACTGTTACTGAAACAGTTGTTAAAGGTAAGGTAAAAATCGTCCTTACCTTTTTTATCCTTCAAACAAAGATAGATTTCTTCTGTTTTGCCTAGTTTATTCTGCTTGATATTATTTTTAGTATTATTAGAAATTGCTTTTATTTTTATTTTGCTACTGTTTTGATGATTGATGTAATAACAGGAATACAAAAATGTTACAACAACTGATATTCCATTAAGACACAGCCAAAAGCTATTCAGGATTATACAATTGCAAAAAAACCAAAGCTAAACATACTAATAATTTAAGCGTTAGAGCGAATTCAGTGGGACTGTTTTTAGTTGCATTCATCTACTGCATACTGATGGTATAAGACACCATTTCATTACAACATCATACAACTTCCATCATTGACACTTTACATGTGTAAATGGATGTTTAAATACCCAGACGTTTAGAATATTATCACTCCATCCTGTGTAGTTCCCCTAGGAGTCATGAATTATTTATTCAGTGTCTTTTTTTAGGCCAAACACAGTTACTGGTCAGTTTTTCACTGCAACAGATTGTTTGTTTGATTACATAAATGAATCTTTGTTATGGGCTTTGTAGCCTGTTGGAGATAATTATTTGTATGGAGGTTATCTTTTGACACGGTGGATGCACAAAAATAATGAACAGATCTGTTAACTTAAAACACTACAGCTTTTATAACCAATGTTCAGTGTTTAAATTGAGAGTGCTACACAATTTAATCAGATTTAATCCACAACTAAGGGTCCTGTTGTACTGGGCCTTCTTCAAAGAACTCATACCAACACAGACTCTATGATCAGTTTGTGTCACTTCATACCTTGTTTTAAACAAGTTGCACTCTTTTCCATACAAAAATATGATGCTTAAATTTTTCATTGACTAAAACTGAGTTGAAATCACATAAAGTGAATACGTTGAAATTGTCATCACTCGAAATTGCATCCTGTTACTATTAAACAATATACCAAACATACAGTAACTCTGCAATAGTTACTGCAGGAAATATTCTAGAAGAGACTAAACATGTTAGGCGTTTATAGCCTAACCCTGGATCAACAAACTGGGCTGTACCCAACAAATGCTGTTTTTTTGTTGATTTTTTGGGGGCAAATTGAGCTTAGAAAATCTAAATAATCAGGGGGTGAGATGTTTGAGCTGTCTGCTCACTGGAACTCCTTGATGATACATATTTAAAGACTAACAGGGGGGGATGGTAAAACAGCAAGCAGCCTAAATGGGTTTGTTTCACTTGGTATCAGAGCCGAGTGGAGCTAACGGTGGTTAGCAGGGTTGAAAACTTTAAAACAATATATTTTTTGATATCTAATCATCATTCATGTTTGTACAATGATAGAGGCACATGACAGAGAAGCTAGAACTGTTGGATAAACCCGCTTCACTGTAACCCCGCCCTTAACACCAGACAATACCTCACTTTCGCCATATAGGATCTTCAAAATCAATCAAAACACAAGATCTAGTCTAAACAGTGAAGTTTAAACACATATGTCACACCCAAGTCTATTTTGCTCATAGTTTAACATTTAAATCGAACTTAAGCTAATTGGGTCTTAGGACATTTTGTTTAAAACATACTGCAGGGTGCAGCTGTTTGATCTGAGGGAACGAGCTGTCCACCTGCTGCCTCTTCTACAATCATCTGCTCCGGAACAGCAGCTGTGCTGTGAGGCAGAACAGACAAACAGGGATATGTGGAGGGATGCCGGTGACCTGCATCATCCCGTCTTCTTCCAGCATGCTTCATATTGTTACTAACACCCATTGTATTCAGGAGTAAAGATGTGCAGCTCAGAATGAGTCTGACTGAGCCTGCGGGGTCTTATTCAGACCTGCTTTCGCAAACGCACCGAGGGGTCAAGTCAAGTTAGGGCATCATATATGAATGTTAAATTGCTGATTGTTTTTAGTTTTAGTTTCTAGTCTTGCTTTATGTGCTTCTCACACATGCACCATTCTGTAGCCCTGTGTATTACAGTAGGTTCAAGGTTCTTTATTTAGTCATACGTGGGTGATGCAAGTTCATAAGAATTCATTTTACATTGTAATATATTGTCTTTGTGGCTTATTGTGTGCTAAGTATTCAGAGATCCTTACAGAAGTGTTTAGCATTTGTATGCATCTTGGCTCCTTGCCATGTTGAAGAGGAAACTGTTAAAGTTTTTGAATTGTTGGGGAAGCTCTTCCTCATGGGGACAGAATGTATTTCTGTCCCTCATTTTCTTTACACAAGGTCCTGGAGATTATTTTTACAGACTAGGGGATGTTGTACTTGTGCAGCGGCCAACACCCAAGAACAGGAAGCCACAGTTTCTATGAAAGTCCACGAGATGGAAGCAGATAGCGCCAAGGGAAAACAATATTTTGGCTGGAGCTCATTCTGGTGGCCAATTAGACCCCAATGCCTGTATGATTTACCATTTCCTCTACCTGCTTTTATGTGTTTGGGGCCGCTTTGTGGAACACAATGACCCCTGATTAAAGATTGAGCTCAGGCTCTGAGACGGCTGTGGCACCATCCTTATCAGTTGCCTACTTCTCAGAACTCAGCAAGACCACCTGAAGTCAATTTTTATGGTTAGCCACACCATCATATACATAGAGCATATTGAAGCGTTATTTTCAACGTATATAACTAATGAATACATGTATTTTAAATATTTTTTTATTAATATGATTCTGGTACTTCTTGTACTTGCATGAATCCACAGTTTTCCCAAAGGTCTCATAGAAGCGCCTAATCAACTACTCAATATGTAATGTCTTTGCAATGCTTGATGCATTAATGCTTTAAAGATATCAAAGCTTGCTTGCCATTACTGTATAATGCTAGTCAGCTTGGAAATGGCAGTATATTTAAGGGTTTGAAGTCAGTAGCTAACTATTAAGGGCCCTTTGTCTTTTAAAGCATTTGCTGAGGCACATTGTATATAACGGATGGATTGTTTGTCTTTTCCTCCACCCTCTCCTGCAGACATGGGCTGGAAGCAAAGACCGGATCTTGAATGGGCGGGTGGAGTGAGGGGTATGAGGTCACACTGTTAATTGCATAGTGAAACATGTCTGGGTTAAGATAACGCCTCAAAGAGACCGTTATGTAACCTAACAATTGGAACTGACTTATATTTGATGAAAATGTGCAGTGCAGTCAGACAGTATCAGGACAGCTTACAATTTGTTTTGGCTGTGCTCTCCAGTACATTGGGTTTAAAAACTAGCAGTAACTTTCAGCTTAAAGGCTTCTTTATGATTTGTACATGTTGGATGAACAGTGTGTGACATGGTAACCCTTTGTTTAAATATCCCTTCAAAAGGACCGTGGAGCCTAACAATGGTCCTAAAAGAACAGAGCAGCAACTATTCTTTTTATGGTCAAACAGTAGAGTGCTATTGACTGGCCAAGTTATTTGACCTCAGTCCAAATGAGCATGCCTTTTAACTAGCTGTTGAAAAGACTAGTCAAACGCTACTGAAACAAGGAAGAAGTGAAAATATCTGTCTTTTGTTAATGAGTTGGAGTTTTCAGACATGGATTGCAGAATGATTTGCAACCAAATATGAACATGTGTCCCTCAATATAAGTACATGATGACATCCAATTTCTTCAGACTCTCACACATTCTGAGGATACTTATTTAATACATTACTTTGAGTTAGAATTAAAAGTCCACTGGCGGTCAAGTACAGAATGTGTTTATCAAGTTATTTAACTTGTTACTATCTTTTCAATGATAATCTCCCTTTAAAATATTCTCACCATAACTGCATTTATACTAAAAGACGCTCATCAGTAATGTCCTTTTCAAGTTGTGGTAATCATCTACTATTCAAACATGTTCTCTTTATTTCCAAATAACTACTGTTTTTGCTTACATTTGATCTTCTTCTGGAAAGTGCTGTAATACACCCAGGCAGTCAAAGAAACCAAGTGAAATCAGTATTTACTCATCTTTGTTTGACAAATGTTTACACATCCAAACTATATTTATACTTCACACTTGCAACCTGAAACTCACTTTGTATGAAAGAAAGATAGATATTTAGTCTTGTGAGTACAGAGTCCTTTATCTGTGTTATCTTTTATAGCTATCTACTGCATTGAAAAGGGTATGGCACATAGCGGCTTGATTATGGGAAAAATCATAATCAATCATCATATTATTTTGGTCAATGATGGGAAGATTTTACAGGATTACTCCTTGGCTTTGAAATGTGGAAGAACATTGTGTGATCTACACGTCAGTAGTGCATTGTATGTATCATACCACAAGAGCATCTTTACAAAGCATACGCGACACAATAATTGTTTAATATTTATTATCTTGCATTCATAATAATTGGGAGCGTAAATATAAATAATTTCACAGCCACAGTTTGACATTAAGCAACATTCCCTTACAACGCTATTTTTTTTAAATTACTGTAGTAAACATTGCAGTGTACAGTATGTGTGGGTGATTGGGTTCAAACCTTTTTTTTTATGTCCCTGTCCCACAGATTTTTCTCAAAAAACACATTGACTTGGCTTATGAACTTGCTTTCGCTAAGCTTCTTCCCATCATAACTCCATGTTACGGCCACATCACACTCTTAGAGAGTGATTATTAACTCCCCGGGAGATAAGACATTTAACCTCCACTTCTTTCTTTACAACATTTGGCTTCAATCCTGCTAATTGGCCATTAGATTGCCATGAAATGCTGGAGAGAAACTGCTAGAAGTAGAAAAGATTTTTCCTGACACTGATTTGCTTTATCGCCTCTATTGAAATGAGCACTGTGATCAGTCTGATCCTTTGTGGCTACGTTGTGGGAGTTCATATCAATTTCTGCTTAAATGCATATCTTCTGGACTAATAAAGCAGATGAATGTCTGAGTGAAGTACCGCTTCGGACCACCCCTGGATGCCGTTTGGGGACCTGAAATCTGACTCATAATTCAAAAGGGCAGTTAACAAAACTTGTCCGCCATCAACAACATGTAAGCCCACTGACTCCCTGGTATGTAAAAAAACAACAATTTGAACTCAAATAACAGGGTTCAGTAAGTAACCCGCAGCATCAGCAAAAATGAGTGCAACTTCAAAGTGACTCTTGTGGAGTTTCATTTTGATGTCGGAGATAGCAGAGGATTATTGATGGTCCATTGGATCTTGTCTGCTTTTGTGTCACTTTTGCTTTAGCATCACACGTTGGCTGAAAGTAGTTGCCTTATCTGAACCCCCTGTGAGCGCTCAGATCTCCCAGAACAGCTAGGCCTTTAATCACCTGTCACAGTTAGTGTCTGTGGTAACTTTAAGGATGCTGATATTGTAGTGGTTTCTTCATACAATGATGGAAAGTTATAATTACTGTACGGGGGAAGTATTTATCATGTTTATTACCAGATATGAAAGTGTTTTGAAAAGGCTACAAAGGATAAAGGTTGAACGGTTTGGCAGATAAAAGCATAAAGTCTGTCAAGAATGCAGTGTACAGTTTTTGATCAATTATAGATTGCATTTTTTGCTGTTGCACTCTTTTATTATCATAGAGAGACTCATGGTATTTTTTGTTATAGACTACCTCCCTGGCCAGGCCACACGTGCTTTAATGCAGCATTTGCTATCTATTCAATTACTTTCTATTCTTTGGAAAAGTCAAATGATTTGTATTAATGACTTATCATTTCAATCAATATTCAACAAACATGGCTATCTTCTTGTTGGGGCAGATTTGTCTTCTCCGATTTTCAACAGACCACAGGCCAATCTCTACAAATAAAAATATCTTATTTTATGGTGTGCTTACTTGCTTGCCTCTTGCATTTGTCTCTTTGTACACGTCAGAACTGACAAGGTCAAGTAAACACACCTTCCATTTGGTGAAGTGTGACTGAAGACTCACTCATGCATCACCCTCTGTGGCCCCCACAGTGACCCAATGCCTTTTTTCAATCCTGCAAACTGCCTTGATACGTTTAATGTACGTCCCTGGTCCTTCAGATCTATTCTGAGAAGTGGATGTTAAACAATGTCAAGAAAAAGCTTTCAAATGCACCAGAGCAGTCTCTGCAAATTACTTAAATGTTTATAATTCCTGGTAACCATTATTCACTGTTCTTCATAGCATATTCCATCACTTGTCTTTGAAGCCTACCAACACCCACACTGAGGGTATTGTGTTTTTTTAACTGCATGGTTCACTGGTAATTGAGTCGTCTTGTGCAGACCGGCTATTACAGAAAACTAAAAAAAAAAATGCGCACAGTTCCTATAAATACAAAATCACACACACAGGAGATAAAGGACTAAGTGTAGCAATTGGTGATTTATTGTAATAAGCATTTTTTCATTTGTTTGCATCTCAGTATCATTTCTGTGGATATGTTGAATGTTCACAGAACACCATTTTTTGAATGCTACAGTAATTGCAGCACCACAATACTCTTTTCTTGGTTGAACTGGTGTTGAGTCACATATTTCACTCTGGTGTAACGGTTTGTAGTTTTAGTAGCATGACCTCTGAAACAGTCATTCAACCAATTTTGCCGCAATTATTTTCCTCACTTTGATTCTAGTTACATTCAGTCTCTTACTTTGGTGCATCTAAAAATGATACCCAGAACACAACACGTGACAGAAAATAAAAGTGCTAGACTGTGGCCCACTCTAGGAGTTAGTGAAGCGAAGATATTATGAAACATTAAAATGATGAGCTCGTGACTCAAACCATATCCATCACTGCTTGGTTGATATACACCTGGTGCAGTATGGATTCTGTACCTTTATTGTTTAACGCTCACACTCGGCATCATTCAGTAGACTGCATCAGTAGTCTCTCTTTTCTTCTCGCAGTCGATTCAGATGTGCACTGAGCTCTCTCCCATTCCCTCAACACTTTCCAGCCATTAGGTCACAGAGCTGCCAGGAAGCATGTAAAGAGATCTGTGGGACACAGTGACAGTGGAACGAAGTGATACTGGAGGAAGGGACAAAGTCTGTCGGTTTGTTTAGTGCAAAGGGGCTCTGGTATTGCAGTTTACAACAGATAGGATAGAACTGAAATTTGCTTGTGTTGGTACCGTGGAATTACCATGCCTAAGAGTTCATTTTGAATGCTATCCACATATACAGTAATGGCTCCACACAATGTGCAAAGTCCATATTTAATTATTCTGTACTGCTGTGGGTAGGTGTATACACATTTATCAGGAGTATTTTATTGTAAAAAGGTTTGAGGCACAATGCTTATGCATTTCTTGCTTATCTGAGAAAAAAATGACAGCTCGCACTGTGCCAGCAGCATGACTATGAGGGTGGCAATTTCCGTCCGTCTGTTAGATCAGTCCTCAACTTTTGGTCCAGCAGAAATATCTCAGTGTCAATCTGGTCAAATTGAGATTAAATATAATGTATTGTTATCTTTTTCAGCCCCAAATATCCCATGGCTGGCAAACGTGCTGATGACGTACAGTAGAAGGTTTTCATCTTGACCGAAGAGATCAGATAAATCCAAAGATACACTTTCCAATTTTTTCTGAGTTTGTCGTTAACTTCTTTAAAAAAAGTAAAAACAACATGTTTTATGACGGCACAAGCTTGGTTCTGTTTGTATCAGTTTTGATAACATGGTCACCAAAGTAGCTACAGGTCCCCCCTAACACGGTGACGTCGCTAAAGATTGGTCCGACAGGACAAAAAATTGGAGCAAATTATCATACAGGTTGTAAACAAGCTATCAGCTTTACCAGATAAGCTACCATTTGACATTTAGATAAAACCATAATGAAGCACACCATCAATGATGCTTAATTTCCCTTGAGAGTGTTAACAAATATATATAAAATGTCAAAGTTGAACCAGGGGTCTGTCTGTAAGCTGTTAGATGCTACATTATTGGCCTGCTTTATTTCTTCTTCTGCCAAATAATGTAACTACCTAAGTGTATTTATTTTAACCTATGTACCGTAATTTTCGGACTATAAGCCGCGCCTTTTTTCCCATTTTTCGACCCTGCGGCTTATATAACGGTGCGGCTAATCTATGGATTTTTACAGCTAACGGCCACTAGGGGACCTCCTAAATAAATGGATTTTACAGGTTACAGTCCACCACCTTTAACTCTATGGGTTCTATGGCCGGTCCGTGCCCCCCACCTTTAAGCGGCGGGCTCCAGCAGGAAAAGCTGGAGGCCGGAAAAGAGTGAGACAGGTAGCGCGCAAAAGTAAAAGTGGAACCGAGAGTGGTACGAGAGACAGAACGAGAGCAAGACAGACAGACATTACGAGAGCGAGACAGTTTGTCCCCGTACCACTGGTTGAAAACCACTGCTGTAGATCACTGCCGGTACGTGCGCTGGGAGCGCACCGTTTAAGTTTGAAAGTTGAAAAGTTTGTGTGTCTGAAACGCTATGTGATACAGTACAGTTTACACAGCACATGTTCTGTAGCTACTATTGCACTAAATGGTAACACTTGAATACGTTATGCAAATATGCAACTTGTTTGTTGAAATGTTAATAAATGGGAGCTTCCTCAAACAGCCATCTCTTTCCCGACAATCCCCTCTGTGCATGAACCCTTACATATGGTAATTAAACATTAAAACACCTGCGGCTTATAGTCCAGTGCGGCTTATATATGTACACATCATTCAATTTAGCTGCTGCGGCTTATATTCAGGTGCGCCTTATAGTCCGAAAATTACGGTAATCATCTCAACACTTCTTCTCATCTGACTCTTGGATCTTAGCAATTTTCCTGAAGTCGGTTATTGAGTATTATTATAAAACGATTTTAAAGATTTAAGATACCCCTCACAGTAGGTGTTCCTGGCAAACATAAGAAAAATCATATCTCTCTGCTGGTCCTCAGAAGACTGATTACAGTCTTGGTTGACTTTCCTGGCCCGTGTCTACATTGTACAAGCCCTCAGCTCATCAGTTGTCTAACCTGGACATTTAATACTCCCGAGTGCTTCAATGCCTGTGTCTCCACCATCTGGAGTGTTATCAGCATATTGAAACTGACAGCAGGAATGTTGTTCAAAATGTAATCCAATGCTCCTGCATTCACTGAATGGATTCTGCAGCATACACAGCTTTGATCTCACTTTCCACCGCTCCAACTGCCACAACTATTATGACCCCTCTCAGTGCTGCAGACTGTGTCTTATATCTGCTGTCCATGTTATGTTGTCAGTGCCACTCATACATATGGACTGATCAGCGTAGATTTGGCTAGTGTGCCAATTCTGGGAGTTCTGCCAGGCGGCATACAGCATGGATGCTTTCCCTCAGAGGGACAAAACGGAAATGACAAGGCAATTGCCATTCTGTCAGCATTGCCATGGTAGCACAGGCACGGCTGTTTATCCCAAGGTTAATGGGATGACGCCTGGAACTGAAAGTGGCAGATTGAGAGAAACATGTGCCTGTTTTACTTAAAACAAGAGTGCTGTCGCATCTCACAGAAGTGAACCAGAACAGGTCGGAT
Source organism: Notothenia rossii (assembly GCF_949606895.1). Classification (NCBI taxonomy): domain Eukaryota; kingdom Metazoa; phylum Chordata; class Actinopteri; order Perciformes; family Nototheniidae; genus Notothenia; species Notothenia rossii. The sequence continues at coordinate 75,125,683 of NC_136903.1, read as the reverse complement.
TCACGAGCAGTATGGACTTGATAAACGTCACTCCTCTTACCTCCAGCATAGATCATACATTACAAAATCAAGACATTTGTGCATTTGTCAAAATATTGATGTAAATGATGTTTGTCACTTAACCCTTGCTGGTATTGATCAAAACACTCTAAAGCATGCAGAGCATTACTGAAACTGATAAAAGCAGTGAAGCGGTGAAGACGAAGCATTTTGTAAAGACAGGATGTACATTTAGGCTTTAGGTATTTGACTATCAAACCTAATGAAGATCTCTTACTGAGGATATTTTTGTATTTGTACTGATGTACTGATGCCTGTTTTGATGCTTTAACATCTGATCAAATTTGACTTATAATATTGATACCTAAGTATATAGTCATTTTCCCACACAGTGAAAATGGCATGTTTTGTGAATGCTTTACACCAGAGATTACAAATGACGCACTTTTAAAAACAATATTTCAGTTAGCAGCCGCTGTCTCAATATATAGAACAAGCTTCACAGAGGTAGGATTTGGTGCAGGGCGATTTTATTGCTCGGGTTCAGATTCACCAGTTTCCTGAGCAACAATAGGTACAGCTTAATTCAGCTCGATATTGTTTACTCCTTGAATGTGAGGTGAGATCAGTGCAACTCGCTCATCCATGTCAATAAAGATAGTTACGTTTATAGTTCTTTACTTAATATATAGGTATATGAAACGATCATCATAGCGTGTGAATTACCCAATAACACCTATAAAGATTTTCATCAGAATAAGTGGTGTGTGTGTGTGTGTGTGTGTGTGTGTGTGTGTGTGTGTGTGTGTGTGTGTGTGTGTGTGTGTGTGTGTGTGTGTGTGTGTGTGTGTGTGTGTGTGTGTGTGTGTGTGTGTGTGTGTGTGTGTGTGTGTGTGTGTGTGTGTGTGTGTGTGTGTGTGTGTGTGTGTGTGTGTGTGTGTGTGTGTGCGCCGTTCTCTCCGAGCCCTATGCTGCATGTAATGTAGCTGCAAATGTGGAGGATAATGTACTTGATAAATCAATCTAAAACACTTTTAAACTTGTACTTATTTGTAATTTGTTCACCTCAGCCGTATAGAGTGGCATGGCTGCTATGTGAAAGGCTTTACCACTAGGATTATAGTCATTCTGATGGATGGCAATGAGACAGATTAATCGACTGCTGTGGAACCCCCACTTATCTGATTTTAGAGCTGCTCCTCCCTTTATGTTCTTGAAAGGCAGAATTATCTCTCCAGCAGTAAATGGGTTGTAATGTGTGTTTTAATGGAAAATTAGCTAAAGATTACAATTTTCTCTAGTTACAATTTGAATAAAACAAGCCTGTGAAACATTTTAGTGGTTTCAGTACACTACATTTATTTCACTATGAATAATGTTGTTTACTCTATGAAGCCCGTTTATGTCCCGTTAACTCCTCAAAAGTTTTGTTGTAGTTTGCCGCAATTCACTTAAGAGAAGAAAGAAGAAAAGAAGAAACTGGGGTTGAAACTGCCCACTGGAGAACCTGAATAGTTCCCAGTGTTTTTTATTGCTGGTAGCCCACATAGCAAACTCTCCTTGTTAAGGGAGTGGTAAATGTTCAAAGCAACTGGAGGCATTGTGTCTCAGACAGCTCTGCCAAAAGGAATTTTTCTGTGAAAACAAATGGGACGGAAGTAAGTCATAACCAATTGCCCAACTGCCTCCAGTGTGTATTACTTTAACTGTATACATACACATCAGCTAGCCCCGCACAGTCTGAGCTCTTATTGTTTTTTCCAAGAAACATTCAGAGACATACAGAGAAATGTAATGGAACTGCGTGGGGATATATAAGTGCCATGATTGATTCATGTTGGTGGCGGACAAATACTAGAGATCAATACTGATATTTGGGAGGTTGTACCCAGTCCAGAGTAAATGTTTTAAAATATATGTAAACACATTACATAAGCAACAATTGGATAGATTCATTCTTGTCTGTGCTCTCTTGTGAATTACCTATGTAATGGTGACAATGTTTCCACAATATTTCCCTCTAATATACTTCTGCAGCTCTGCCTTTTCTTGTTACTCAGTGGCCACCACCAAATAATCTGCAAAAAACAGATATGAGTTTATCGGTTTCAGCTCTATGGGTTCAGGGGACCAAACATGTCATTATATGGCAATGAATCAGGGCCAGAAATGATGAATTATTATCCCTTTTCAGGTAGGATATGGCATTTAAATGAGCTGCACAAGCCAAACAGAATAACTTTGTTTGTTTCTTTAACATTAAACAGAAACAGAGCAGTATTTCTTTACAGTTTGGTCTATCAACCGCTAAGACTAATGTGTGCCTTTATTCAGGTTGCTAGTTTTTCCATTCTTTACTCTAGACCTCCTATATTGATTGTGTTGTCGATTCTCAGTAAGACTGGCCTTGGTAGCAAAGCTTTTACATCACAGGGAGTCATTTGCTTCGGTGTTGATATAAAATATATTACTTCACAGCGCTTTAACCTTTAATCAATTGGTTAATAGACCTAATTGAATTGAATTGCTTCCTAAAAACTCCATGTGAATGACAAGGTTACATGTATAGAAAGCTTGTCAGCAGGCACAGATCAAATATAATTGAAGGAAATGTATTGTATTCACATATATTTTTTCTATTTAATTTAAGAAGATTTCTTATACAGAACATTTTTATTTGAATACGCTAAGCATTTGCTCAAATAAATAAAAAATACTTTCTATGTATTTTCAATTTTCATGCAGCCTTTTCTATCCTCATAATAATTACATACATAATGGGCTAGGTGCCATTGTATAACATTAGTTGGTGAGATATTCGCAAGTCTAACGCTATGATTGACAAATATAATCCTACCTCCTAATGCAGTCATTATTAGAAATGCAGCTCAACCAACATTCTAATGCAATCCAGACCTCACCAGCTCATAATCTTTGAGGTTGTATTCACAAGGCAATTTATCTTAATTTAAGTCACTGGACAAATCCAAGAAATATAAGAACCAAGACACTGAGGACGTGACCATGTTTAATTAACTCTTCTCCTAACTTCGTGGCATACTCACTGGAGGGATGAATGTAGTGATTCCTGTTGATGTGTCTGCGCTCTCCAACATGCATCTTTATGTTTCTTCCTTGGCCGACGTGTTCATTTCAAAATAATCCTTTAGTTTTGGCTGCAAGGTGTTTATACATTACGACATAAAGCCACTCTTGATCCAGCCTGTTTTAGTACAGTGGGGTTCTCATATTTTTTCACGAACCAGCCGCCAAGTTGTCCTATATCTTTAGGGAATGGGATCATGAATATTGTGTTAACCCAGAAAAGTTAAAATCCATGCATGCTTCCTTGTTCCCCTGATTCCTCAGCTTTTGTTATTGCATTGGCCCATTGTACCCGTAAAGAGATCAAGGGGACCCCTGTCGGTTCAGGATTATTCCTTTGTAGAAGCGCCACTGTAGGGGATAGAGGATTAAAAGAGCAGACAGTGAATGGGGATTCTACAGGAAGTTCGTTTGGAGCACACACTGCACAATAATTGTTAAAGCGGACTGTTTTCTATTCAATAGCGTATTTGGTTTAATGTTTTTTAAAACCTATTTGAGCCAAGGAATAGACCCCCATTAACTCTGTACCCATTCCAGGCTTTCAGTTTGTGCAGCACTGAAGGATCTGCCTCATTTGGATATTTATATCCTATATGGACTTTATGGACTAATTAACGCTGGAATTGCCTGTAGCCAGATGATGAATTTTCATTATGTTTACATGTTTTCCCAGCTGTTGGAGGGGTTTAGAGGGCACTGCAGCTGAATGAATATGAAGAATCTCTGTCTCCCTTCCCTCAATTTCCGTTAAGGGCATATTGAAAACTGTCCGCTGCTGTAGCAGAAATATTGTCACTGTGTTTTCAAAATGGTGTGTGTTATATAAAATCCTTAGACAAAATTGTATTCTATCTGCATCTTTATAAAATCGTGTTTCTTCTGTTAATGCAGGAAACCATGGACCTCGAGGATGGGCAGCCGCATACCCAGAATGTTCTGCGAAGAACCAATCACCTGTGGACATTACAGATGAGCGAGCTTTGGTTTCGGAGGAGTACCAGGAGCTGGTGTTTGACAAGTTCAACACTGAGTCCTCCAACCAGACCACCATGAAAAACACTGGAAAGACAGGTCGGCATCTAGTATTGTCTCAATACAAAAATTATGGGTGCAATACGATCCCTGTCGAAGGCATTTTGGTATCAATACTACAATTATACCACAGCAAAAACCTATTATGCAAATTCCACTTTTCCATGTCTTTTATACATCAGATTTTGGCCACTTTATGATATCATAACGTTTTTTTGGCTTGTGTAACCATTAGCCAATAACCAACCAAGGTAACCCCCCCCCCCACACCTTATCACCTGGATCTCCTCCTAGAGCACCATTGAGTTCTTTTTAACCAACTATCTCGGCGTGGGGAGCGGCTCCTTATTTTCATCTAAAGTAACAGACAGAGAATCAGCACTTTGGAAACAGGGCTGAAACAGAGGGGATTATGGGATGCTACAGTGCGTGATCTGTTTGGTGTTTCAGAGACATGTTTTGTATATATCTGAAACCTATAATATATTGATGAAAAACGGTATAATAGGGGACCTTTTAAACAATGGAATAGGACTGTTATTATTTTTTCTCTATTACATTTTATTATTAAACAATTTATATATTTAGACAATGTCAAAGTAGGCAGTGGAGGATGTGAGAAGAAGCCACAAAACAACATGATGAATATTATACCATAGTGTGTTCATAGGTTCATACATTTGACTTGCCATACGGACTGAAGAAAATAATCAGCTCTTTGCACGTTCACATCTCCACCTTCATATTTCACACTGCTTCTTATAGGTTTGATCCTTGCAGTGATAAGTGTGAGCAATACTGTGTGCTTGGAAGGAAGGACTAATCAAACTAGACATACAGTAATGTGATAACGACATTTATTCCACTATTAGTATAATGACAATGTAACAAAAATACACTGTAGGAATACATCGATAAAAAACGTTATCTTAATCACATATCCATGTTTTTAAATACAAGAATAGCTCTTACGTTTCAGTAAAGGACCTAACAATCACGTAGTCATGATTCTTGTAAATCTATCGGTAGTTTTATTTTTAATTGTACCATTGCCTTCATTGTACTGCCCCCTGATCTCCTTGTATCGCTCCCTCTCTTCTTTGTTAAAGTGTTCACGCCTTGTTTATGAAAAACATTTTAAAACTCACTTTATTAACTGCTACTTCAAACCATTGCTTTACATTTCTTTCAAACAGCGAATCCGGACTATTTGTGTGAAACTCTGACCTTAATTGATCTCCTCTGCTCCTGGCACTATTTCTCTCAGAGAGGAGCTTCATCTTTTGCGTTTGATCGTAATGAGAGTTGTTAGCCTCCATGACAACCAAGACCGCTGGGACAGCCAAGCAATGCTGGGGGCTGCTTATTTACAATGATAGAAATAACATGGTTGGCTGTAATTTTGTGCACAAACCGTACAAAGGGAATTTTAGATGGCTAAGCACTGTGAAAATCAGGAAAATTGAACAATATTACCAGAAAATGTAATCACGCAAACACTTTTTAGAAGAGGTCAATTTAAAATATAGCAGCTTCACCCCACAATATTTGAAATTAATTTTACATAATGTTGCCCTAAAAGAGGAAGCTTTTTTTCTTTAACCCTAGTTTGCCATTACAACCACTCTTTTGAGCAGCCATGATATGACAGGTACATTTTATTCCTCACTGAAGCATCAAATTGTTGATAGAATATAGGAGGAAATATTACAGGAACAAGATGAAATGCACTTGAGCAAGTCATGACATATTTCTTGATCGTCTCTCTTCTATGTTATTGGTCAGCTGGCACTTCTCTCTGTAAAAGCCTACAAGGTTGAGATTAGATTAAAAGCTAGTGGGTACAATTGTTACATTCCAACATCTTTGGCTGCATTTGCTGGTCTTTGTCTGTTGAAATGTGGATGAATGTCTTCATGAACCACATTGTTAAGTTATTGATCTGAGGAGATATTTATCCTTGATGTTCATGGAAGACAGTTAAAAAGTTTTGAATGTGATGCAGGTTCTCAAACTATCTTTGGCCTTCGGCGCCATCCTTGATAAGTTGCAGTTGCTAAGTCTGCAATCTTTTTTCATGTGCTGTCCATGACAATCTTTTGTTGTTTATTGTACTGAAGTTGTTAAAGATGATATCAAACATGGCCAAGTGTTTCCAAGCCCATTGTTGCCATTGTTTGGTTGTCAAAGCGGACATCAGGATCTGAACAGACACACACACACCCCCCCCCCCCCCCCTCCCGCCACTATAATGTCCGTCTTTTCACTGAATTGTCGTCCTGACAACAACTCCGCAACAACATCTACCTCACCTGTTGCCATTTCAACGTTAAATACAATAAAACGGGAAATTAATTGCTACGTCGCATTCATCTAGATCAGGGATGGTCAACTTGGATGGTGGTGGGGGCCACATAGTTGATGTACTGGCCACCAGGGGGCCGCAGATTCACTTGGAACACACACACAAATTCCATGTATTATATGTAATTATTCGCAAATATACTAAGTCTGACATGTTCATTGACATTTTACAATCTTTCAGGGAACATCCTCTTATAAGCTCACTAAACAAATATCAGTTCACAGAAATGTGAAGTGGCATGTTTGTATTGAACAGGTTATACAGAGGAATAAAACTATTTTAAACTTTTGGAAAGCACGGAAAATGTGTGTGCATTGAGATTAACCATTAAAGAGCATCTTGCTGGTTGTTATTTTTTCTACATTTATGCTTAAACTTGCTTGAAAATTACAATTAAAAAAGTGAAAGCAGGATTTGATATGTTTTACGAGACATAAGGGCAGGAATTCAGAGGGAAAGGAGCAATTTTGAGCTCTGCTCTTAAAAAACGGCTTTTTTTTAAGGTCATACGTCAAACGCGTCATATTACATCACACAGGGGACACATCTCCGCTCTCTGACCGCGGTTATAGTAGAGTTGCGTTGAGTAGAGCGGTTGTGTTTTAAGGAGCTGGTATTTTTCGTTAGTTTTACATTGTATTTCACCATTTGTAATCATGGTGCAGTATTGTGTTTGTGCAGGTTGCACAAATACCAGCCTGTCAGGACATCAAGTCGACAGTAAAAAGGACCGGAGCTAGCGTTCGTTCCTGGGTGCGTTGTGCATCCACCCCCCCCCCCCCCCCCCCCTTCGCTGCTCTTTCTCTCTCCCCTCCGGTACACGGCACCGTAAGACATAGTGTGGAGTTGCATTAGGTAACGCTGTGGTGGCTGTACTGCTCCAGCCGTCTCCTTTGTGTTTGTTTGTTTCCCCCTGTCTGTGTTGTTTGTGTGTGCGTGGTGGCTGTCACTCCTGGCTCCCGGCTCAACCTCCACTCACCTGCTGCAATCAGCTTTGCACCCTCCCCGACTACACACCTGCTTTCCATCAAGCCATTTACAACGACATATCAACGGAGGCTTCCACAACCTTTCTCCGCCAGAAAGTCAAGTATCAGCCGTATCTCGCGTCTCCCCTCCGGTACACAGCACCGTAGTGTGGAGTTGCATTAGGTAACGCGAGATACGGCTGATACTTGCGCATTAGTTTCTGTTATGGATCAGTATCAACAGTCCTGCCAGTAACGTTACTATATTATCAATGCTACTTTAGTTATAGCCTGATATATGATAGCTAACTTCACAATGTTGTGATGTGACGTTAGCTAACATTGTGTAGCTAACGCCGGTCACTCACCAAGATAGCTGCCCAGTTCTCCACTGGTTCTCCTCACACCACAGCTCAATTTCTCTCCGATGGCCGTTATTTCTTCTAATCCTTGGCTGCTCCTGGTCTCTTGGACGCCTAGCAGGCTCATAATTATAAGGTTGTGGTCCGTCATATGCATTCGAATATTCATGTTCAACTTCGTCTGTGTCTTCTGTGTCGAAACTAGCATTGGGATGCATGTTTATTAATACGTTACACCGGCCGCTCTCCCCCTTGTGTGGGAGGTCACGTGCCGAGGCTTTTTTATGCGGAAGTGAACATTTCTTACAAAAACGACGCCAGTTGTCACTGTAGTGTATATTTCTGTATATTTTTGGGAACATCTAGTGTATTCATCATTTTCCTACACATTTATTCACAGGTGTCTTTAACCTGGAAGTTGCTCTTTAAGATGACATAAACATGAAGTCATGAACACTAACCCAGACATTAGTTGTCTAACTTGAACCTAAGACGCTTGTAGCCTGTCTCTGCATTCCCCTTATTCCACAATAAGGGGAATGTCAACACAGACACCTGTCAGCCCGCACTCTGCTGTTCCTCAGCGCCACTCCCCCTCCCTCCCGCTGAGATTATGAATGAAAAGCGTATAGTAATCATAGATAACACGGCAGGGTCCGTGACAGTTTGTTTTCATCTGATTTCAAATAAACAAAGTCTTGGTTTTTAGAATATTAAACTTGTTTCGCCAAATTCAGATGATAAATACAACTTTTAAGCTTGTAAAAGCATAATTACAAGCGGTAACTTAACGTCACAGCAGGCTTAACAACAGCCGGTGTTTCTTGTGAGTGTTTCCCCGTGAAACAAACACAATACACACAAATGCGTCAGAGATTATTTTGCGGTATTTGGCTGCGTAACGAAATCATGTATGCAGCTTGCGACGTAACTAGGAGCCTAGTGGACGGTATCAGTAATACCCCGGACCGCCATTTGCCCATCCCTGATCTAGATCCTCTGTCTTTCTCCAGTAAACTACCGGGCCTTCTAGAGTACCCTGGAACCGAGGGAAGCTCTGAAAGAATACGCCCATTGGCTACAAATCAATATATGATTGGTTGATCAAACTGTCAATCCAAACGTACGCTCTCATTCAGTGCAAGGGCCAGGGCATTCTATCAAGGATATAGAATACCTTGGTTGAAGGATATTCTACCCAGAGACCCAGAACAAGATCTGATTGGTTGCATTTCTTTTCTAACACAAAACCACTGAAATGCGTAGTGCATGGACCGAGAAGGATAAACCAATCAACGTAACACTGTATACAGATCAACAACACAGATACGATTATTTTCATTTAATTTAATTTACATTTTATAAAATTCTATTCATATAATTAAATAAATAAATCGATTTTTTGTTTGTTTTATCTGAGAGTTTCAGGGTATTCTCTGAATACCTTGAAGGCCCTGACGCTTTACCGCTGACTAACAGTATGTGTCCATTCATATACCGTAATTTTCGGACTATAAGCCGCGCCTTTTTTCCAATTTTTCGACGCTGCGGCTTATATAACGGTGCGGCTAATCTATGGATTTTTACAGCTAACGGCCACTAGGGGACCTCCTAAATCTATGGATTTTACAGGTTACAGTCCACCACCTTTAACTCTATGGGCTCTATGGCCGGTCCGCGCCCCCCACCTTTAAGCGGTGGGCTCCAGCAGGAAAAGCTGGAGGCCGGAAAAGAGTGAGACAGGTAGCGCGCAAAAGTAAAAGTGGAACCGAGATGGGTACGAGAGACAGAACGAGAGCAAGACAGACAGACATTACGAGAGCGAGACAGTTTGTCCCCGTACCACTGGTTGAAAACCACTGCTGTAGATCACTGCCGGTACGTGCGCTGGGAGCGCACCGTTTAAGTTTGAAAGTTGAAAAGTTTGTGTGTCTGAAACGCTATGTGATACAGTACAGTTTACACAGCACAGTACATGTTCTGTAGCTACTATTGCACTAAATGGTAACACTTGAATACGTTATGCAAATATGCAACTTGTTTGTTGAAATGTTAATAAATGGGAGCTTCCTCAAACAGCCATCTCTTTCCCGACAGTCCCCTCTGTGCACGAATCCTTACATATGGTAATTAAACATTAAAACACCTGCGGCTTATAGTCCAGTGCGGCTTATATATGTACACATCATTCAATTTAGCTGATGCGGCTTATATTCAGGTGCGCCTTATAGTCCGAAAATTACGGTACATTACAGTATATTGCCATGAGACTAGGGCCACTTTTTGTCTATGGCTTCCTCAGTTATTTGTTTACATGGACTTCTTCTTTTCCAAAATGTTTATTCTCAAACGTAAAACCTTCAGGCTTTTTCATACGTGAGCAGTAAACAATGCTTTTACCAATGTCATTGATTTAGTTTGATATCTTCTACGAATATTCTAGACATCTGGTTGAAACGACATGTGTGCCAATACAAGGTCATCTAAGCATGTTCCCTTATACTCGTTATTCATTAATACATTTGCCCGAGTTGCTTTTTTATATATATTGTCTTTTTTTGTACCACTAGGGGATGTTAAGATTCAAAAGTTCAAATGGGCGTGAACATCATTGATACTATTTAAAAGTGAATGTTGTAATTAAGAGCTGAGTGAATAGGTCTTAAAAGTTCATTGAGATTGATTTCACAGTGTTCCCTCGTGCCTTGACCTGCTTTGAGATCGAGCTGATTGGCCGCTATTCAAGCAGCGTTCCTCAACAAAACATTTCTCAGTTAAATTTCAAACAACTCTCAACTAAATTCATGAGGAAACGGAAGGCCCAAGAGACATTTGCATTGATCAAGGATTTACTTTCACACACACTCCCCTTCTCACACTGGCTGTGATTCAAGGTCTTTTTGGCTTAGCTTCTAATTCCTACTTTGCTGTTTGAGGGTTCAAACACACCCAGGGCCGCATTTTTAATGAAACTCCCATGACCGGCCAGTATCCCCTTTCCTTGACTTTCCTCTTGTTTCAAACGGGATTACACTAACAACAGCAGAACAGGGGATTTATTGCCATCCTTGTAAATATGTATGTGTTTGTGAAAGAGTTAGCAGCAATTATAATCATGATATGGTTAGTTTATTCCTCGGCAGACTGATTTACACTTTGACCTGACGCTTTTGCTCTTGGAAATTTCCTCCATCTAAGAGCTTTTTCCATCTTACTGTGGGCCATCAGCTTAAGCAGCATTGGCACATTAATACTGCTGGCAGATCCTTTCTTGCCTCGCGACAAGGGCTCAACTCATCCTTCATCACAGAAGGTTCTCCTCTTCAGATCTTCTTGTCTCTCCATTCCTTTTGTCTGGATCTCATGCTCGTCACGATTCTTCCTGTTGAAATCACCCCATGGTGATCTGTTTCACTTACCTTAATGTCATGCATCCCCTCTGCACAGCTTGTTCATCATGTCATCTGTGTTTACTGACAGGCTGTGTTTGCTTATACACATGCTCATTCTCTTGGATTGCTTTGTGTGATATGATTAAAAGTGGGCTGTCCTTATCCGGAGAGACTGACTAAATCCCCCTGTAACCGGGTGGGATCAGCCGACAGAACACTGCGTCTAATCTGGCTAATGATGTCAAATGTAGACGTGGTAAAGGGTTGTAGAAACATAAAAATGTAACCTCTGCCAGGACAGCAGAATGATGGTAATATGCCTTGTCATGATGGCATTTTGGATCTAGTGCAGTTAGTTCACCCTTACATGACACCACTGACAACATTGAAAAATGTTGGCTTTCAGGAATCCCAGACAGCCTGCACTTTTAAGGAGAATTTGAATTGCTGTTGTCATGTAACAACCTCATAGCCGCAGTAATGTCTGTGTTTTAACCTCAGGAAGAGGATTAAATGGCCTACTACAAATTGTGAGAATGTTATGACCCTTAAAACGCCTCTCCGAAGCCACTGCAGGACTTCAAAATTGCTCAGGCTACTAACAAGTATATGTTATCCACTGAAAATAGACTTTTTCGAGTTACTGGATCTTTTGTTCGCAGGAAGCCGGAACATCCAAAGCCTCTGTGATTATTCTGCTTGATATTGTCAGCAACAACAATATCTCTGCAAATGTTGTAATATTTAAGGTTATGAGGTTAATTGTCAGTTTATCTCCAGCGCCCAATTCTGCACAAATATTTGTCATGCTGTTGAATGGTTTTCATAGTGCTTCATTCCTGAATCTCAGACTTTTCAATAATAGGAGAATATTGGATGTAATCAAACAGAAAATCATGTGTGAATAACCTAGAATGAAAAGCAAGCTCACAAGAAAAAATAGGAACATTAAGGGTCATCAACATTATTAAGATATTTCATTCTCAAATGGATAGCACTGTTTATTGTGTGAAGAGGTGCTGTGTGTACAGTATGTGTCCCGCAATGTGAATTTTTTTTAATCTCTATCCGAAGCTTAAAAGCCCCAAAAACAATATTTCAGACATCCCATGCACCAAATTCTCGAAAAATGAATGTTTAGAAAGTCATATTCTTGTGTGTATGCTAATACAACTATGTAAAAAATGCTAATACTAGGATTTCATAGAACATTCATTTCCATAACTGATGAGAGCGTCTTTATGCTGTGTGTGAGTGTCACAGCTCAAAGACGAAGCAAAAAAAGACTCACATTACAAGATCTTCCCTACAAAAATGTCAAACCTTCAGCCGTGCAGAAACTGGTAATAACCTTGCATGAGAGGACAATTTAAAATGCTTGCTTTACCACAGTTGAAGCAACAGCCTTACAGCCTTGCAAAAATGCTAGCAGGGAGGGGAAGATCACAACGCAGAGAATTATGTCTTCCTCGCAAACCATGCAAGAGGTTTAAGACAGAGAGTGGCTTTGTCTGAAGCTTCCCACACTGAACCAATAGGATGTCAAGGACACTGTAAGAGGGGGCTGTCTGCTCTTACTTAAGGGCACCTCAGTGGCGTCATTGTGAATGTGCACACAACTGACTCTGTATCTAGTCATGATGATCCCTAACACAGTGGCATACAGAGGCAGACCCTTTCAGACCCTTTTTTTAATGGATGGTAAAAGCTTGTTGAGCTAAAACACTTTTTCTCTTAAATAATTTCAATCTAAATTGAGGTAGTCGGCTTAAGTTTATGAAGAAAAGTTAAGATAATAAAAGATACAATATTGACATTACTGGCAAAAAAAAACAGCCACCAATGCTGAGTTAATCTAGAATCAATTAGTTGACTACTCATCTATCTTTGTCTGCCTTTGCATGAGTGTACTCCATTTTCTTTCTTTCTTTGATTCCATATTTAATTTTGACTTTTTCTACAGTTGCTGTTCTCCTGAAGGATGACTACTTCGTAAGAGGTGCTGGACTGCCAGGGCGTTTTAAGGCTGAGAAGATTGAGTTTCACTGGGGCCATAGTAATGGATCAGCAGGCTCAGAACACAGCATCAATGGCAGAAGGTTTCCTGTAGAGGTAAAGCATCCTGTCACGACATTACACTTTGACAAATGTGCAATACGAGGCCTTGAGGGTCCGTATTGAATATTGGAGCCTGGTATAGAATTCAGGCCGAACACAGACGCTAAAATCTAGTTTTACTTCAGCTTCAGGAAACCCCACTAGGTTGAGGCTTTAGGATTGTTGAAGAAAGATAAATTCACTGTGGACAAAAGATATTTCTCAGGTAAACTCTGGCCTCGAAATGATTTTAAATAAACCCAACTTAAAAGAAAAACTAGGCAAAGAAAAGCTTCCTTAATCATATAATACCCCCCTTTTGAAAATATGTCTTAAATCTACTATAGCAAATGTCTAATCATTGTATTACTTATCGTTTTAGAGGATTATTTTAAACGGGGAGACAACTTGACTGTCTGTGGGAATTACACAGCTTTAATCAGTGGTGTAGTGGGGATTTTTTGACTGGGTGGACGGGGGTGGACGGGGTGGGGGGATTGACACTATGGATGCGCTCGTGAACTGTCAACGGGGGGGTGGGGGGGGCTTGGGGGACCTCTGTGTTGCCTGTCAGCGCAACTTACACGATGCCGTTTAGACAATATAATAATAAAGGGCGGTGCCGGCTGTCAGCGAACCGATCCGGCCTTTCTGCGCGACTGTCACTCAAATGCGGGACCTAGTCTCAATTTGTGGGACGCGGGACAAATAATAAAAATGCTGTGTGTGCAGTCCCGCACAGTGTGGGACATCTGGTCACCCTACACATACACACACACGGTGCTGCCCCTCACACACACACACACACACACACACACACACACACACACACACACACATACACACATACACACACACACACACACACACACACACACACACACACACACACACACACACACACACACACACACGCTTCAAATCAAGTTGCATAAATGCTTGAGCTATGTTTTTATTATAATTACTGTGAAATCTGCCTATTATGTTTTAGTCATTATTACAACAAATACACACCTGCAACTGATAACACTGGCAATGATTTTATATTTATTAGACTATTAAAAAAACGCCAACGCCCACTACACCACTGGCTTTTATACATACAAGTTAGTCTCTTAAAACATCAACCCTGAGCAGTGAAAAGCACATATTCCAAGTTCTATTTCTTCCAATATCCCAATACAAAAAATAAACATATTTCATTTGCCAAGGTTTGCACAGATGTAGCTTAATGTTTTGGTGCAAGCGGTAAGAGACATAATATAAGAAAGAAACATTTAGAATAAAAGTTGTTTTTACATCTGTTTTTTAAAGATGAATGTTTTTGTGCAGGAATGGAACAATATTGACAACTATCGCATCAATGAAAGGCAGAGTGAAAAGGAACATTTAGTTTTGTCTGAGAGTTAAATGAGATAAACATTCAGGCAGAATTGTGTACTTTTCTTGCTTTTAAAGTGTTAGTTGCACAAGGTCAAAACACATTTCTCAATGCCACTGTTGCCAAAAGACAAATAGAAACAAAGGGAGAACATACTGCAAGTAATAAAGGCAAGCAAAACATCACCCACTCATGTAGCACCGATATGAAAGGTTTTCATTCTAAAACCTTTTGGTATTATTTGTTCTGGTTTTCAGATTAAAGCAGAAATCTCAGTTTCCATGTGGTGCACAGTGTTTTTTATTAGCGCCTTACCCTCATTGGGGTTTATGTTTTACCATTTCAATTTCCATGAATTTTCTAGGATGAATGTGCAAATGTGTCGTACATTTTGTGGGGTTATACATTTGTTTTCCTTTTACCCCTTGTACTGTCAAATGGTTATAATTATTGTTAATATTACAGTGAAAAACAAAAGGAAAAGGCTGTTAGTGAGCCTCTCCCTCCTATCTCCAAACACGCAGCTCGAGTCCTTCTGTGTTTGTTTCTTGGCCCTGTTCTTTGGAGCCCTCTCTGCAGGCACAGCTTTTGATGCTGAATGGCTGAGTAATTAGATTTATTTTTGCCACATCACTTTGTGTTCAATGTAGTGTTAAAGGGCACTGGATTATATACAGCCATTATAAAGCTGTTGTGCGTAGGGCTCCTTTGATGGCCTGCTTCTAAATAAGACGATGGAATTTACTTTAATGGCCAATTTAGGCAGCCGTTAGAAAAACGCTGAGCAAAGAGACGAACATTATGCCTTACAGGTATATTATATAGTTGGAAAACATAGATGTCTAGCTTATCATGTGTAGACCCAGATTTGAACATCAACCATTTGTTTCTTTTAAAAATGTATTCAACCAAGCAAAGCCTCATTGAGATGACTATCTTCTATACAATCCAAGATCAGTAAATTGAAACGAAGCTTCAGACCTACTATAACTGTTACGGACCATATCGTTTTAGATCCCAGTATATGGAAATAAGACCCAGGTAATCATATCCTGGACTATATAAGGGCACTTCTACTTTTGAAAACTCTCACAGAGACCAGTTTCCCCTGCAACATATTCCAAGACGCAGGAGCAGTGCACTTAAAAGCCCTTTTACCCATTTCCAGACGGGTAATAGGTGCAGACAGATCAATAGATATCATCTTTCATAAGGATACATTTACGAAGATCTTTTTTAGGAAGCAAGTTAAGAACTGCCTTTTTAAATAAGTACATGCCAGGGATTGAGTGTATTGATGGACAGCCAACCCAACAAAGCAGGCAGCAATGATGAGTGGGGCCTTAAGATCTTTAATTAATGCCGGTGCTCCATGGGATACAGTATCTAAGGAGTAAAGGCATTGAAAATATGTAAAACATCATCATAGTATACCACAGACGTCAAAGTAGCAACAAGTCTCCTTTTTGAATTGAAGAAAGCAAATCATATTTCTGAAATGAAAACCCAGACTCAGTTATAAGTTATTCAACAAGTTGATCTGAATCTAGAAGCTTATACGAGAGGGAAGTGGCAATTAAGAATCTCATATATGTATATGCAAATACAGACTCAATGACCCTCAAATGTAAGAATAGATGGATGAATTGCTTTTTCCTTGAGTTTGTAAACATCATTAGTTTAATGTTGTTAGGATTTAAAATCACTTCCAATTGATGAAAGGGGTGTTAGAGTGATATAATCATTTTAAAGTAAAGCTTCTGCTCCATGTAAAAAGGGAAAAATAAAAGAAGACATCCATACAGGAGGAATTTGGTTTCAGACTAAGGACAGATTTAAAGATGGTGCAATATAATCAGAGTCTAACAATAACACATATTGCTATCTGTTATTTAGACCTGGCAATTTTGAGCTGTCTAAAAATGTAAGGGCCTATTACGCCTCTATGATATAAACTGGCACAAATCAAAACACTAACAGTTACAGGGTTTCCCTTGCAGGTGGTGATAGAGGGAACCAGAGGCAATTAAGTGCTTATTTAAGCAATCAAGCTCTATGGTTTTGTCAGAGATGTTTTGAGAGTCCTTGACTTGAAGTAACCATTTTTATTTCCAGATGAAGATTTAATAGTCTTTCAAAACAGCCTTGGGTTGTTGAGATTTTTTAAAATCTTTCACCAATGAAATGTTTGGCTTTGCCTTTTTTAATTGCAACTGTGCAACCGTGGTGCCTGGAATCAGCTCATCATGTTTCTGAATGCTCTCTTAGCTTACCCAGTGGTGAGTACTAGTTGGCCCTGATTTTTTTTTGGCCAGCATCCCGACTTTAAGTCCAGGGGAGTCGGCAGCTCACCTCCTTTTTGATCACCCGCACCCCATCTTTACAGCACCACCAAAGCAATCCTGGGCTCCCGTTTCATGGTACTTCACTGAATATGTTCATGCTTAAACCCAGAAAGGAAAGGGGCAGTACTAAGGAGCTAAATGATTGCTTCGGTCCTGTGCTTTGTAACAGGTCCATTACTTATCACACTTAGAAAAGTCATCTGTGGCCAAGTTGCCCACAGCTTTCATCTGCTCCAGGTGTACCACACTGCCTGCTCATCAGGGCGGATACTGTCTGCCAATGGACTGTGTAAAGGCCTCTGTGTGTATTGTGACCTTCTTTGGGCTGCCTTCAAAATAATAAGCTTGTGCTTCTGTTTGCATCTTGAAGGCATAGTTTTCTGAACAATTAATAGGAAGAACAAGTTCAGATTCAGTGAGATTTTGTTCAGGCCTCTGGTCGACCCAGTTGAATATATTCATGGCTAAAGGTTTTATCTTTAGTTTTTAATTCCTGGATTGTCCCTTTGCAGGTTTGTTTTAAACATTCACATAGGCTATCTCTAAGTTGTTTAAGTAACCCACTCCCATTGTTACCTGGATACTCAGTACAGTTTGTCTCAGAGAATTCAACTTTGTTAAAGCAGCACTTCATATTTGATCCATGCCTGCTTTGTCTTAAGATTCACACACAATCATACTTACTTACTGAGACGCTGGTTGTCAACAGCCCTCTCTCCACGAGGTGTTACTCAATAGCTTGAAATGCTTGTGTTCCACAAATGCACATGTATCTCTATCCCTGGTCTCAGGCTCTTTGATATAAAAAGCCTGTCTTCTGGCAAACTGTCTGTGAGACATGAAGAGATGCTGTTCCACCTTTGTTTGATATTGTGCATCTATTGGCTTTGTTAGAACTTTTCTTTGTATTGTTTGTTTATTTTGGTAATGGTGTATTTTTTTCTGAGCGAAAGATGACTCTCTGGACAGAGAATTGATAACAGCATGCTTTCTCCCTGCTGACAGTTTGTTGAACCCCCTTTGCTTGGATCTTTCACTTATGCCTACTCTTAGTCTTGCCATAAAACTCTTTTCACTCTTTCTGAGTTTGTCTTTTAGTTTCCACATCTCTGATAGCTGTTTCTTCAGATGTAAGGCCTGCATTTCAGTTTACATTTCTCTTTCTGCAGTCTTTTGTAACATTACTCTGCTGAATATGTGTTCCTTCTCTTATCCCTTGGTAGTGTACATACATTTAAAACTTCATTCAAATGATTGGGGTCTACTACACCTTGACCTATAATTTAGGCTGCACTTTTGCTATATCTACATCCACCAGAACCTTTATAATGTTCTCCATACTGTAGATGTGAGTGTAAGGTCTAACAATGCATTTCCCACCTTTTTCTTTTCCCTTTAAGCACTGGTTGCAGCCCTTCATTTCTCTTTCAGTTTTTTTTAATCTCACTGGCAGCTCACTTCACTTATCTTTACTCGCCATGTTCTACTCTGGCAGCTCAAACAGTAATGTATTATAGTGTCAAGCCATAAATCGTTGGCGCAGTTTATTTTTGTACTAATGATAGGTGACAGCTGATGAGCATGTTACAGAAAAGGCATTTTCTCAAGTTCTAAAAACACACTCAAGCCATATGTACTTTATGTTGCTTCATTTATAGTTTTCCCTTTTATCATACCTTTTATTCTGGTTGAATAAACATAATTTAAAAAGAAATCATTTGGGAACATAGACCAAAATGGTTTGTCTGGAGTATTTACACTTATGCATGGCAATTGTGTATTTTGTTGCCAATGTACTGGCACTTTAAGCCGCTGGAAAGCTCTTTTGATGCAAAGGAACTATTTTTCATAACTGAAAGGATGAGTGACCCTCTTCTCAAATATTTATTCTGCCAACACGCATGTCAAGAGCATGCAGCCCTGATAGGATTGCCTACATACAATATGATTGGAAAGGTTCCAAGGTTCTTCGTAAGTTGCACAACAAAAACCTTTTCATATATATTACTGCTTTAGAAAAAATATGGCCAATTGATTGCCACTCATAACGACCTTACATTATCCTTATGGGAAATGCTGTAGTCTTTTCTACAGGAAGTACGTAAGAAAGAAATACTTCATACACATATCTGCAAAGATGTTTCCTGTTTACTACATATTGGACAAACATACGCCCAGGGTTGGGAGGCTTACTTTGTAAATGTAATCTGTGACTGATTACTGAATACATGGCTCTGAAAGTAATCCGAATACAGTTACAGTTACGTGTCTTAAAAAAGAAAAACGTAATCAGATTACTTTTAGATTACTTTTGGATTACTTTCTTTTTCCATAACAGATGGGTATGTTTTGGTGAACAGGAGACACAAAAGGCAAAAGGAAACTGAACGTGTTTTTACGGTTTTAATGGCTTATCAAGAGCACAACTGAAACACAACATCTGAAACGATGTAACAACATAATAAACTTGTTGGGGATGCAGCTTGGGATGTGAGGAGTGAGGGACACGGCTTAGAACGGGGGTGTCGCCTTCTGTCCTGCCAGTGTTGGCAGGACATGAACTAAAATGTCGAACTCGGACTTCATTTTAAGGACATTTCGGCCAGGGGTGTATTTTTGTTTAAGCACCGGATTGGCAAAACAGGAGAGTGTGTGCACCAGTCTGCCTTGATCTATGAATTCATGTCCGTGACACTCACAGTATCTGCTGCTCACAGCTGCTTTATAGAAGGAAAACCTCCTTCACTTCATGAAATCTCTGCAGCGCCAGGAGGCAGCGGGAGGGTTAACTCAGCCCCAGAAGAGGAGCGCGCCGTGCCTTTCACGCACCGCCTTCACTGTGTTTACCTTCAGAATCATTAGAAAGGCTAAAGAGCGGTGTGGCTGATGTGTTTTAACCACACACACCTCTACACACACACACCTCTACACACACACACCTCTACACACACACACACACACACACACACACACACACACACACACACACACACACACACACACACACACACACACACACACACACACACACACACACACACACACACACACCACTTATTCTGATGAAAATCTTTATAGGTGTTATTGGGTAATTCACACGCTATGATGATCGTTTAATATACCTATATATTAAGTAAAGAACTATAAACGTAACTATATTTATTGACATGGATGAGCGAGTTGCACTGATCTCACCTCACATTCAAGGAGTAAACAATATCGAGCTGAATTAAGCTGTACCTACGCAGACTTTTGTTCCTCCATGTTTCGTTGTTATTGTTTCACTGAGCGGACCCGCCCCTTTTTTTTTCAAACGCTCCCTTTTTTGGTCCATCTGCGGCGGTAATAGTTTTTGTGCGCTGTGATGATTCGGCTGTACCTTTAGTAATGAATATTAAATGTTGTGAGGAAATCTTTCCACCAATAATTCCAATAAGTAATCCAAAATGTATTCACTTCAGGTTTACGAAAGTAACTGTAATCAGATTACTCGTTTTTCAAATGTAACGCGAGCTGAATACAGTTACTTGATTTTTGTATTCTGATTATGTAACGCCGTTACAACCCAACCCTGCATACACCACGCACCACATACGCAGAAACAACACAGAGTGGGAGGTCTTTTTAAAATTAATGATTCTCTAAATCGATAATTGAGCCTTCATGTTTCAAACATGATGCATTATTTCACTCTCTGAATCAAAAGGTGAAAGAGGAAAATTAAATGATGAATGGTTGAAGGTGAACATGGTAATGCAGGATCTGGCCTTTGGCTATTTAACTGCTTCCTCCTGTAAGATGTGGCATTTTCATATTTCATATTTAAACTTTGACAGAGTTTGATATATACTTGAGATAATATAACATCCGACACCCTTGCGTTTGACTTTCCCGATGATCTTTAACAGCGGAGGATGGGTTTTTGTTTGTTTGTTTATATATTTGTTTCGTTCTTCGAGAATTGAGCAGTATGACCTTGGAGGTTGAGCTCCAGGGCTGATTTGTCTCTGCTAAACAGAGACTGCTTTCCAATCTGCTGTCTAATTATGTCTCCACTTCATATGAGTCACATTTACCCCTTAGTTGTTTTTACCACACTGCATAAAGCATTTACTATTTTAGTAGAGGGGGACAACTCCAAAGTGTTTATTCCACTTGCCCAGAAGCTTGAAAACCCACACAAAATATAGTTCACACTTTGATACAGGGGGTGGAAAGAGAAATTCAAAAAGCTGCATTATAGAGCTGCTCTGCCTTTTGTAACATGGTTATGTAAAAACACAACAGCGGAGAAATAAACATGGCTGCTCGGCCTGTGGCTCCTGAGCTTGACATTAATCTAACCAGCGTCTTTTCATGGGAGTGAAGCGGGGGAAATCGATAGATGGACCACCTGTTTGCTCAAACAGCACAATGAAAAATGAAACCGTGGATTTTTTTCCGCCTTAGGGTACTATAAGGAGATCTTTTCTAATAATATATTAGGGTGTCACCAAGGTTAGATTAATTATACATGGATTACAAATCACACCTTGCAAGGGTACCCACTCGCTACTGCGGATGTATGAAATGTACGGGGTGGGTGTACAGTACTGTATATTTGATTAGGAAAAAGCTCCAGTGGCACTGAAAGCATATCTGCATTCTAGACTAATGGGGATGGATGTGGTGACCCTGAGAGCTCAACACAAATACTAAGTAGATGGACAGTAAACAGTACAAAATACATAAATTGAATGCGAGGGAAAAATACACAACTGCCATGGTTAGTGATGCATGGAGTGACTGACGTTAACAACTCATCTGTGTTGTTGGAAAACGAGTTAACAGTGGAATAAAACACTAGGTGTTAAGCAAATATCTTAGATAACATATCTGAATCATGTAATCTTACATAGTACATTTTTTTTCTTTATCTGCTGGTGACTATTTTCTAGGTTGCAGTTGCATTCAACTCTGTCACTGTAGCAATACTCAATAAAAGAGTGATGTATGTGTTTTTAAGGATAGTAATCAAGAGCCTTTCCTGTTCAGTATGAAGTTGTCAAATTCCCTGGAATAGCACGCCTCAGTGACTAATCGAATCTTCTTATTGATGCTTTCTTAAATTTCCAAATGTGCAATGACCTAACAGCTTACGCATTTCAGGTCACCACTGTCGCCATTGCAGAGAGAGAAAAATAGCTCCGAAGCATGGCACTGATTAACATGTGTGCCTTTTACCTAGCAACACTTGGTGACTTGAATAATTGAATAAGGCTTGTATCGATAAGAGGTATAGATAATTATTTTCTATCAATGAAATCATACCAATTCTCATCCTTAGTGTTTAAAGTGTCTTAATCGCAACAGCCAACATAACAGCAGTAACATTCATTGTTTGTAGTTTGCTTGTCTTGCCTCAGCATCTCACTGTTTTGTTCATCATGCAAATGATGACTCATTGTTTCACCTGTGTGTGGTTAACTAGTGCTTGAGAATGCAGAGCAGCTTTCAGAGCTTGTGTTTGCGCTAACTTTGTGGACCATCTGTTCTACAGAGAAAACTGGAGGTGAATCATAAAGCTCAAATAATGTTTTGTTTATAATTTCAGTCTCCGGTTGCCTCTGGTGGCTTGCCAGCTGTTGGTTATTTAGACTTACCTCATGCGTTCCTCGTCTTAACATATTCCTCTGTACAACAGTCCAGTAAATATTGTACTGACAAAAACAAGCATGTATGAATGTTTATGTGTTGTCTTCAGTGAGCTTAAATGTCGGTCAGACCACCTGTCTGTCCTGCTTAAAATCAACAATTTCCAAATATATCTCTGTATGTGAATCAAGTCTACTCCAACAAGGGGGCTTTGTGCCAGAGCCCGAAGACGTACAGAGAAACTAAGCGTGCAATCAATTGATTCAAATCGCTTACGGCAACATTTATTTTTAATGGCTGCCTGCTATGCAAGTGTTTGACAATATCACGTTTTCCAGTGTGCTGTTAATAAGAGCAGGTCACATGAGCCAGTGTCAGTGAGCCTAAGGGGGTCAGCTTAATTGGGTAATGTAGTTAATAACATCTGAAGGGTGATGAATGGCCAGAGCTCTTTCTTGCGGAGCTCTCACACAACTAATTAGTTCCATTAAAAGCCGCAGTTAAAGGAAGTCCGAAGAAAACTGATTAACTTAAACTATCTGGATTCAGTCATTTTCAGGCTATTGGTACACATTACTGGATGTGTCCTTATTTATAAGCTTGTTTATGTATCCTTATTTAACATCTGTTTTTAGCACAGTCAATGGTGGCTGCTTATTTTCCATGTAATATCCCTTTTGAAAGATGAAAAAAGGAAAGCATGCCCTTTAATTAAATCAACATCTAGGACCTTTTTTTTATTGCCAATTAACTTGGTTCAGTTGCATGAAAGGGTTTTCATTTTAAAGAGACTCGGGTAAGCGAAATGATGGGCAGCTCCAATTGCTACTTTTAGAATAATTTGCTGATTTTGATCAGCACTACCATAATATGTCTGCTTTGAAATGAAAGGACTGAAAACAAATTTTTATTGGAAACCACAGTCATCAAAGGTATATCATGTATTCTCTGCATGTTGTTTTTGCGTTATGTTCTCACAACTTAAGCTTTGTTGTGAAATCAGAATCAATGTTGTGGGTGATTTGAAGTAATTTGAGTCAAGGATTATAAGCATACCATTCTGTTAGATCTCAGCACACAAGAAAAGTGCATATTCCTCCAGTTCTTCCTCTCAGCTTGTGACTTGTCTCTGTGAGGACAGTCGCCCTGAGGAATGGGATGCTGTATTTCTCGAGCATCCCCAGGAGTGGCAGAACACAAAAAGGAATGACACAGATTATGGGAGATTTATAGGACTGATGAATACACCCTCTTTTATGCCCCTCAAAACAGCTTTTCATCAGCTCCTCACAGTGTGTCCAAGTGATGGATGAGAGCAGTGTCGGTTCTCCTTGTCCACTCCTAAAGCTGTTTATGCTCTGTCTTTCCCATCCTAGATGCAGATTTACCTTTACAATTCGGATGACTTTGACAGCCTCAGCGCTGCCATCAAGGAAAGACGCATCATTGCTGCCATGTCCGTCTTCTTTGAGGTAAGGAATCACCAGCTCTGAAGGTCAAGACAAATGTAATCTGAAGAAAACTGAGACTACACGGCTGCACTTGTAGTTCCCTTGAACAGAGACATTTTAATCAATGCTAGTGGCATGTTTCTAGGGATGACGAGGGTCAGTCTGTTGGTCAGCCCACTTCTTTGATCCTGCCAGAAATATCTCTGTGGCTATGCTAGCTAGCTACATGGTTTACTATAAATGTGGTACACACATCCATGCCGCCTTTAGAATGAATTTACTTTGGTTATCCGCTGACTTTTTCTTCTAGCGCCACCATCATTCAAACAAAACCTACACAACAAATGACATTCCCATCAGCCTCAGCTCTACTTGTTGTTCCTGCTTATTTGTAAATGTTAGCATGCCAACATGCTAGACTAAGAGAGAGAACATGCCTAATATCAGCATGTTAGCAGTATTGTTGTAAGTTGTGCCTAAGTTCAGCCTTACAGAGCAGCCTGAGTTGCTGGAGACTCACTTTGCCTATTTTTAAAGATGTATCCTTTATATCAATATTAGTTTTATCAAAAGCATTTATTTGCGTTACTTACATACATTGTGATTACTTTAAACTATGAACAATAGAAACCAAGTGGATGGTTAAATAAATATCCCAAAATGAAAGAAAACAGAAATGCAGCGGTGGGAATTGTGCTAAGAAAATAAGAGTTATTGTCAAATAAAAGATGGAAAAAGGACATTTGATGAGGCAATTTTGACTCTAGGGGGATATTTGTACCTGTATAATTCCAATTAAGTAAAGGACCGAGTTGGTAATTCGCTTTGGAGGTCAATACATTTTATCTAATCATTAGTATTGTTTTTTGGCACCTGTGTTGGGATAGGAGAGTTTATCTTCAGCTAGTAGCCGATTATTTTTCTATTTACTGTAGCACATTGCAGATTGCTAACCCAGATACTACAAATTGTCCCCTGAAGGTCTGCACACATAAGCTCTTAATGGACAAGAATGGTCCTAATTTCTGTTAACAGTCAAAACACTTCAAAGATTTATGAGCCGTGAAAAAGCATAGACCAGCAGCACATGTTGTGCTCTTAGTTTCTATTAGCAGTATCTTTACGATTGATGTCAGGCGATCAATGCAGGCTAACTTTCAGCTTAATAGTATATAGACAAGGGTCAGAGAAGAGCGAGGCTGGAATGGGGACACAGGTGTTTGTAATGTAGGTCTACTCTCAGACACTGATAAACCGTGTGTGTACGAGGACCTAAATGCCTCCGCTGGGTCCTGACAGCCCTATTGCTTACTGCAATTAGCACCACCATACACAATCCGCTGAACAGCAGTTTACAGTGCAAGAGTTTTTAAAGCGGACACACACACATTGGCTCAGATTCACCATTTCTAATCAATGAGCAGAGTTCTTCCTTGTCTCCCCAAAGGCCTATTAATGGCCTCTGAGGTGTGCATATTATCCGAATTCAGCATTCAGTTCCACACAATTATTCTCCTCTGACTGACCTGAATTAATGTTGAGCAAGAGAAGATTGGTCCCCTCATCCCAACACTGTTTTGCCCAGTCCTGTCTCTTAACTAGGACGTTTGGGAATACTGCAGAATGTGGGGCTGAACAACATTTGCCAGTCTTCAATCATTTCAAAGAATTAGCTGTAGGCCTAATAGATAAGGAGGGAATCAACACTGGTGTTGGTTCTCTGGAGACGCTAAAGCTTAGGGCCAAACGGCCTCATACGTTTACTGAATACCTCCTGCTAAAGGATATCTTTCAAAGCTCATCAAATGAGAAAATGTGCTCACAAAAATGTAATGTAATAAAAAATACATGTATAATGGAAAATGGAATCACACTTTCCCCCAAAGAACCACCAATATTGATAATCTAGGTTTGGTTGTAAATACCATTTATAAGTTACGCAATACAGTACTGTGTAGTCGTGAGTAGAACCCCAGAAACAACAATCATCTTTGACGTGCACTTTCAAAATCGTACTAAAATGACCGTCATAGACTTCATAATACCAATGGATGGCATTAGATGCTGCTGGCTTATATTTAGTTTGTAGAGATGTTGCCCTCATTGTGTCCACTGCCTGTACTTTGTTCACATTGATTGTCTTTAGTCATTACGTGAGATTATTGTTTGGATCTTGTAATCCCTTTTGTAATCTCTTGTCTCTGGCCATTTCCTGCAGCTGGGGCAAAAAGACAATCCAGCTGTAGAACCCATCATCCAGGGATTGAAAGGAGTAGTGCATCACGGTAAGGGATGGAAATATTTGTTGTACACTGATTGTTTTTTTCCTCCACATGGAACACAACTTAGAAAATGTGGTTAATTTGGTATTTGCAAAAGCTATTGTCCTTACAAAATCCCTCTGACTTTGCTGTTTGGCTTGATCCTAGAGGTACATTCCCAGTGATAGTGAAGACATTGTGCTCCTCCCCTTACCTTTTAGAACAAACATGAATGCTCTTCCTATAAGCATTGGTTGCTTCATCAGAAAAACAGACAAACACATTGGAATCTAAACACAAGATATGAGGAGAGTTTAACTTCAAAAGGAAGAAACATTTGCAAGATAGCACCTCTCCCTTGGTAGCACAGCTCCACAGCAGGAGACCTCCGAGGAGCTTCACTTGCAGAGAAAGAGCAGTTAAATTACATCTGAGCCTCAACTATACAACACTATTATTCTGACTCAGACATACATGTTCATGGATTGAACTGGCTCCTGCGTAGGCTAAAACTCACACTTAAACTGTTAATGTCTGTTCATGGCATGTTTTCTTAAATTGCTGGCTGCTATGCTGCGTTTACTGCATCCGTGACTTATGCAGACCATAAACAGATGTTTCAATGTGACTTTGTAATCCTTCACTGCCTCTTAGGACACAGCAACTCTGTTTACACAGACACGTATGGCTTCTTTTACAACCTGCCCCTGATGGTCTTTATGTGAGCATAAGCACACAGTGACAAGGACATGTAACTGGACGAAGATATATAGGAGCATAGAGTTATGCTGTTTTCACACTAGTGCTGGGCTTCATGAGTCGTTTTTAATTTCAATTTCACACTCTGTACTTTCCTGGAGATGGGTATTTGATGTTATTTGGTATTTAATGGGTTCGGTTTTGACTTTTGCGTTGTTCAAAAAAAACCTTCTGACTGAGCAGGACAATAAAAGAGCATGTCGGGGGGGGGGGAAGCTCACTTAGAGACCACTGTAGAGTTTTTTTAAAAGCTTGTGAATTTGCTACAGAATCTGAAAATGGATCGCTTTTTTCAGTGAATGTTCTGCACTCAAAATTCCATTGAAGTAATTGCAGTAAGGAAAATGGCCTATTTTCTGGTTGCTCCATTATCAGCTGGGAGACCATTTTACCTCTGGTTTCCTTTCCATACGGGTATGTATGCTTTTTTTTGCTACACAACCTTGATTTAAGACAGGTTGCCAAAACACTTAATTGTACAAAGACATTTTATGAATCTCCATCAGCCTTGTAAAGTGGCTCACCCTTTCACAGATGTTCGTGCTAATACCGCAGTATCTCATTTTCCGGCTGAGAGAGAGCTCAGTGTGGGTGTGGTGGTTTTTGGACTGTCTTCCTGCTGGCTGCTAAATGCTCCTCGCCTCCTCCCCTGTTAGGTTGGTTGGTTTTCCGCTTGCTCGTTATCCCACAGTCATCCATCCATCAGCATCTCGGCGGCCCATGAGCGATAGGGCACGTACACTGTCTGAAGACGGGGAGAAGAAAGGCTGTGAATACTGAATTTGACTTTGAGTACAGATGAGGCATGGGGGCGAGGCTTCCAGTGCCTCTGTAGTCATATCACTCCTATCACCCCGAGCTTCTGCTGTTTTAGACAAGTTCATGAGCTGTGAGAGATTGTATTTGACATAAATTCCGCTTTTTTTGCGTTTTTCACGTCATAATTCAAGCGAATAACAAGCCCACTAGCATAACCCACACGGCGTAATTGCAGGGGATAAAAGGATCTTCCTGCTGTTCTGTTTTGTTTTTCTTTACACAGCTTTGCGTGGTTCTGATCACGGAGGACAGAACTGAGCCGGTAATCATTTGGATCAGTCTTAATCCCTGCAGCCCATGTGACAGTTGTTACACGTAGAGTAGGCAACCACCCAGCCACGGATCAGCTGTCAGAGCAGGCCATTTTATCTGACTCCTCTCCCGTTGCTCCTTTCTATGGAGGACCAAAGGGAGATATTTGTGTAAAGAGATTTGGCCAGAGTGATAATAAGTGACAACTGCTGTCACCATAATTACACTAGTGGAGGTTCAGGAAAGGGTGGGGGCGAAATGAAATAAACAAATATATGTTAACATTGGACTAAATGTAACTGTAGATATGCAGGGTTTTCAGTAAAGTTATTAAGGATGGTAAGAATGTTCTATTTTTGTACCCTGACACATTTTGATCCCCTGCTCTACCCAGAAAAGGAAACAAACCTCAGGTCGTTCGTCCTGAGGGATCTGCTGCCGTCGTCCGTGGACAATTACTACCGATACACCGGCTCTCTGACCACCCCGCCCTGCATCAAGGTGGTGGAGTGGATCATCTTCTCCAGGCCTGTGTATCTGTCCCACTCACAGGTGTGTTAGCTCCCCACACATACATGCCAAGACATTCTTCATTTGCACACAGTCACTGGATCACTTGCTGTACCAAGTTTTCACCGCACAAGCAATTTCTCCCCTCATCTACCTCTCCTCCTTCTTCCCATTTTCTCTCGTTCCTCCCCGACTCCTCTGCATATGAAACCATGGCTGATCATATAGTGGATGAGTAAGCAGGGACGGCGAGCCAATTACTCGCCTTGGAATGATAGTGTGTGATCACTTTCATGCATATACTATGCTGTTGGTCTGAGCCTATAGCGTCTTAAATATAATACTGCTGCACACGGAGGCTGCTAATAACACAATTAAAATTGGTCAAGTACAGAAATGATCATTAATTTAAATTAGCGCAGTACATTTTTTACATATGTTGAGTGCAAACTGAAGCATTTTACAGGACTCGGCTATATGCTTTGCAGCAGTTTAACTCCACCTGGTTTTGTGATTTTGAAAGATAATATATGCCAAATCATGCCCCATGCTTTTTGCTGATCCCATACACAGTACATTGCTGCATCTTTTATACATACAATTCTTGGGTAACTCAGCTGCGTATTCTCTAGAGCGTTCTGTGCGGTAGAAATGTGCAGGGCTCAGTGGAATTTCTATTAACTTGCAAGAGGACAAATCTTTTGTTCAAAAATGACATCTGCTGCAAGAATATTGACCAGCGCCACAATGTTTGTGACGCTTACAGATAGTCTTTTATGAACCTGTAATTTATTTCACCAAGCACGCATAGGACACATTGATTCCCCAGTATCTGTAATATGTAGTCATTACAGCGCGCGGCAGGAGATCATTCATGGCAATCAATGGCCACAAATTTGCCCCATTGAGAAGTTACAGCCCAGTAGGTAGCCAGGATGATGATTGAGCTCTGTGCCTGCTGCTGCCTGTGGTGTGGATGTTTCTTGCAAATACTCTGCAGCAGTTGTGAACAGTCAGCTGCTGGCAAGTGGCTAAAAATGCAGTCCTGCATGATATATATTTTATTCAACACACGCACGCACGCACGCACGCACGCACGCACGCACGCACGCACGCACGCACGCACGCATGCACACACGCACACACGCACACACACACACACACACACACACCCCCACACACACACACACCCCCACACACACACATACACACACACACCCATAGTAACACTATCACTTAAATGTTGCTTCAATAGCTATTCTCTGTTTCTTTCCCTCTAGCTGGAGGCCTTTTACTCCATCTTTACAACAGAGCAACAAGACCACGTCAAGTCTGTCGAGTACCTGAGGAACAACTTCCGGCCCCTGCAGGACCTGGATGATAGGAAAGTCTTTAAGTCGGCTGTAAAGGACGCATGGCAGAGAGATTTAACCGATGTCCTGAGTAGTCCTCACAGCACTGAGGCTTCAAGAGGTAAGCTTTGTCCTCCATTGTATCACATTCCCCCAGTTTTTTTAACCACAGCACCACTGATTTTACCAATGATTACAATCCTGTGAATTTCTTCCTAAACAACAAATTGCCTACATGTTTAGTTAAGGTAAGCGGTTAGTATTAGTTCATTACTTTGTAAACTGCAGTTATATCAGAGATCTGCTTATGTCGAATCCCATTCAAAAGCTACCTGATCATTTTTTTGCAATTTACAAACTTGTACCCTGAATCCTGTTGCACATGCCTTTCATGTTGCACAAAGCAGATATGTAGTTTACAATGATAATGGTTTTTGTTTTGTTATTGTTTTTTAAACAATGTGTCCTGGATTTTAGACATTGGCAAACAAAAGCAGACTCACTTCTAGCCGATTGAACATTGATTTTCTTGATTGAAATGTCAACTGTCCCTGGAAGGGTTTGTTAGCTGTATAGTAACATTAGCTTCATGAGCCATTTAAAAATGTTGCCTGTCTTTTTAAGGTTTCCAGCTGACTGGTATTAAAATGACAACCCTCCAGGGGTGTTTAATATAGATGCGATGTCTACATGATATCGTGGTAAGAGGCTGACGCTTTAGCTGGATGTTTCATGCAAAACACAGCATCCTGACCAGTTAATGGTACGTGCATAGGAAAGGGAAATAAATATAGAATTGGAGGATGAAATATAATTGGATGATGAAACCCTCTTTAATTGTCACACATACATGCACACAGCACATACAGTGAAATGTGACCTCTGCATTTAACAGAAGTGGGAGTTAGTCCTAGTGTTATTAGTATGATAAAGAAAAAGGATATGCTGACTCTTGGCCTAGGAAGCGCTATGGTACTTGCATTTGGTAAGCTAGTCAGCCTGACATGCTTGCATCTGCTAGTTCAAGCAAATCAACCTTTTTTAATCCATTCCTTAAACGTATTTGCTTGTTTTTTAGAACTAAACTAACCCTTTAAATGGCCATTTATGCTGTAACTCCTACTATATCACTGTTTGAGGAACGGACCACTGAATCAGTCAAACTGTTGCCAAAGTTATCAAGTAATGTCTCCTTACTAATGAAGAATGAAAGGATTATCACAAGACCCCTGGGTGTACAGTCTGAATTGCATAGGGCTAGTAAATTGGGCATATTGAGTCCTTGTGGGATTTGTCGCAGAAATTGTTTATTTTCTCATGTCCCATATAAACCTGCAACCTCTACGTAAATGACATTAAGGATCACAATTTATCTTCCAACCTACCTTTTTTTTTCTGGTGAAAATAATAATTGAGAATATTGATTGTGTTTGGGAGCAATGTTCAGGAAGCTTAACTAGCTAAGCTCAGCACAGAGACCAATTCAGACTTGGCTCTAATCAGTAGGTCAGTAAATTAACAAGGACTAAACAAGTCATTATTTTTAGTTGGGGCTTTTTCTTACAGAGATAATTCTGCTTAAAATCACCACATCAATAGTTGAACATGTGTTGTGGTTTTAGAAAAAGATTGGTCTCATCATAATACACATGTCATTTATCATTGTTACAAGTCATTGTTATATCAAAGAACATGTTAATACAAAGCTCAGACCTCATGCAGGGCATGATTAGTGTATTTGTGTTCTTCTCTCTTTTATGTGTGCATCTTGCGTGGCTTGCTTTAACCGAACAGTACAGGAAATATGGAGACTAATGAGAAAGGCTGCTGCGCCTTAAAGTGGTGTTGTTGGTGTCTGATGGGGAGAATTGATTGGGAATGCTTGTGATGAAGTTGGAGCACTCTCACAAGGCCGATCAGCAATCATCATTAATATGTGGCACAGCTAAAATAGACCCATACAAATTAAGTTGTGAAATTGCTTTTGTGGCATTATGTCAGGAGGCAGAATGAATGTGGACCAGTGCTTCCCCATTTTTTTTCACTTCCCCCTCCCCTTGCTCCTTTTCTTTGTGTGCATTTCTATTTGACTGTACTGAAATGTAAGAATCCATACTTTATAGGAGGCGCTGGGAGTTAACACTGTCAGTCCTATCTTCAGGGGTGGCATCTGTCAAGGTTGTGTAAGGTTGGATATTTATCTGTGCACAGTAAAGGATGGCTTTGCTTATAAATGTTCTGAGAGCCAGGGCCATACCTTGACTGAATGTTCCATCAATTTGGTTTTCACAGCCATCAAAGTTGTTGAGCTGTTAGCGATGCATAGCTCTGACGCACCATATAGGTAAGTAATATTGCCGTGGTATAATGGACAGTGTTTGCTTTATTACTCTAGCACTGTGATATTTAGTCAATGGTGATATGGTCCATAGGGCTGCAACAGACCTTTATTTTGACCATGAATTAGCTGAAAAAGTGTTGTATCTAAAACCTTTCAGTAAACAGTGAAAAAGCCTTGAACCTGCTTTCTTTTTACTGAGTACATTGAAAACCATATCATGCTTTACCAATACCAGTGGATTTACACATGTATAAAAGTGTATATATGTGTAAACAAATCATAAAGCAATGAGTTATCTTACTGTTTGTCAGTTTATTTCTGTCTGCTGTTAAAGTTTGGCAGTAGCTGTAGCAAGTCACACATTATGATAAAATATTAATTTTAAGTACTGTGGTTAGTGTTGTTATTAAGCCCTTGGATGACATACATAATTTACATTTCCTGTAAATAAAATAAAATGGAATGAATGTTCAATTTGTCTTTATCAGGTTTTTCAATTAAATGTTTGTTTTTTGAAATATATTCTACAGCTGGGTTAGGAGATATCAGTTTTACTGCTGTTTGTAGACAACTTTAATGTAGGATCTGTCGAAGATGTGTGTTCTGTCATTGTGGACTGAGAAACCAATATGAGGCTGATTTTTGGATGTTACAGTGAGTCTGAAAATTCCTAGGATTCTTCAGTAGAGACCATGTTAAGTAATTGTGCCAGTGATGAAACATTAGTAACTATTCATTCAAATCGCACTGTGTCTCAGTTGAAGTTTTTCTTTTCAGTTGAATCGGAGATAAAAGGACAAATCCATTTGCATACAATTTTTTGCAGCACCTATTCATTTCGCAGCCAAACTGTCATTTTATTAAAAGGTTTTCATAAAATGAACACTTACCTTAGATCAATGATTTTTTCATTAATACAGCATTCCATGTTTGCTCATCAGTAAACCAAATGTAAAAAAGTGGCCCCAATTATTGCGTACAAAAGAGGTTTAACAAAATACAAATACAAACAAGAATCACAGCCGTGTTCTATTTCAAGCTGCCCCATATGTGTTGATAAGATATTTATCTTGTACTTTAGATCCACGCCTACTGTCGATATTATCGTTGCCGGTGTTCTAGTGTTGATTGTAAAAAGGATGGTAGCTGACATGATGGTAATGATGCAGGCAGTAGAACCATGATGATGTCTTCAGCTGTCATTAAAATATCTGTTTTTGAGCTACTGAAGTTGACAACGAACATCCGACGGGTTATAATGCATTTCACACCTGTCACACCTCATCAACACCCCAAGATATTTTTGCTATTGTGTGTGTGTGTTTTTCCCCTGTGTACCTCTGACTGATTTCCTCCCACACTGTCTCCCTTTCACATGTCATGGTGCATAATTTGCACCATAGCTTCACTTTGTAAATGGAAAAAACTGTGGTGACAATTTCAATTTGACAGAAACCCTGTGTGCATATAATCAGCTGACACTGGTTCATGATTGCTGTTGCCCTGATGTGCTGAATAGCATGTCCAGATTGTCCCTTACTCATACTGACTGATCCATGTGTAAATATCCAATCTGCAGTCTACACTGCCACCTTGAGGCTGACTTACTTACTTTTTATATTCATCCCTTTGTGCATCCTGTTTAATGTTGCACAGACAGGAACTTGCAAATTACATATGGACAGGAAGTTGGACTATTATCTCTACCACATGTTTAGCACTACACCCAGCTGTTTAGTATTCTAAATGGAATCTCTTGCCGTGCTGTGGCATACAAATGACACAAATGTCCATAATGACAATCTGCACCGACACTCGTTTTGTACGTGACCCAAGTTAAACCTCCAGGAGTCATTTTTTGACAATGAGTTACTATATTATTGTGCGCTTGTAGAAGTTCCTCAAGTGATGGCTTTCAGTCAAGTCAGCAGCAGACAGTAATAATAGGCTTGTAAAAAGGCAACCACAAATGGGCACAAATACATATGGTCAAGCAGTACTCCTGAAACAGCCTTTCAGAAGATTGTGGAAGGTGACGGTTTTGTGCTGCTTCTTCATCCCACTCCCTTCTACTTTCTGGACTTACAGTGTGCAGCAGTGCCCCGGTGAACATGAAGATCCAGCCGCTCAACCAGACTGCGCTAATGGTGACCTGGGAGCGCCCTCTGACCGTCTACCACCCCCCCATCACCAGTTACATGGTCTCCTACAGCTGGGTGAAACGTGAAGTTGCTAACGAAATGACCTTCACCAACACTGGGGACCAGAGTATGGTGTGTATTATTATCTCCTGATTGGTTTTCACAGAATCTGATGTATGAGGCTGGATCAGCCCAGTGTATATAGGAGGTGACATGTTGTGATGTCCTCTGCTCAGGGCTGTTGCATGAAATGAGGGCCTGTACTGTCTCTGTCACTTACCTGTCTAAGAATAGACACACAGGACTGTCACACACAATGACAAGTCTAACTGATACATATGTAATGTGTTGACAATGCGCCAGTGGCCTTGTCTCAGTTCAATCTTTTCCCATCTATTTATATTTTACTCTGAGATTCAGGTCAGTACATTATAGGCTCAAACAGAACTTACAGCAAAAAGTAAATCAGACAAGAACAACATAAATCAAATATTTATTTTTTTACTTTAACATCTTGGAAACTTCTTATCATTTGAAAAAGAAAAAGATCTGTTTCAGGCATTGAAAGGCTGCTCTTTGAACACAAACTGTCGTCTTTTAGCAACCTACGCAGGCAACTGTGCTCGTGTAATTCTTTAGATCTCAGTGTTTGTCAAGTTTTTGACACCACTCACACTTCTGTTGTGTGCCTTGAGTTACCACTTCATGTATTTCTGTATCTATCAAACAGCACATTCACTGCCTGGCAGACATATATCCTCCCATCTGCTGGAGGTCACACCTACAGGGCTGTTCATTTTTCACGCACACTCTTCACCCTGGTCACACATTCTTCCATTTGAGGAAATTCCGACACCAAGCTGTGCAACTCCTTTAAAGCCCACTGACCCCCAGCTGCATGACTGCCTCTTTAGATATAAACTGTGCAGTGCTCCCCCCCACTGGTTCAGAGACTCGGGATCAGTTCCCTTGTGGCAGTACTCCTGTACTTCCAGCACGCGTTCCAGTAAATACAGTTCTCATCGTCATGGGTGGGAAGCTGGTGGGCGAGTTGCTGCACTACTGACTTCCACTGGTCGTTTGGAGCAGGGTTAATATCATACATTTAAGTCAAATAAGCAGTGATACATTTTTTGTAAACTGAAACTAATAAATAAGGTTTGCTCTTTTTATTAAACTCAAATTGAATTAAAACGATATTACCTGGTTCATAAAAATGAACTACTGTAATGTATTACAGTTATTGGTTTTTAGGTCTGAAATATCATTGTCTAAAAGGAGACAATACAATGAATTCCTGTCTTGTGACGTTGAACCACAGAAATTAAACTGGTTTGACATCCCATAAGTTGTCACAATGTGATTTATTGTATCACATCAAATGCCTTTTAATCAAAATGTTTAACTCAGAACTGATGTGAACCAAAAACCAACAAGACTGTGGTAGTGAGGTTTATTCATGTTGATTCTAAAAATTCAGCTCACACCACACTTACTGTAGGATGGACCTTTTAGTGAACACCTTGTGTTAAGCAATTTAATATTTAAACACTATTACATATTCATGATGTAAATTCTTACTGAAAGGAGGAGTTTATATTATTCAAAAATAAGTCTCAGAAACAAATGATTATGAGTGTATCTTTACCTCTTAAACCTGCCTAAAGAGGAATGTATAGCTTACAAACTAACTACCAAAGCATTGGATGAGCAATGGACATGTAGGTTGGAATTAATAAGCAATCTGGCTTCCTGCAGTCTAAAACTCCCTCACTAAAATTAACCAATGCTATCCTCAGCTGGAGATAAATTAACATGTATTTATTCAATTTAATGTCTGCGTCCCTTAGAAGTTGGCAATTGCTATTCCCCCCTGTACTGGTTACATGCTACGCTCAGCATCCTTCAGCTACATTTACACACCTTTACCCCTCATCAGCCTTACTGCTCCTCGAGGTCCTCTAGCAGAGCCGTCATCTCACCGCAGCCAAAGCCTTCCATTTTCCATATTCTGTGAGTTTGACATGAGATCCTCTATACTGGGTTTGAACTTGCTTGAGGCTTCAAAACGTGTTCATTAAACCTATATACTTCAACCCATGCATTGACCAGTAATTAGTCTTATTTGGTTACTTGCTGTCTTCAACAATTATCAGATTGAGTTTATTATCAACAATTTCTTTGTTTGGTCATAAAAAAAAAAGTTCTTCTGTTGAGAGATGTGTAAATGAGGTTGTTTTTCTACATTTATTGCAGATGGCTGACTGAAGGAATGATTGATGTGTCCATGAAGTGTTACAGTATATGTGGCTACACTCCATTAACACAAGCGCTATATCAGGCTCTTTACCGACTGTATTCTCTCCACATCTCTCTCTGCTCTCACTCTGTCTTATTTTGCCCACTTCATTCCCAATTCTATTTTCACTTTCTATCTCTGGACACCTTTTTTATCTGGATCTTTTACTGAATTGTTTTTTGAGAGCTGCTGGCTCTCCAACACCTGACGCAATCACCCATGTTCTGAAGGCCATTTAAATATAAGTAAAGCCATCTGCAAAGTGCACACAATTAAATTAGGCAGGAAATGAGGTTTGAACTGAATCAAAGTTTTGGGTCATACACTGTTGACAGCAGCTAGTAATTCCATTTCAGACACCATGATGTCTACAAAGTATTTTCATCCACACATTATTTCAACATGTTTTCAATTGGTTTCAAGTGTTTTTATGTGCGTATTTTCTCTTGCAGAGAGCCATCATAACTAATGTGTCCCCTGAAGTGCTGTACCTGTTCAGAGTGCAGGCAGTGTGTCAGCATGACCTGCGCAGTGATTTCAGCCAAACACTGCTGTTCAGAGGTACCTGACCAAAACCCTCCAGCCATCTAGTCAAAATGTCTTCTTAAAGAAGAACTCATTTCCCATGTCAGACACATGAAATGGATTTTAAAATGCTTGCTTGCTTTTTTGCTTCTCAGCTAATACAACAAGAATATTTGAAGGGTCTCGTATTGTGAAGACTGGCATGGTGAGTTGACCAGAAGATGGCAGTGCACATTTTTTGTATGTAAGTGCCAGTCATGTTGTTCTGTTGCTCACTTTCCCTCTGCCTGTCTCCGTCAGCCCACGATATCTCCAGCGTCCTCAGCAGACATGGCTCCCATCAGCTCTGGTTCATCCACTTGGACGTCCTCTGGCATCCACTTTTCCATTGTCTCCATGGCAACGGGGATGGGCCCCTCCTCTAGTGGCAGCCAGGCCACGGTGGCATCGGTGGTGACGAGCACCTTGCTGGCAGGCTTGGGCGTAGGCGGAGGGGTCATCTCTTCTTTGCCCAGCTCTGTTTGGCCCACACAGACGCCCCCAGCAACGCAGAATCCCACTCGTCCTTCCACCCCGCCTGCCAAGTCGAGCACCGAGCAGGCGGCGGCCCCGGGCCCTGATAAAGACACCCAGTCTGAGGAGAAGCAGGCTGCAAGTGAGGGCGAGGAGGAGGAGGAGGGGGAGAGAGAAGGAGAACAAGATGAAGAAGAGGATGAGAAGAAGAAGAAGAGCAAGCCTGCACCTGATAATGAGAAGAAGCAGGCGAACAGCACTGTGGCCAAAGAGCCTTTAATCCCCACCCCCGCATCCACAGCCAAAGAGAAAGGAGAAGGGAAGCCTACAGCCAAAGGCACCGCAGCGCCCGTGTGCACCGGTGGCGATGAGCTGGTCAAC
This sequence comes from Notothenia rossii, assembly GCF_949606895.1. Lineage (NCBI taxonomy): Eukaryota > Metazoa > Chordata > Actinopteri > Perciformes > Nototheniidae > Notothenia > Notothenia rossii. The sequence goes on along the minus strand of NC_136903.1, from coordinate 75,087,395 downwards.
GTAGAGACAAATCTCACTGATGTAAATGCAGCCCCCACTCAGGAGCCTCGTAATGACACTGCAGAGATGCAGATTCCACAGAGCTCCACACTGTCCCCAAAAATCAGTAGTGATGGCAGGAGTATCTGGCCTTTCTCCGTACACACTGGTGAGAAGACCTCTCTCCCAATCAGTATTGTTTGATGTACCTTCACAAACAGGCTCAGCCCTTTTGAATTCACTGTGAAGCTTTGTCTCCTGTTGTCAGCTATCATACAAGACAGGGCTTTTCTCCAAAGCAGAATTTAAAAAAAAACTACCAACAGTTACGGAGCCCATTGTAGAATAACAAACACATTGATTTAAGACAGTGACTACACTGGTTACAATTTCAGTGAAAGATAATGCTCCAGGCCTTTGTTTCACTACCACGCAGAGGCCTGAAGGCAGAATTAAGTCATCTGCCACAGGGTTCTGCCTTCAGTAATCCCTTGAAGCATTTTTAAAAAGAGTTTGAGGTTATCGGAAGATATTTCGCCAGAATTTTTACCCTTTTATCATAAACAGTCTTTTTTTTCTGCTGTTAAAGGTGTCTCATTGTAAGGTTATGTATGTTTTTAACCACAATGATCATATGGTTTATTATTTTGTCACAGGTTGTCAAATGAAAAGTACTTAAGTTTTATGCATGTATGTGTAGAATTAAAACATCTTTTAAATTTGGCGACGCCCAGTGGTGGCATCAAAAAAGACACTTAAGCAGACACATCTGCATGCTAATACACCCCTCTTCTCCTTTATCAGTCCTGCAGACATGGAATAAAGGGCTAAAAGCAAGATGTTTTTTTCAAACTAAAACTTAAAGTGGACCTATCATGAATAATATAGTGTAGGACCATACCTATATGAGGCATATTTATACTTTTTATTTTTCAAAATACCAAACAGATCATGCATTTTAGCCATTCCTCATTTCGCTCAATGTAACACTGTCTTTGCATCATGGGCTGATTCTGTGAGAACAGCACCATCTACAGGCCTGGCATATGTACTACGGCGTCTCCAGCGCTTTCGAACGGCAATGTCCGTGGCCGTCTCCTCCTGATTGGTGGAGTTAGCCCAATAGCCGTAGCGCCACTTCTGTGACGTCACAGAAGTGTTCAAATCTGGATCAGTCTGTATCAGATCCGTTGCAGCCCCTTTTTTAGAGGTTTGGGTATGGAGGAAAATAGAGAGGGTCGTGTTTTCTGATACTTGGTGAGTTCCCTGGAACATCGGGGACACATATTCATGTATAAAAGACGTACAAAAGTGCATTTTGCATGATAGGTCACCTTTAATTATAAACCTGCTGTAAATACATAAAACCCTACACACGGACACTTACAAGTTTGGAAATTAAATGTCATTTAGTATGATTGGTGCATGTATTTACGTGCATGTGTTACTTTCCAGACACAACCATGTTGTCCAATGTGACCCGGGTCCCTCACCCGGGGATGGGGAGGATGGTGTGGATTGTCCCCTTGGTGGTGGTGTCCGCTCTCACACTGCTCTGCCTCATAATGCTGCTGATCGTGATGATCTACTGGAGGTGAGTTCAATTTACCTTTTTATAAACATGTATACATCTAAAATAAAGTTTGCTGTAACCATAAACAGCTTTGCATAAAGTGGTAATGCATACAGAAAATCCTCTGCTTGATTCAAGGGTATAACTGAGACCTCCCTCGGGGGTATGGAAAACTAGCTGCCCCTCACCCACACTGACCCCCATCCATAAATCTCACATTTCAGGTTAAGTGACGTGCCTGCATGCATGTCTGGATTTCCCAGTCAGTCTGCTCCACATTCAGACCTGTCTGGTTTGATTGCATCTGTATTTTGCACATCTTTGTATGTGAGTGCATCAATCTTAAACAATCTGGCAAGACTGCTTTAATGCCTGCATGTCGTACATCAGGCCCATCACCCACCTGGGTGAGGGTCAGGAGAACTGGAGGCCCGGCACAGCCAGAAGGGGTCCCAGCTGTGTCTTCATCTGCTGGGCTCATTTCCAGCCACTCTATTGGAGCCCCAGTAATTACACAGGCCAGGCCACTGGCACATGTGGGATGGTTAATGAGTTACAAATAGCACTGTGGACCATCTCCTCAGCTAGTCCCATGAATATTTACTGTCTGCTTTTAGTTTGGTAGCATTTTGTTTATTTACTGCCTGAGATTAATTTGTGTAAATACATGAAATGTGTTAAATGCATTTCATAAGGACAAGGACATGTTTCTAGGTGTGAGATTGCTGCAGCAGTTTTTATGGGCCAACAACACCTTAATGTGCCTTTTTGTGGTGTCATATAATATAAGAGTGTGGTATAAATAACAGCCTGCTTATGAGCTCCACAGAGAACAGACCGTTGAGAGAAAGACGACTGTAGCGAATTCAGTCGGTGCACTACTGAAAGTTGTGCTATTTGAATAGTAGAGCAGGGGCAGTTTTAATGTTAGTCATGAGCAACACAGCTGTTGTTGCTACAATGCCGACAGTTCACAGACAATGCCTGCTTCCCCTGGGGAAAAGACAATAATGAGAGAGGAGACCAGCCCCTTCGCAGTCTCTTCACTCTTTATGCTCTGCATAGTCTCTCTCTGGTGATGGTCGCTATAAAAACTAACAGATGTTTTGATCAGCATCACAATCTATTTAATATCTAATGTTTACTTAAAAAAGATGTAATTAATGGGCCATGTTTTGAAGTTTAATACCGTTGTCTTAGTTTTAGCTTGCTCATTTTCAAAGTAGGTCTTAGATTATGTCTACAATGGAATTAATTGCTGGGTTTACAGAACACATCTGGGTGCCTCTGAGGCTTGAGATATGTGTTAGACACTCACAGATGTTCAACTGAGGAAAAAGAAAAACATTAGCGACTCAGTGCTGCTGATGCCTGTGTTGAATGGGATGCCTCTCTCCCCTGACATCCAGTCTGAAAGCCTGTTTCATCCTAGATTTTTTCCCCCCAAAGCAAACTATTCTTCTGAGATCATGGGAGCGATTCAGGGAGGAGGTGTCGACTCTGCTGGTTAGTTAGCGGCGCCACATCTGCACCCACAGGGAGTAATTGGATTGCGAGGCTGTGACGCAAGCCAGGAGAGAGCCCTCCTTTCTTTTTGGTTTTCACCCTCCCCTCTCAGTCTTTCTCCCTCTCTCTTCTTCTCTCTTCCTTTTATCTTTTTTTTTATTTTTGTTTTACAGTTTATCCTTTTTTTTCTTCTCTCTATGCTTTGCTTTATTCATCTTAAAGAATGACAAGCATCTGCTCCCTCCTCTGCATCAAGTACAGGTAGGATTAAACCTTTGAACTGCCAGCAATGAGATAAAACATGAAGTAATTCATTTGTATTGTGTGTGTAAGAGGGTGGAAAGGATGTGAAAGGTCCCTCACCTGCAGACAGTATCTCAAAAGAGCAATATTTGTACATGTATTATATGGAGAAAAAACATCCCACTAATGTTAGAATGTTGATTTTCTCTGTAAACCTTGACCTGTGTAGGGAGGATTTATTCATTAGAAGGCAAACAAAGATTTGCTTTTGAAAGAAACATGAATTGTGTATGGAAAAATAATGAACATCAACATTTTTGTCTGGTTTCGATGAATAACTTTGTCCTTGCCATATGATCATCATTGAGTAGAAGCTGCTGGCCACAATATCTCACATTTTTCCCCTTAAGAAGCGGCTTGAGCGGATTTTGTTGTCCTCAAACTGGAGTGGGATCTCTTGAAAGTGATGTATTTTGCCCCGAAGAGAGAATCTGTGTTTGGATTAGTTGTCTTGAGTTTGAGTAGAGAGCTAAATTTTGCGCTGCACTGTGTGAAGCTGCGAGTTGTTTACCTGTTCCCTGTAGTCGGCTCAGAATATGTTTCCAGGAGCAACTCAGCGTCAACGACTCTGTGTGCGATCAGCTGTGTCCCGCTCACTCTGGGGCTTTCATTAGCAGTTTTCTGTTGTTCCCGTGTCACTTTATTCAACTTTTAGCTGCTGATGTTGACAGACCAGATCTGAAAACAATAGGATAACGACTCCCTAATAGACTTCGCTGTGGCATCTCACTGTTCTTCTCCTTCTCTGTGTCCCTGTAGGAGATTTTTTCAGACAGCTCACTTCTATGTGGAGGAGAGCAGCTCTCCACGGGTGGTGGCCAATGAGAATATACCAATCATCCCTATACCAGGTAAGGCTCATTATATAAGAATATGTGCTGTTCATATGTCCATAATTGTTAGTAAAAGTATAATAAGAGAAACAGTTTGTTGCAAGTTTTGTAGATGAGCTATTCTCAACCAAGGTTACTTCTATATGGTACTTGGTTGATTGGCGTACAAGTTATGGAGTAGCTAAATAAATTGGCAAAAAATAGAAACTATAATTTATATAAAGGATAAATTGATGCAATGAATGGCTAACTCAGCTGCCTAAATGTGGTGGTTATTCAGTTTAAAAGGGTAGCTAAAGTAATTAATATGTGGTTAAAATAGATAGCTAAACGTACAAATTTAACAATTGGCTAAACTTGGTAAAATGGTTTACTCAAAAAAAAAATAGCCTAAACCAAAGAAATGAACAGGTAGAACGTTAAACTTAAACTAATGGAGACATGGTTGAATTGATGTTGGTGTTAAGGAGGGTTCACTTGAGTTTATTTTTACTGGACTTGGGGGGTAAATGTAAACACAAAAACAAATGTTATTTACCCTTAAATAAAATAGATTTCTCGGACTGAAACTGAGGGCCAAAAGTATTCTTGAACTACATCACACATCTACCAGCACCTATTAACCGTTGTCAATGTGATTCTCTGTTTACTTGATGGCTGCACAGTTTCAGTCCATTTACATGTGAAATGGCTCTGGTGAAAACCTCTTTAAGAACTTTGTGACTGTCTTTTTGTTGCCTTTAATGTCCCAGGCAACAGCGCAGTGGCAGATAGTCGATATCAGACTTTACTTTCACAGTGGCTTAAAGCTCAGGGACATTTCAAGGCTTTGATACCACAGTTAAAGAGCACAGTTGATGCCAGTATTGACTACACATTAATTAGGTTTGTTCCCTTCCATATCCCTGTCTGCTTCTTTTCTTCTTTTCTTTCTGTCTTTTTCTTTTTCTCTCTTAGAAACTATGGACATGTTCTAGCAGTACATATATTCAAGATCATCATATGCAAGATAATTAAATGTAACGCTTTAAGTGCTAATCATTTGCATAATGTGTCTCTCATTGATATGTGTATATATTTACATGTTTAAAATAGAACATTTTAATATGAGATTGGGAACATATCTCTGCACAGTTTTCATCTCCAGTCAAGTAAAAAATGGACCCAATCACCCTCACTTCATTTAAATGTCTAGCTCCTAAAGCCACAATTCACCAAGAACCGTTCAGAAGAACTGATTAGACTGATAAGTGACTCTTGACTCTAAAACGGGGGGTGGCATTTTTGATAAATGAACATATTAACAATCCAGAATCCACCTTAATGCCGAAACCGCTGAGGCAAGTGAGAGCTCTTAAAGCCCCAGCTGCGAGGGTGTGTTAGTTAAGACATTCACTATTATCATCAGCAATGACAGCTGGGTCCCCTGCCCTATTGTTCCACTGTGATGGTGACCAGCCTTATCAAAGATCCTTCTTGTGTGATGTGGGGCTGATTTGACTCAGATGAGACAGATGCTACCTCCTGTAAATGCTCAAAATACCAAATCTAGATATTTGTAATAATGTTCAGTCTCTTAAAGTGGCACAATATGGATGATCTAGTCTTTTCTTTTACTTAAATAAATAACATTTCAGAAAAGAAAAAAAATATGATATACATTGGTTTCCATGTTTGGTTGCCATGTTTACAGCCAAAACACTCACACAATGTACACGTGCACACAATCTCAGAATAAATGGTGACTAAAACAAACCCTAATAATGCACTAGATTCCCACACACAGTAACATGCACTTTGCTAACTGTTCTGTCTTTTTCCTGCAGATGACATGGAGGCCATCCCCGTTAAGCTGTTTATCAAACACATTATGGAGCTCTACAAGAACAACCTACAAGGTTTTTCTGAGGAGTTTGAGGTACACTTTCAACACTTAAATACTGATTATTTGTAAAGCCTTCTTAACCTTGAATATAACACTAATGGGGTTTTTAAATTGAAGTTGTGTTTAATTGGCCTGTACAAAGGGAATAAACAGATACATGTTTGCCTTTTAGTTCTGCTCGGCTCACATTGACTGATTATAAACCAACAATGACAAGTAAACAAAGAGTCATATTGACTGACAGGTAACTCTTTGATTGGACAGTTTTGGCAGCTGTCATCCTGTGAGTGTGGTCATTTCATTGCCTTAATTATTTGTTTGTGTCCTCCGCTGTTTCAAAAGATCTTTAAAATGTACTGATAATTGGCCTTTTCATTAATAGTGTTTTTGGTTTGTTCATGTCGTACATTTCACTCAATCCTTATTGGCTGGACAGTTCACTGTCAGCAGATGAATGATTAAGCACTGATTTCTCCCCCTGTACTATGCAGATGTTGTCTGCAACTGGGCCTGGGTCTGAACAGCGGTTAGAGATTATTTAATGCATGTGTCCGTGAGCAGGGTATTGAGCAGATGGTTGAGAGAAAGACGGAGTAAAAGATCAGGAGAGACGGAGGTTAATTAGAGAAGGTCTGTCTGCTGGTTGACTGGACGGGAACACATTCTCTGTGTAACCAGGTTAAGAAACGAGGAAAAGCTCTGACCCCAGAGGATTCCTTCTAATTGGGGTCATTTGATGTGAAGTCTGTGTGTGTAATTTTTTTTAATGCATCACAATGAAGCCATGTTGGAAAATCTAGTTGTATTTTAGGGGCGGGTGGGTGCAGCAGGGTGTAGTGAAGAAGAGGAGATGATGGCTGTCTTACTGGAGGCCTGGGTTCAAGCCCCTGTGGCAGTAAGCATCTGCTCTTTTCAAGTGTCCTTGACCGAGACACTGAATCTCTTCTGAAAGGTTCTGCTGTAGAGTTTATGCTGAGCTCCTGACGGATGAGACCTCGTTTGGAAAAAGAAAGAAAAGTTTCCTTGTAAAGACAACAGAAGGAAAGAGAAAGATGTACTTGTCATGAAATAATGACAGTTTCTTTAGAAAAATCATGTAAACAGTTAATTGGTGAATTCCAACGCTTTTTTTATACTTATTTAATAATATCCATCTCTGTCTATTTTCCTCTCTCCAGGAGGTCCAGCGCTCCACAGCAGACCTGAAAATCACATCAGAACACTCCAATCATCCTGACAACAAGCACAAGAACAGATACATCAACATTGTGGCCTGTGAGTCAGCTGTAAAATGTGCTTATGACGTCTACTGCTGCGCAATCCAGTTATGATTTTAAAACGCGTTTTCATCCGTTTAATAATCTGAACAAATATATATCAATGCTCTCCCTAGACGACCACAACAGGGTGAAATTACGAGCTCTGGCGGGGAAAGATGCCAAACATTCGGATTACATCAATGCCAACTACGTGGATGTGAGTATTACAAACCGCTTATTAGTTTTCCTAATGCAGGTCCTGGTGTGGTTTTCTTTTTTGTGTTAGAAAGATGTTGAAATTCACCAGCAAGGCAAATATACATTAAAGTATCAAAATTATAACGCCGACAGACAGAGGAAAAAGATTGATTTCAAGAACATTGATTGATTTATAAATATTCAGAATGTCAACTGAAGGAGTGGATTTCATGACCTACCTTTGTCAGTAATCCAGCCATATCAGCTATATCAGCGGTGGGCATAATATCAAATATTGATGGCATCTATATTCTCCCACTCTCCCGTTTCAGGGCTACAACCGGCCGAGAGCTTATATAGCTGCCCAGGGTCCTCTCAAGTCTACATTCGAGGACTTTTGGAGAATGGTGTGGGAGCAGAACACGGGAATCATCATAATGATCACCAACTTGGTGGAGAAAGGACGAGTAGGTTCACTTTATGTAAAAGTAAAAATGCTCAGAAAAGCCCTTGCTGTATTTCATTATTTTTATATAATGTCTTTTGTGTCCTGTAGAGAAAATGTGACCAGTATTGGCCGACAGAGAACAGCGAGCAGTATGGGAATATTGTAGTGACGCTGAAAAGCACCAAAGTACACGCCTGCTACACACTGCGGCGTTTCCTTATAAGGAATACTAAAGTTAAAAAGGTAATTTAACGTCAAACTTGTTTTTAATCTGTTTTGTTTGAATAACTTTTTTTAAACCTGGATCAGTTTGAACCAGCTAATTGTAAAGATTTTAAAACCAGCTGTTAGTTGTTCCAAAATAACAGTTTTAAGGACCAAGCCATAAATTAAACTTTAGTGCATACCATTTCCAGTTTTCACAATATTTTTTTGACATAACATTTGTCTATTATGTAGGTCAATTGGGTTGTGTTTGTAGTATGTAATTCATATCTTCCTGGTTTACATCATTGTGAAGCAGTCACATTTGAACTGGTAACCTATTAACAAGCTATTTTTTAAAAAGTTGTTCTGGTAATATCATTATAAAAGCTTAAATGATGCATCCCTATTTGAGTGTTGCTCAAATAGTGTTGCATTATATTACCACTTAGGCTAGTTATAACATTGTGTTTGCTAAGTTTGTTCTTAAAACAACTAACAGCTGATACAGCCAGCCCATGATAGTGTCCTCCCTGTGTGAAGGACAACGATTCTGCAATGGGTCACAAGTCTCTCTCTCATGTTTTAGGGTCAAAAGGGGAACCCAAAGGGGAAGCTAAATGAACGCATCATTGTGCAGTTTCACTACACTCAGTGGCCTGACATGGGAGTACCGGAGTACACCCTCCCTGTCCTCACCTTCATCAACCGCTCGTCAGCAGCTCGCATCGCAGACATGGGCCCGGTCCTGGTGCACTGCAGGTACGCTGCTTACTGTAGTACTCAGGCTAAATGACTGTTAACTACTGTGCAAGTGCTAACGTCTCATAATCCCTGATTTGGTTAACAGCTATGGGCCTGTCATTATGCTCATGTTTCTCTGTGCTTTGCTTCTCAGTGCAGGGGTGGGGCGCACAGGAACGTACATTGTCATTGACAGCATGCTACAACAGATGAAGGACAAAAGCACAGTCAGCGTCCTGGATTTTCTCAAACATATCCGCACACAACGCAACTACCTAGTTCAGACTGAGGTAAGAAGCCCGAATTTCGACCTTATGTTGTGAAACTATCATTTTTTTTTATCAAAAGGTCATCTGTGATTAAAGATGGAGAGGGAGTTACGAAATGTTTTCAGTTTGATACTCTGGGCTCAGGTAAAGGTCACATACCTGCTGCAATTTCATTTTAACGCTCAGTACAAAGTAATATACACGTCACCACGATACAGAGGAATGTGTGCACTGGCTGTCCTCAGGCCACAGCCGTGTCTTTGATTCTTTAACCGATGGATGTTTGAGGTTATTTATGTGTCCTCCCACCTTCACTTTTTTCTGTCTGCACACCTTCTGATGTTGTATGCTTTGGCTCAATTCAGGCTCAACTAACTCAAGCAAAACTGCACGTTTCAGAGTGGCCTTTTATTGTGGCCAGCCTAAGGCACACCTGTGCAATAATCATGCTGTCTAATCAGCATCTTGACATGCCACACCTGTGAGGTGGGATGGATTATCTCGGCAAAGGAGAAGTGCTCACTATCACAGATTTTTTCAGATTTTTGGACAATATTCGAGAGAAATGGTTATTTTGTGTATATAGAAAATGTTTTAGATCTTTGAGTTCATCTCATGAAAAATGGGAGCAAAAACAAAAGTGTTGCATTTATATTTTTGTTCAGTGTATATGATTCTGAAATTAGCTGTAACTTTTGTTACATTCAACATTCTTTCAAATCGTTATAATATTGATCTATATCATAGTTTTGTGCTCTTTTGGTCTCCCCTTTAGGAACAGTATGTTTTCATCCACGACGCTCTGATGGAGCTCATTATGAGCAGAGACACAGAGGTGCCTGCCTGGCAGCTGCACAGTTACGTCAATAGCATCCTCACCCCCAACTCGGCAGGCCGCACCATGCTGGAGAAGCAGTTCAGGGTGAGTAAAGTTTATCTGAGTCTGACTGGTCCATTTAAACGAGCTGTCACCGTCTGCAGAGGCACCGTCAGCTGAAATCAAAGCTGTTTTTGGATCAGAAGCTTGTTAGCAGCGTGCACGGTGGCTTTCCACTCCCAGACAGGAATAGATTGAAGGCGTCTCTGATGTGGCTGCAATAAAGTCATGTCTGTCACCCCTGCTGCCTTATGCAAAGCTTGATGAATGTTTCATCAAGCTCCTGCTCAGTCAACATCAGTAGAGGGAAACGAATTGCTCGCCAATAATGTCCCTTCCTCCAGGGCTCCACATGCACATTATTAATGTGAAAGACTTGCTCTTAATCTTTGGTGCGAAACAACATTGTCATTTTTTTTAAATGTATGATTCCATGGCACGGTGACTCTGAAAAGCTGATTTTTTTTGTAACTTGTGGTCTTTTGGTTCTGTCTCACCAGCTGTTGACTCAGTGCAACGCGCGCTTTGTGGAGTGCTTCAGTGCCCACAAAGATTGCAACAAGGAGAAGAACCGCAACTCCTCAGTGGTTCCCTGTAAGTATCTTATCTGTAATACCACAGCACACTTGTGATAGAGCTGAGGTTTTGGAGGACCAAGGTCATGTCTAACATGTAGAGTAAAGCTTCAGGAATCTGCACTCAGATCTGGTGATAGTGGGTTTCAACGACATGGTTACATTTTAAGGTTAAAATCACATTTGGGGTGTATGGGAGAGACCTTTTTTTCCTTTGCAGACCTTTGACACGCAAAAAGCCTATACTGTATAACATACTATTTCATTGCCTCTTTCATTTCAGAAATTGAATAAAATACTACTCAGTCTCGTAGTTTTCTACATTTTCCTGTTTTCCACTCCGTAAATTATTAAAGACAATTCCTGTTCCAAAATTAGATTATATTTCCATAATGCTATAAATGAATCTTTCTATGCTTTCTCTGCACCCTGGCAGGGAAAATGACTTACTTGTTGCTATAGTAACAGCTAGGGCATGTAATGAATGTGTGCATTATCAGCCAGTGTAACATAGAGACCTGCCATTTAATACTTTTTTTTTTCTCCTCTCTTCAGCGGAGCGAGCAAGGGTCGGACTCGCCACTCTGCCCGGAATGAAAGGAACAGATTACATTAATGCATCCTACGTAATGGTACAGTGTGTTAGCCCAGCTTCCCTTTCACTGCTCACTGTGTGTGTGTAGACCTTTATTGACAGGTCTGACAGTTTGGATGACAGTTTCTTAGAAAATGATCAGCAGTCTGTCAGCTTTCAAAGACATCGATCAGTTTGAGTGCTGTGAGCTTCGGAAAGGCTAACAGCTCCCATCTCTCACTTCAGGGTTACTTCAGGAGTAATGAGTTCATCGTTACTCAGCATCCCTTGCCCCACACCACCACAGACTTCTGGAGGATGATTTGGGACCACAACGCTCAAATAATTGTCATGTTGCCTGACAACCATGGCCTGGTAACTAACACAATAATGGTCTTAATCTGTTGTTGGATTTGCCTTATATAGCTATAATCCTCATATAAGGAAACACTGAAATCTAGTCAACAAACCAACAGAAAGCATAATGACAGCTTAACCAAAATAAAAACAAATAGCGAATGAGTTTGATAAATTAAGATTGCTACGTTGTTTCTCCGCAGGCTGAGGATGAATTTGTTTATTGGCCGAGTCGGGAGGAGTCCATGAACTGCATCGCCTTCACTGTCACACTCATCAGTAAGGACAGACTGTGCCTCTCCAACGAGGAGCAGATCATCATCCATGACTTCATCTTGGAGGCCACTCAGGTACCCGGGACCCACATGTACCGTCCTTAGATGGATGTGATTCTGATGACTTCATTTGTAGAGTCCCAATGAAATATCACACCATCTTCTGTCATGTGTGTCCTACGAGTGACATTCCTTTTCTGTGGACAGGATGACTACGTTCTGGAGGTGAGACACTTTCAGTGTCCTAAATGGCCCAACCCTGATGCTCCTCTCAGCAGCACCTTCGAGCTCATCAATGTCATCAAGGAGGAGGCCATGACTCGAGATGGCCCCACCATCGTGCACGATGAGTATGTTTACCTCCAAGTTGTTTTCAGTCAGCACAGGGACAGTACACGTCTACCTAAGATTCAGTGAGAGAATAATCCAGGACTCTATAGATTAATCAATATTAATTATATTTGTAATACACATTGTTGAACTTGGACTCAGACAGTTCAGACGTGGTCCATGAATCCCTTGATGTTTAATTACCTTTTACTTGTCCTTATTAAACTGTAGTACTTGCACTACCAGGATGAAATACAAGCCACTAAATGTGAAGTGCTCTCCATAGCTCGGGGTTTGAGTGTCCTCCTGTTAATGCTAGCGCCGACAATCTACAGGCGACTACCAAGATAAACAAAAGTGCCATTCTGAAGTCTCTCAGTAACCAGGCAACCATAACAACTTTCACAACAGTTCCCAGCTGATGTCTTTCCGACAGACCTTTGTGCCTTCAGCACCTCGGCTGCTGTTAGTGAAAACATCCGCTAATTGAATACTCTCCGCCACCGAAGGTCCTGATAATTAATCACACTTCATCCCTCATTTACCTAAAGCTGTAGCTGTGGTTGTCTCAGACTTCAGGCCACTCTGTCTCCCCGACTGCTTACACCAGAGGCTAATGTGATGGGATGCTAATTGCTAACAATCTGTAAGGACTTAGTTGCTTAACTGCAGACTGGGAAGTTATTAACATTATATTCTCTGCAAACAAGTAACTGCCGATGTGTGAAGAAGTTAGTGTGGATGAGATCCAAACAATTAAATCACACACAAGACTCACACACAACACATTAAAGCCCAAGACATTGTCATTGTATAATGGAGTTTAACTAAGGATTTATGAAGTGTAATGTAACATTGTTTCAGAGCACCTGGACAGTAAGTCCAGACTGATTTAGACTGATAATAGCTGATTTTGAACATTTCTTCATAGGTATGGAGCCGTTTCAGCGGGCATGCTCTGCGCCCTCACCACACTGTCCCAACAGCTGGAGAACGAGGGCGTCGTCGACATCTATCAGGTGGCGAAGATGATCAATATCATGAGACCAGGCGTCTTTACAGATATAGTACGTTCACTTTTATGTCAAATACAAACCAGAGGGATTTCGGGTCAGCAGTTTCAAATTTGAAACATAATATTGAAATACCTTCAGACAGACCCAGTCAGCAACTATAAGTGGTTGAACATTTAGTAGCTAACAAGATGGATGTTTACCTTCAGGAGTTGGTGGAAAGAGCTTAAATGCATCGTTAGGTGGATAAACACAACTCCACATTAATGCTGAAGTGGCTCTGTGTCTGCTCCAAGTTCAAAGGCAACTGTTTCGTAGCATGTTCGCCTTGTTAACATCAGGTGATATGTCAATGTTGTGTTTACAGCTTGTTCTGCTTCCCCCAAGTGGCCAACAAACTAAAGACGTGTTTTTAAAGAAGTGTCACAGCTCTGTAGAATATTGTAAGATATGATCTGGAATGTTAAGTGTTGTGTGTTTGTGTTCATGTGCACAGGAGCAGTACGAGTACCTTTACAAAGCCATGCTCAGCCTGGTGGGTAACAGAGAGGACGGCCTGAGCCCCATGCACATGGACACTAATGGGGTGGTGGTGATCGCAGACGAGTCGGACCCCGCGGAAAGCATGGAGTCGCTCGTCTGAGGACGTCCTCACAGGCACTTAATTTGTAAAAACTCGAGAACTTTTCTGAGGCCTTTTTCTGCCAGACTATTGATTAAATGAATAATCTTATTACTTTTTATACTGATAAAAGTCTTTTGATATTTATGTTTTCGTCCTTTTTTTCTTGTCTTGAATGTTATCCTGCTGAGCGTTTGCACCTGTTTGAGTTGACGTGAGGGAAAAGCAGCTCTGTCCAGTTTGCACTATACTATCAGTGTTACTGCCTAAATCAAGTGAATGAAGACGTTTAACAGTTAAACCCTGGCATCATCACATGACCAGGATCTTTGGATCACATAAGACAACCCTGAAGCATGAAGGCCAGGAGGAAATAATGCGATCTGCTTCGAAAAGTGTCTCCAAACAAAACATTACAACACAAAGTAGCCCAGCACGCATTATGTCACTTTGTCGACCTCGAAGCGTTTTGAGGCTCCGCTCCATCTGGGTGAAACTCTTTATCACATGTTAAGAGACTATTACCTGCTTAATATTCATATATTGTCCAAGTATCTCACTGCTGTCTTGTATAATGTACTTACGGCTTATTTTGTTAAATTGTGTTACATCATCTAATGTGAACATGTATTGCTTTTTACAGGGATTTATATTGTGATATTGTTTTGTAATATATATATATATATATATATATATTATATTCTTAATAGCCAACCAATGTTTTTCTTTTTTTTTAGTGCTTTTGCCTATTTGTTGACTGGCCTTGATGTAGATTCATGTTTTTATGAGACTGCCATGAATAATCTACAAAGCTCAATTGTTTTCATCATTTTTCACAGCTTCTTTACCCACAACTGTCAAAACTCAACAGTTAACAAATATAATGGGTATCTGTATTGAAACAGTACAAGGTCTACAAGAAGTATTCACCCCACACAAACTTCCATGTTTTATTGTTTTACAACATCAAATCACAGTGGATGAAAATCAGTAGACAAAACTATGTCAAGTGAAAACAAAAGTCAACACATGTTTGATCTTAGTTCATTGCAAAAAGAGTATGTGGATAGCTTTGGACATCTTAACACGTTTGCAGCTTATCACGTTGCCCTGTCAAACTCAATTTTATAAAGCGATAGCAACATTTCTAATCCTGCCACTGATCCTGGACTGAATTGAGGTTCTGACCTGGCCACTGACAGACTTTAACAGCTTCTTAAGAGAAGACATAGCTGTGGCTTAATATTTGCTGTCCTTGGTTTGATGAAAAAATAAATTCTGCAGTTTCCCACGTAAAGAACCAGAGTTTCCTCCAGGACTTCTTTATATTTTACTCCATCAATATTACCGTCTAATTCTTCTTAAGCCTTGAAGAGGCCTGTTGCAGAGAAGTATCCTTAACAGGCCTCCTGATGAGGACGGTATGTTTTAGCCGATGTGTCACAAAAAGGCTCGCTAATGATCGTGCCCTTCATTTCACCACAATTAATTTTTAAGAGCTGGGCCATACTGCTTTTTAATTTTCTATAAGTGTATGTGGAATCTCCAGTGCCTTGGAATTGTTATTCCTTCCCCCTAATTGATTACATATGTAAAGCTATTTTCTTTAAGTATATGTTTGTTTTCATGGTGCAGTCTTTGCCTGGAAATGTACTTAATAGCTATGGTTTCCAGAAATATTTAACCTAAAAAAAATGTGTCACAGCGTGATTACACTCAGCAGTCTCTATTCGACTTGAAACAAACTGGCTGCACCGATGAGAAATTCAATCTTATAGTGAGGGTGAATATGACTTTTTTTTTTACATTTACTTAATTTACAACTGTGAATCAATTGAGTCTCTTTCTTTTACAAGTGTAAAAATTATCCTTATTACATCCACTGTGATACAAACGTGTAAATAAATAAAACGTGAAAAGATCCAAAGGAGGTGAATATGTGTTAAAAGTCACTGTATATTCTTGTAAGGGAGGGTGGGGGGCTTATTTGTAACCAAAGATGTGGTTCCAGTTTGCAACATGTAGGTGGTTTTGTCCTGAGATCTATTTAGTCCATTTAATATCAAGATTGTTGAACCTTGAAGTGCAGATTATCGTTGTCAGAGGTTAAGCATGTTTCTGTTCCAGCCTTGGGAACTTATCTTACAGTAAACATCAGAATACAATATTTTAAATTGAGACTGTAAAACGTATTTTATTTGGGTCGATATTGTGTCAAGGCACTATTTTGTGACCTTATTATAAGCCCTTTTAAACCCTGAACCTCCCTCTCTCTTGATTGATTTATGTGTATAATTTTACTATTTAATAACACCCTCTTCTCTGACAAAGGGGAGTTGCTCAAATCAGTTCAAACTCTCCAACATTTGGAGAAAAGTCCATATTGCTGATCACTTAACTGCAACAAAACATATCCTAGGTGTTTCTTATGAATACCAATCGCCTCTCTGTTTGATATTTCTACGCTTGATGTGTACGGTGGCAAAACACATTAACTAAAAAAAAAAAGGAAAAAAAATGTCTTTGACTCTTATATAATCTTTGTGATCATAGAGGTTTATATTTTCATACAAATATGTGGTTTGTATAGTGGCCATGAAACGGTTTTGTGGGAAATGTGTTATCCAAATCTCCACAGAAAACCCCCCGCAGTCATACCGGCCCCTTCGAGGTCCACGCTGATATTTGAAGCAGATATTTCCTGACATTTGCTGAACGGTCCAGGGATCCCGTGTGTGAGTTCAGTATAGTTCTCCTAGGTTGGTAGTGAAGTCTATTTTGTAACGTTAAATTCGAATAAAATGGTTTTGTCCATCATATCACATGTTTATATGATGTGTCATAGCCATATATTTCTATGATGCTGTCATATACCATATTATAGTGTAATAGTGTCATTTAATAGGTACATTGTATTGCTATTTATGAAATAAAGTTTGGGTTTGGGTGCACAGCATCCTTGTACATGGAATACAAATGGCGTGAAAAAGCAAATAAGCAACCTTTTTATACTGTCGCCCCCTGCTGGCAGTCTGTCACCAAACAACAGTGGTGGAAGATGCTTTGCTCCAATATAACATACTCAAAAATGTAACTAACTAGAAGTATTAGCATCAAAATGCACTTAGGCAGCATGATAATAATGTAGCTTGTTAAGGTGGAGCTATTTCACATTATTTAATACACTATTCTATCATATAGCATTTATTAAGTGTACATTTTATATGACCACAGGTGTTGTAGTCTTGTAGAAACTGTGGATATTAAATAAATGTAGGGAATTCAAAAGTACAATAACATTGTAGTATATGGTGGCAGGAAATGTAAGACTAACATGAGTTGAGTTACCCTAGCCCTGCTACAACCTGAGCCTCTTTTTTAGGCCTATATGTCGGCTCTTTGGGAACTTGACAAGATGTAGTACTGAAATAGCTATTAGCCGTTCCTGTTGCAATGTATCAAAGGTTGAACTGACCACTACTCATGGATTAAGTTAATACTGGAGAAAACTTAAAATGTGACAATATTATGCAAGTGCTGGTGTTATAAGAGCATCATATCATTTTATTTTCTTCCGAATGGAATATCCTTACAAAGTGTAAGCGATAGTGTATCTAAAAATATCCACTTCATGTCTTTGTGAATGAGTTGTGACTCAGAGAGGAAGTAGCTGAAGTACAGTCGCCTATTTGAGTTAATGTTCCTTTCCAACACCGCCATACCACCACTTACACAGCTCAGTGTACCTATAATTGTGTGTCCGGTGTAAATGCACCCAGTAAACATGACATCAGATGCACATGTACAGTAATTTTTATTTAGAAGCCACAGCTCTTGCATATTACAACTGTTGGCTTTCATAAGGCAAAAGCAAGAATGAATCCACCAGCTAATTCACACAGAAAACAGAAAGCGTTTGGGGAGGGTGGGAACCCACAGGCATGCAGCGATGGCTCAGAATGCAATGTACAGCATCTTATATTTATATATATATTTATATAATATATACAAAACAACAGTGAGACCCAAACAAATGCCAGACATCTCATTCTACACAATTACAGAACAAAGACAGACCAACTTTTCTTTTTTAATAAAAAAAAATATTTCTGCTCTTTTCTCTGTAAAAGTGCAACTCAATTAAAATAGAACCTGTTTCAAGGCCTTTTAATGTTGAAATAAAAATAGAATCTCCCAAGTTATCAAAATGGAGCTATGAGAATATTGCATCTCTAGAATACCCACTCGTTGAAGTTCATGATTCCTGTTGAATCGTGTCTAATTAGTAATTGAGATAAGATCACAGAGCATTGACATATGATAGAAATGCAGGTCTAGATAAACTGTTGATATTAATAACAGTGAGTAGACAACAATGTATCTGTAACAGCCGTAAAC
Source organism: Notothenia rossii (assembly GCF_949606895.1). Lineage (NCBI taxonomy): Eukaryota > Metazoa > Chordata > Actinopteri > Perciformes > Nototheniidae > Notothenia > Notothenia rossii. The sequence goes on along the minus strand of NC_136903.1, from coordinate 75,069,173 downwards.
AAATACAGAGGTTTATTTTTCAGTTTGAAGCAGTTGGCATTCACTTAAAAACAGACAAGACAAATAAAAGGCTCCACACACTCATCACGACAATGTACCATTAATGAATGTAGAATACGACAAAGAAGCGCCATATAGGTTTGCATTGGACAGGGACACACCTAATAATCTCACTCAACATCGTCAAACAAATGGTTCTCCATATTGCTTAGTAACACATAGAAATGAATTTTGAAACGAATGAATCAAAGATAGGTGCTATCTTTATCATGACACAGCTAAACTGCCAATCATGTTTAGTTTTTTTTTACATTTTTATTTTATTTTTCCTCATTATAAGTACTATTTTTTTATAGTTAATAGTTCCTTCATAGGCATTTCGAGCTGACAAAGAGGTCCTAGAGTGGCTATCTGAGTTGGTACATGCATCGGTAACCAGGCTAAAGTCAAAAGTGTGAAAGGGGGTCGGGGTGAGGGGGCTCAGGGGAGATGGCGGGAGTGTCAGTGCACAGGCTCTAGTCATCGTCTTCGTCCTCCTCATCGCTGTCCTTCATGGAGATGCCCTGCATGCCTCCTTCCCTCACTGAAGCCGTGGCCTCCTCCAGCGTCAGCCTGTTGCGCACCGTGTCGTACATCTTACTGTTCAGGGTGGAGTCGAGGACCCCCTGCAGGCGGAAGTCCCGGTACTTTTTCTACAGAAGGACAGAGGTAAATCAGCACTGTGTATTTGGGAAGTGTACTGGACCTGACGGGTGGTTCCTGTGCTACCGACAGTAAAGGTCTTAATCTTGTTATTTGTATTTCTGTTGTACCTAAATGTTCACTTTGTTTTATGGGGTTTTATCATTTATATTGTTGCATCGACTCAGTTGTCTTGTGTCTTATCTGTCAGAGAGATTTTTATTATCATACATTTGACCTCCTTGTGTCTATCTGATAAAATGTGAAATTTTGCTGAATGTACCTTTTAAAGTTCTTAACAAATAATCTGAGGGGAATTTCTTGTTGTTTGTTTTTAACTTGTGATGTGTCATTTTGTAAAGCACTTGGAGCTGCATGAGTTGTATGAAAAGTGTTATTTAAATAAAGCTTTATTATTATTATTACCTTTGTGATCCTGATGAGAATTTTCAGCTGGTAGACGTGGAGCTGCTGCTCCATGCGTTCAGTGAGCCAGGTCCCCAGCAGGTTCATGGTGGCAGTGAACCATTGCTGAAACACATAAACACAACACTCTCCAGCAAAACACACACTCACACACATACTCAAGACATTGTAACATAAAACTAACCTTTTATGACACACATAAAGAACAACTAAACATAGAGTACGACAATAACATTAACTTTCAAGCATCCTCGTGTGTGTACTCAAGCATCGCTTCAATAAAACCGGCTAGAAGACATGTGAGGATACTTTTCCTTTCACCCAGGTGCACAGTATATCAAGTTAGTGAGGATTAAGGTGGAGTCTCCATCCCACTTCACAAGAAAGATATCCCTGCTTTTCTCTACTCAGAATCCGCAAACATTACACGTTAATGTAAGATTAAAGTAATGTTCAAAAGAAACAAATCATAAAAGCTAAAAAGAATAAGAAGCTACAGTAAAGTGGGTTTGTTTCTTTGTATCATGTATTTCAAATCTAAGGTGAAAAAGAATGTTTTTTACTTTCATTGCCTTCTGTCCTCATAGAATATTTAAAGCCCCTGAAAACTCAGTTTCTATAACTTTAAATATAAATGACTTGCCAAATTCAAAAGCTTAGAAAACCCAAATCCTTCGGGATCTTTAGACACAGATATTTAAGTTGGTTATAAGGGACTGTGTGGGTGTTTTAAAATACAGCAATATCTTGTTCTAGGTTATGCAGAAAACTCAAAAAGTGTGTTATTTTGGCAAATACATTTTTTCACCAGTTTGCTTAGTTGAGCTAAAAACCTGGAAGAATACGAAACTGATAGCCTGGCTCTTTCCTCTCTCTGCCAACAAGCACTTCCAAAGATAACCGATTTGCACTCAACTTGTTTGGTTAATTTGTACAAACTAGGGTATGAGAGTCCATGAACGTACTGCACCCAGGTATACTGTATACTGCAGCACGTCATATTTTGTATAAATTAAAGAAACAAGATCTAATATCTTAAAAAGTCAACTTTAGAGATGCTGATAGAATAGGTTACAATTGGACATCAGGCTAGCTGTTTTCCAGTCTTTAATTTTGAGCAGACATACTGTACATGAGATGGGTGTCCATCTTTCCCAAAATGTCAAACTATTTCTAAATGTATGACGAATCATAGTAACAAGCCGATTGAGGAGACTAAACTCAAAATGTGTGTGTGTGTATGTATGTGTTGCCAAGACACACACAAAGACACATGCACACCCACACGCACAACAGAACCCCCACACACACACAATGTGACATCCACACACAGACTGCATTTTTAGCACTGAAAGGTGCAATTTTAGAGTAAAGACCCGAAGCATTGATACAACTGCTACATCATCAACCATTGACAGATGTATCAGTCTCAAACTGTAATTACCTTTTAATAACTACAAATTATTTTCTGAGTCAATATTTAAGCTGCATGGCCCATTCATTATTGAAGGCAATTGCTTAGCCTTTATTAATAATTTATTCGAGTAGATGCGGAGCTGCATTTAAATATACGGAGTATAGAAAATTACTATAGGGAGTTTAAATGAAAGTTTTGACGCAATTCATTAGCAAATGAAAAATAGAATGAGAGTGAGTAAATGGTTAGCAGGCAGGGAGCAGCGGTGCTATTTTCTTGTACCTTGTCGCTACTTTACTTTGGGTTTCGGTGTCCCAGACTGTATAAAGTTAAAAGTGACAAGAGAACAGCACCCAAGTCTAATAGAAACAGCTTTCAGACCTCCAACTTCAAAAAGTAGAAGTCAACTTGGAACATGTGAGTAGGCAGGAACGCAGAAACAAAAGCTTCAATTAGAAGTGGGATAATAGAATTGCTTGGTTGTTGAGTTAAGTTTTGAGCCTTGGTTTAGTTTTCAACAAGATTAGGTGAATGGTTGAAAGGTTTGAACTTGTGGCTCGATATGCAGATGCCTGTCCACTTCACAGTCGAGTTGAGCGTGCAGTGCATGCAGACCTCGCAGGTGGGTGGGTGGCAGATTACGTGCTAAGGAAAACTGCTCTATGTGCAAATGAGGCAGAACTCTGAGGAGGAGGGTCATGCTAGAAGATGTACACAGGAAGATTATTTGACTCTAAAATCATGCCAACCAACATAATGTGATAAAACAACGCAACGCAACACTAGAGATAAGTGCCACTTTTTGAATAGAGGAGGCAGCAGGAATGGTGTTAATCAGAAAAGAGGAGATAAAAAGGATTGAAATTAATTAGTGAAAGAAAGAGAGATCAAGTAGAGCCTAAGCAACATCTAGGTTTTTTCACATGCATGCAAATGGATGGATGGAAATGCATTCAAATGAAAGAGAAAAACATATACATCCTTGAACTAAAGCAGAGTTTAAAATGCTAATAACTGAAAGATTCACAGCTTGTGAAATCTTCAGAAGGGTTTATCATGACAGTGCTGAGTAGGATTTTGGTGCACTTTGGGGCCACACAGAGGACACAAGGGGTAAAACTCCACACTAGAAAAAAGTGACAGAACACAGACGGAGACGAGGGAGCTAGTGTGAACCTCGAAGACAAAAGCAGACCCACTTCACAACAGCATCACTCCTCACTCCAAAACAAACAAACGGAAAACAAGAAATCATAGTTATTTGGCTCGAGACTCCTGCTTCTACAGCCAAACACATACATTAGAAAAAACCAAAGGGAGCATTCTGAGGATCTCTCAGACAAATAAAACGTGACGTCACTGTCTCACAGAACTGGGAATTTGTCAAACACACAAAGCCATCAACACCTGTAGAGACGCAGGTCTGTACAAATAGTTTCTGAATGACATGAAGCACACACATCACAGCAATATGTGTTGTTCAAATCACACATGGAGGACACATTCTGTCAATGTATCCCATTAGGATTATGCTTTTGTAAGACAGTGCTCTCTTCACCCTGTCACACTGGTTCCCAACCTTTTATAGCCATGTCATGTCTATTGATAACCTAGCATAATTTATTTTATTTTATTTAGAACTTTGAGGAAAATATGACCTCCCCCGAGCTGGTGTGTCGCTCTTTGATTAGTCATGAAGGATTTCTTTGTTTTGAAGGGGATTTTTACTGTTTTTTGTATTGTTAATTGGAAAGATGTACTTCAAATATGTATCATATATAATGCCACTTCAGACATTTACCTTGTTCTCTTATCTGGTTTTAGTCTCCTATGTCCAGCCACTACTTAGTCATCTCTCTTCCATTTTATCAGATTGATTCCCTATAATAATAATAATAATAATAATAATAATAATACATCCATATCTGCTAGAATTCGTTCATTATGGTTACACTACCGTAAGTTGAGATGGAGCAACTATACAAAGTAGAACGTTTAGTACTAATCTATTGAGTTACAGTGTAGCAGTTCTTTTTGACCTGGTGATACATGTTGCTGAAAATATTTGTTCAAGATATAGCTCAATTTTAAGGGGAAGTCAGAAGATATTCACATTATTTATAGCAACATAAAGGTTTTTATTATTTTCCTATCCTGTAAGTCATCACATGACCTTTCAGATTTATGTTAGAAGGGTTTTGACCTTCAGGTTGGGAACCACCGCTCTAACAGACCAAGGGTATTCGACATGTCAGCCTCAGAGTTTGACATCATGTTGACCCTGGCCCATCCAGCAGTGCATCCTTCACCCAGCATTTTCAGCTCACAGAGAAACGTGTGGGTGCTACACTGTGGACTGAGGCCAAGAGTGCTGAGTGCCATTTATTCAGAAGGCTGACATGCTTTATGTGGAAAGTATCCAAAAGCACAGTGGTGAGCTAAAAAAAAGTACAAGTTGGTGGTGTGCTGGTTTATGTTCTTTCCAGAGAGCACTGCTTCAAATAATCCTTTTTTGAGGATGCTTTTATGGACTCTTTGTAAATAAAAGTTTCCTTTTTTTAATACACAAAGACCCAAAAGCAGTGTGGCAATGCACACCAGAATGCAGAGGGCAGCTGCTAAGGCTTTAAGAGAAGAGAGACAGAAAGAAAGAGAAAAGTCTAGAAGGGTAGAGGATCAGGAAAACCTTTTCTGCCAGGCTAAAATACATTTGCTGCTCTCAAAATGGGACTTATCCCTCCCTGCCCTGTTGTTTTGCCACATTTTGGTAGGCCCCTCCCTTTTTGTGAGGAGGAGACGGCATCTTACTTACATCAAATAACCTTTCTATATACACCTCCTCATTGACCTTATCACGGAGCATATCCTGAGAATGGCGCACAAAGGTCACGTAGCCGTCGGCCACGTCCATTCCAGGCTTCTGTAAAACAGAAACAGAGAAGGGTCGGGGCTCAGGAGAAGAATAAGCAAACACAGGAGAAACACTGTTGATGATAAAAAACAAAATGAAGCTTGCTCAGCCGCATCAGGTTAAAACAAACAACGAGCACACAGTGGTGAAGTGGTAGGGCGTTATTGCACTTACAGGTACATCCACATATTTAGAGGCAGCTTTCACCTGAAATCAGAAAACAAAATGATCAAACACATTTTCAAAAGCATTTGCATTTCTATCATTACCTTTAGGGCTGGGTATCATTTTACATGTTTCAATTGTATTGCAAAATATGTTTCTTGAGTTTTGACTCCAAAGCAATAATTTGACAATAGCTTACTTTGACAGATACAACATGTTTTTTTTCCTATAGATCACTTTAAATACTATCAAAATGAGAATATTTGAAGATAAACAGATCACTGATCAGTTGAAAGGATAGACAGGCACAGAGCTAAGGCAAGCATTTAATCCAAGCTTTAGCTCATAAAGAGTATTGAGGTTCGATAACCAGCCCTAAATATGACTAATGTGCCCATTGAGTGAGGATCTAAATAAAGAAACTTCATCTCACCGTGAATGAGAGGAATGAAGAGAAGAGAGTGCCTTCATCGTATCTGGAAATCTTGGCCAACACCCCCTCCAGAATGGCAACAAACTGCAAAAACAAGAGAGAAACAGCATTAAGTGTTACAGTGCTAACATGCTGATGTTAAGCAGGAATTTTGTGTTTACCATGTTAAATACCTTAAATTAAGAATCTGCTTTTTGCAACTAACTTAAATTACAGCTGAGAATGTCATTAGTTTTGCATGTATTTAGGAATAAACTGAAAATATTTGAGATTTGTTTATTTTGACCTGATGATGGCACCAGATGACAAGTGAGGAAATTAAAGTGATTAGGCAAGGCAAGTTTATTTATATAGCACCTTTCAACACAGGGTAATTCAAAGTGCTTTACAAAAAATGACAAACATCTAGAAAAAATTGCATTTAAAAACAGTCTTTAAAAAGCAAAGATAATAAAATAAACATTAAAATAAAAAAGACATGAATAAAAGTTACAGTGCAGTTTAAGATATGAATAGCTCAATTAGAAGCAGCGGCAAAAAGAAAAGTCTTCAGCCTGATTACAATGTATCCTGAGAGGATAAATATAATTGGATTCATCATTTGTAAACCTTGAATATACACAATTAAGTGCCATGTCCAGTAAATGTTTTGTCATTTTACAGAATAAATAAGAACTTTATGAAAATGAAAATGTATCATCAGTATTAAGAATGAACAAATAATAACAAACGATATATTGTGAAAATTGATATAGTCTCACCTTTGCAACCAGAAACAGGATCATGTCTTTCACACTTTCCTCAATCAGCTCGTCTATTGTGGTGTGGTACTGTTTCTGCAAAAAAAAGGTTAGAAGTTTTTAACAAAACATCAACTCAACAGATAACAAAAAAGAAAACTACCTAAACTAAGTGTCAATGATCAACATGCAGTCCCTGTGAGCTGGAAGTTACCTCTTGGCCCATCTCCATTGCACACAATTTAGCTGATTGGTCCTTGGCATCCACCATCACGTTGAACATGGTGCATAATGTTGGAGAAATGCGGAAATCTGTGGACTTGCTGCTCTTTGTCAGCTTGGACTCAAATGCCATCTTAGTGCTGCAATGAAAGTGAAATATTGTAATGCACTATAACATAAGATATTGAGTTTGTTGAATCTCAACATTTGGTGCCCCTAAGTGTTTGCAGTTTCTGTCAGTCTCTCTTCTCATGCGACCACACACGCACCGCTTGACGCAGTTCTCGATCATGTTGCTCGACATGAGCTGGATGCGACTCTCGAGGTGTTTGGCAAACTCATCCTCAGGCCAGTGCAGGTCCCTGATGAAGGTCTGCAGGGCATCCAGCTTCCAGAAGAGATCCTCCGACGTCCCGGAGCCATTACTACCATTGACCCAAACACACACACACATGTTAGAAGACAGCGGGCGGTCACCTGCTGCAGAGAGGGGGTGGGGGAGTGGGGGTTGTGGCAGGTGCAGAGGAGGATGCTGTTCCTCCACACCTAAAGACAGTCAAATTATACTCTGACCATATACTGACTGGTTCATCCGAATGTCTGTCTCAATATCAGTGTTTCTGAACAGTCAGTCTATGGGAGAAAAGGAGCGAGCAGGGTTTACTGTAACAAATCAATAAACATGCTGTAGAGCAGAGGTGTCAAACTCAAGGCCCGGGGGCCAAATCCGGCCCGCAAGAGCTTGCAAAGAATATAATACGTTTATTATACGGTTATATGCCACTTTAAAGAAGCAGGTTGCCCATAAACTAGATGCCCCACAATGCATCTCGTTTTGTGACATGCGCACTGAAGAGACTTGCAATTATTTACCCTGGACTTCTGCTTTCAGACGTAGTTAGTTATTACCCTATCTGGTAATAATCCAATTCAGAGGCAATAATGTAATATAATACATTATTTTATATATATATTATATATTTATATAGTTACAACCGGCCCTTTGAGTGCAACCATAATGCTAATGTGGCCCGTGATAAAATTGAGTTTGACACCCTTGCTGTAGAGTATGATTATTGACTGGGATGTGAAGTGGCCACATGCAGGTAAAGTCACTGCAGATACAGCAGCTAATCAAATTGTGTCAAGACAAAAGAGTGGAGAATGGGGAAATGAGAGAGGGCATGTAAGAATGGGATGTACGGACTGAGTCTGTTTCCACCCAAAAACTGTGCAAATTGATTTCCCTTTATCACAGGCCCTCTCTCAACATCCATGTCCCCAGGCTGGTGGAGCCCCTGGAATAATTACTGAACAAATCATGCAGACCTTTAAGGGCATCCTGAGTAGAGCTCATTGGAAAAGTGCTGCAGGAAAGATGTGGAGTCTCAAGGAGAGGTGATAAAACGGAGAGGGAGCTACCCAGCCTCCCCACGCTATCATCTCCAATCCAAGCCATTATCTCCCCATCCAATCAGACCACTGGCAGGTGCTCAAGGTCAGAGATTAATCTGAGGCCACTTACGATCTACAGTGCACTAGAAATCACTAAAGCAAATGTCTGTGGAAAACAACTCTGGGGAGATGCATTTTTTTTGGAATAGATAACTTGACTTGCAAATGGTTCCAAATAGCCTTGGAGCGATATATTGTATTAATATATACATGTAGAATTTAATTGGTTTTGGCCTGTATCTCCACACCTCAGCTCAACAGCATGCATGTTGAGACAAATGAGAGTGTGTCTCATTTTAGAAAGCAGAACCCCATCTACTCTAACACCTTTCAGAGAGCTCTTGGCATGAACATTTATAATGGAATATTCACACAAGGGAAAAACCAAGTACAATTGATTTTGTTTAACATTGAATCTCCAGTTAGAGATATCTAGAAAATATTTTTGCTGTACTTCAAAGAACAAAGAATTTGATTGTTTTTTGATGATCTTTTGCTGAGGACATCTTCATACCAAGGCAGTCTCAGGTTGTTTAATATGTTTCTAAAGTAAACTAATTGAATACACACTCAGAGTCATATATAGCAGCCATCCATGACGGGGTAGAAAAGCTAGGCATTTGTGGAAGGTTAACTGATAGTCCTGCTACTGGCACTGGCAGATTTGGTACTTTGGGAATTTGGAGGTTCACATTTGGTAGATTCACATTGGGCAGATTACTTGTTAAACTCCTGCAGAAAAGACAGACAAAAAGAAAAAAAGAATCTATAACAGTGATGTGGAAGCTGCAGAAAGCCATGTAACACTCATCATAAAAGTAACGTAAAATCTCAAATTAGGTGAAGACAGGAACGTAGAGTTGCACACATAAACAAGACCAACAGTAATTGTCAAAGATGCACATTATACAAAGACCTGCAGAATAAAGAGAGCTCATGATGCACATAGATACTGTATTAAATGCAATGACAAGGAAAAGCAACTTAATAATACTGATAACAATAAAAACAAATAACGTTTTACCTTGTAAATCTTAAATATGATATTTTCAAAGCAAAAGTGTGAAAGCCACAACATATAAATTATAACAGCAACACAACAGAGTGAATGCCTTTTGTTTCTGGCAACATGTCAAAGCACACATTATGGAGGTTAGTTCACAAAACAAAACAACAGAGACATGTTGCCCTGACCTTATTGTGTCGGAGAATAGAAATAGAAAGACATAAATAAGTTAAAGACCTATAACCAATTTTTCCAGAGAATAAATGGGTTATTCAGCCCACTCTTGGCTCATTCTTTAAAGTGAACCCTCAGGAGGTCTGGGTGACCATTATAGCTGCCCTCCAAGATTGTTGAGCGTCCATGTAGTCAGTCTGTCATCTGAATATAAAAGCCTTGCATCTCCAGCCATCCTACAGTCTAGCTAAATACAGAGGTTCCTTACTTAACAGGCTCCCAGGACTCTCGGTCAAATCCCTTGTGAATTGACTGTGCAATGGAGGACTCCATCAGATCCACATATCTAACCACCAGAGGAGCATACAGATCCTGGAGGTGTTTGTGGAACTTTCCATTGCACAGATGATCTGTGTAAAAAATAGAGGCAGTGACAGAAAAACGTTAGCGTCTTTGTTTGAGTATAAAAATACTTGAAGGGTCTATAAAAGAAATGTGGGAGCTTACAATCATTCCGGAGGAAGTCGTTGAGCAGTTGGAAGAGGGGGAAGCTGTCCCAGCTCTCAGGGGACTGGATCTCCAGAGCGGCATCCATCTCAATGGCATAGAGGGCCAGGAAGTTTTCTGCATGCTCCACCATGAGGTCTGTCCACCATGCAAACGCCTAGAGACACAGCAGGAGGGGAAGCGAAGAGGTGAACAATGGCTCCAGTTAACAGATGAGATGACGCAAGGAAAAATAACAGGGAAGAAGGGAACATACACACAACTGGCGCTCATCAGTTCTTGAAAGGAATTATTTTTGTATGTGTTTTAATGTATGTCAAAGGACTACATTTTGGGAATCATGTTTATTTGCTACCTTTCCAAGAGTTCGGTGACAATAGTTATAACTCTCTCCTGCTAAATTCCACCAGGAAGTGAGTCGGATGTTAAAGCACATTTTTGTAGTGGCTAAATGGTGGTACTACAAATTCTCTGTCTGTCCTTGATTTTATTGGGCCCAGATAAACTTTTCCCGTTGACTTACATTTGGAAAGAATAACTCAGTAGGTCCTTAATGGTGAATAATGTGCTAAAAGTTATTTTCCCCTGAAAGTGGCAAACTACCCCTGGTTAGTTCCATTAGCTTAACTTAGCATTACAATTTAAAACAGCTCACAGCCAGGCTAGCTGTTTCCACCTAAGTTTAGAAAAAGTCACCTATCCCTAACTCATTCAAAACCAGGTCATAGTTATGTAATGTTTTTAAACCTGTTAAAAACCAATGGGTGAAATAACACATTGTGGTTTTATTAAGGGTTACATGCTGACTGACTTTGGTGAGTCACCACTTAGCCAGGACATCCACAAAACTGTCTAACCAATAAGCTATAGCTTATTATTATTATAATTATTATTATTATTATTATCTTATTGGTTATACTATAGCATAACAATAAATAGGCCCGAAATAACTTAAGTAGTGAGCTTTAGTGGTGCTTTTATGTGGATTTGTTTTCCTTTAGGAGAGAGCCAGCAGGTTCCCCTTGCTCGCAGTCTTTCCGTTGAGCTGACCAGTTTGTTGGCTAAAGGTTACTGCTTTTTGTATAAAACTCATAGTTATAACATTTGTATTTATCTTTTCATCTAGCTCTTAGCAAAAGTGTTTTTATCTTAAAGTGTCAAAATTGGTAATTAAATTATGCATTATATAATATTATGTTCATGAATACTGTGTAACTGTCTCGTGCAGTTGTCCTGATTGTGTGTGTGTGTGTGTGTGTGTGTGTGTGTGTGTGTGTGTGTGTGTGTGTGTGTGTGTGTGTGTGTGTGTGTGTGTGTATGTGTGTGTGTGTGTGTGTGTGTGTGTGTGTGTGGGGGGTTGTTTCCAATCACATACATGAGATTTAATCCACTGCGTATAAGGACTTAAAAGTGGATTCATTGTAATTACCTAAGTTTATATGATTGCAAAATTATCACACAGTAGAGTTTCATCATCGTGCCTTGTTATATTTATGACAGCATCTATACATTTGAGGAAAAGGTGCTTTTTCTCATGCAAATGTGGAGCTCTCTGCATGCTTTTTTCTCAAGCTAAGAGATGAGGGGGTCCACCATTCACATCACTGACAAGCCCTTAGCGCTAAATGCGAATGTGACTCATGCACATCTTGGAGTAGGCATACCAAAGACTGCAGCACACAGCATCTCTAGTGTTGGAGTGTGTCCGTTCCAATTAGTAAAGTACCGGTACGTCTCCGAGACTCAGCTGACCGATTTCTAGCACAGTCAGGATTTCCTTGCGCTTTGATAGCAGGAGTACATTAGTTGCTTTGCTGGCAGTCTTGGCTTGGCTTCATTCAAACCAACATGTTGCCAAGTTCAATAAATTAAGTGTGAACTTACGTAATGCTGCATGCTTTCTTTTTTTGTTCATTAATTTGTTTTGTTATTTTCCGTTTGGCTTTAGTGGCAGTCATAACCTGACTTACCTGGCTACTTACCTGCCCACGTCCAAACATTTAAAAATATTCTCAACAGTTCTAGAGATAGAGCAACAGGCAGCAAACAAAGCTGTTCTCCATCACATTCAAGGAGAGATACTCTTATTGCGTACAGGGAGGGATCAAAGGGGAGGACTGTAAACGTAATGTAAACAGATGGAGGAAGGGACAACACTCAAAGGTTGGCTTCCAACCTTTGATCGAGGCAAAGGGACACATTCAGGACCCTGAAAGCTCTGAGGCAGACCCAGTGTTAAGCCAGACAGACTCTAGTGCTGTCACAATGCAACTGTGTTAAGGGATCCATTTTGAGGGAGTGTACTAATGCTGAGGGGGAAGGAAACGTGGCATCATCTACTGGACATGCACAAAGCATTATGGGTGTTTCTCATTCAAATTGACTACATACCTCTTTTCCCTGCTGGGACAGTCACCAATCATGTAACAGTGAGAACACAGTATAAGATGTACAGGACAATAAAGTTTTCTTGAGGCATTTGCCTTTAGAAGTATTATTTTCTTTTTAACTAAGTATAGAAAGCAGAGAAGGATGGAAGAGGAGAAGCTGGGGAAGTAATGCTTGCAAAAGTGCGGACTGTGAAATTAATTGTTGGATGGAGGGGAAACAAATGTTTATGGTGGATCAAACTTCAAAAGGTTAACATGGAGCATACTTTGGGAATTTTACTGGTTCAGCATGCTTGGAAAGAAAGGAAACCTTTGTATGGCCCGATGAACATGCTTTATGATCACAATTATGTTGTGCAAGCTACAGTGCCTTTTCATTTTTAAACATGTTTGCTCCACTTTTATGCCTAAAAACCCACCCATTGCTACAGTGTCTATGAGATCATTCTCTGCCTAAAAAGGTGCCTCTTGCCATAGTGGCGCACATGCCATACAGGGAGGTCGTGATGGGGACTGAAGAGGAAAAATAAATAAAAATACTGTACCGATTGATCTCCAGAACTTGTGACTGCCGCCTGTCAAGCATATTCAGAGAGATACAATAAATCTGCTTTAACTGTATATTCTACGATCACATTGGATCACCTTCAGATCTACACAACATGTTCAACATGCTTTCCTACAGGCTCAGTGTTTATAGCAGCATACAGGATGCAATAAATTAACAATTTTCAGTGGTGGAAATACTGGTATATATTACTACACCGCATTCAGAGGGGAATATATAACCCCTACTGCATTACATTTGGCTACTGCTACAGTAACTTTTCAGATAAAGTTGTAATACAGTCGGAGCCTATGATATGTTTATCCAATACTATATAGTCTTATAGATTAAACAGATGGTTTGATATGTTTCTGCTTGTAAATTCTGGAAATAGATCCAAGGCTTATGTAACATTGCAAGGGAGAGCTACTATGATCAGAGGAAAAAACTGCACACATGATATCCTTTTATATCTAATTTATAGTCTCTGCTCAAACACGCCGCACTGATTCCATGTAGTCATGGTCTGCTGAACAGCAATTAGAGCTCTCCTTAATTAAATTCATCTTCGAAATATCTTTTTTTCTTAGTTACCCCTAGATGAAGCAGCTTTATTTATAGAAGGCTGATAATAAGACTAACTCCCTGCTGAGGGGCGGAGTGAGATAAGAGTGAGAGTAAAGAGGAAAAGTGTTTTGAGGAGGAGAGGGTTCTCACTCACCTCCGCATGGTGTTCCTGGTTCTGCTGGAGGACCTCTATGACTAACTCCGCCAGGCGAATTGTTTCCTCCAGCTTTTTGGCAGGCGTGACTAAGCGGCCTACGTTCTCTGAGACAAAAGGATGAGGATGAGGGATGAGTGGTTAGTCAAGCAAAGAGGACTCCAGGGGGATTTTGTTAAGAATTTGTTTCCTTTCTATATGTTTGGACCATTTAATATAAGAGTACAAACAGCGCTTACACTGTGATATTGTATCTAGCATAACAAGTTAAATGTGTTCTTATTTATATGCATTTTGGGCTGCATGACATATAACTAACGTGTTTGTAGGAAAGACAGGCGTATGTTGGAAAGAGTATCAGGCACGAGAACAGTGGCGTTGGGATGGAGGTGCAATGTGGCTTCAAGAACATGCATATTGTGAAGCGCTACTGAATAACCCATCTGTGTAAGGAGCTGTCACATGGTCAAAATAAAGAAAACACTCAATGAGAACATAGGCCTATTGTAAAGTATTTGTTCATTCTGTGTAAATGTTTTATTAAATAACTTTCAGATTTGAGTTTCCTATTCAAATACAGGTCTAATATTATCTTACAGGCTAGAATCAAGCTTATTACTTTACTCAGTACTTGTGATGCTATAGCGGTCGAAGGAAAATGAACTAATGATTGTATCAATGCCTGTGCATATATATATGTTTAAGCAAACACATGTATACATTTATTCTACTTTAATTTAAGGCCATTTTTAAGAAATGTAATACTTTAAACCATTTGTTATGCACTTGTAAATTACATTTAATTGAATCTATTAACAAACAAAATTACTTTCTTGAAGCAGGTTATAGAGAGTGTTTCAAGACACTCAAAACACAGGAAAATGCGTCATGTTTTTTGTTCATTGGTTTTTGGATTGTGCTTCTCTATACAATAAATCAGCTATTATCTCAATAGTTCGTCAAAAAACTGATAACAAATCTTTTGAATTAATGACTTCAGTTTTGTTTGACTAAATATTTCCACAGGATGACGCTGTTGGATGAGCCATCAACTCACGTTTTGAGCACTAAACACTGATTTTGGCCATCTTTCACTTATCATCGTTGGTTTATAAGTTGAAAAAGCTGCAAATCACTTGCTTGTACCTTTGCTTACAGAATAATGCATAAAACAGATACACATAATGCAATGGAATTGTTTAAACTGTGAGACTATGTTGGATGATATGTGCATCATTTGAACATGGAACTGAAGGGCTACACAAATCAAAAGCACATTGAAACATAACTCTACATTGAACAGCAGTGGTCTTTACACTGGGGGTCCTTATAGCTTACACTACTATTTTATGAGTTTGCATTATTTTATGAAATATTCCTCAGATATTTCTGCAAAAGCCAAACATGTATCTATTTTCTGGTTTCGGTTGGAAAGTAGTAACAAGAAACACTAATCTGTCACTTTAATTGTCATGCAAATGTTATCATGGTAGGGCAATCTGAGATAAAAAGCTGAGATAATAATTCAGTCATTGTCTTGAAGGGCATTAAGGTTGACACCAATAGGTTTGGGTGACATGGATTTGTATATCAGTAACTATATATCTATCTGTAATGTGGAGGGGAGCTGTGGGAGCAGATCTGAAAAGAAGCTTTTATCTCTGTTTGGTCTAAAAGAAAAGCTAAGCAAGCTTTATGGCTTCATCGGCATCGTGAATGCATTCAAATCGTTGTGACAAATATGTTATGTTGTCAAATCTGTTGAATTATGTAATGTATGCTAATGTGTTCTATGTTTGGCTCCTACTGCAAGACAAATTCCCCTTAATGACAATAAAGTTAAGATGTAATTGAAGTGTAAGTTTGAATCAAAACTATCTGCATGGGTACACAAGATAATGTAGGACACATTTGTGTTTGACTTTTTGTTAAATGTACCTTTATGTATCTAGAAAATATTACGAAATTTGATTTAAATGTATGATCATCTAAGGTAATATGTAATATATACAATCCCATTATAACAATTATAATATTTAGAGGAACATTTGCTCATATGTGTGTATCTTCTTTTCCCTTCGCCTTTAACATTGATGTTAATATGTGACTTATTGGTTTTTGTAAGAGATTGTATTACTCTACAATACTTTGTACACAAATGTGGGAATAATGTGTTTTACAACCTCCTTACCACATAACTGAACATATATATAAGCTAAATGTAATGGAAAGAAAAACTCCCAGAACAAAGTATACAGTCTTGAGCCACATCTGAAATGATATAAAGTAATACAATCTCCAAGTATTTACTTTATAAAGAGATGCTTAAAACATGCCAAGACATTTGAAAACTTGAATGAGTTCTCAAATGTCTATTACAAGGGTGTATAATATACTGTATGGAAGATGTGCTACATGTAAAGGTTATGTGCATACATGCATATGTTCGGCATCTTTTCACAAAATACATGTGTGTGGAGGGTTGGGGGGTTAGGTCTGTGTGTGTGTGTGTGTGTGTGTGTGTGTGTGTGTGTGTGTGTGTGTGTGTGTGTGTGTGTGTGTGTGTGTGTGTGTGTGTGTGTGTGTGTGTGTGTGTGTGTGTGTGTGTGTGTGTGTGTGTGTGTGTGTGTACATGTGTGTGTGCACTGTGGCTAAACCACAAGCTAAACATGGGTTCACCTGGATCCTTTTGATCCTTTTGACCTTTCTCAACTTCAGCGAGAAAAAGGGAGAGAAGAGATAAGAGATGTTTAGAATTAGCACTGTTCTTGGGTTATTTTCACGTTACAGGGGGGGAAGCTCAGAGTTGTTATTCTTCACCATGTGACCCTTTCAAAGAATCTGCTGGGACAATTTCAGCTCCAAGGAGTGAGGTTTCTAGGCCACAGACAAACATCACAGACATACAATAAAAAAGAGACAAACGGAAATATTAGCCTGTGGAAAACTGGAAATGAAAAAGAGTGACAAGATGTTTGTTAACAAACAGACAAAGCTCAGACTATCGTAAACAGGTAAGACACACAAACAGCTGGCAGGATCATAGACAGGACACACTGAGTGACTTGATACACAGACAGGAGCTTGTAAATCCTTACGCCCTACGCCCTGCGCTGTCCTCACCATACGTAGCTCTGTGGTTGTGCTCCTTCACTAACTGTGGTGTCGCGGTGAAAGGAAAGCCTACCTGTTCTGCACAGCACACCACTGACACATGATCAGACCAAATGACTGGAGGAGATAACAATGTAAGCAATGTAAAAATGCATTCAAGTCAAAGGAATCCAACCAAAAGAAAGAAGCTTACAGACCAGACGGCTCATTCATGTCCATCACAAACAGATGGTACTAAAAAACGGAGCCCGACTGTTTCAGTGCGATGCTGCTCAGATCGCTCGACTGGTGCGCTCCCCACTCACTCTCACAGACAAAAGGCACACATAAAAGCAAACATGGCAGGAGCAACACATCTGAAGGAAGAGAAGCAGCAGAAGGGAGGGCGAGGTGATAAAAAGAGGGAGAGAGACTGGGGAGAGGGTGATGAAGGTACTCACGGATGGTTAAATCCATCACTTGAGACGCCAAGCAGAAGACAGGGTGCTCAAACATTTCCCTCTTTTTTCCTATAAAAAAGGATTGGTGCATGCAAGAGGATGGGGTCAGAGGTGGGAATGCTAAAGGTTAAGGTTGATGGGAAGAGGGCTGTCCAGGTGAAAACGACAGTCTGTTAGCCAGGAGGCAAATTCAAATGTTTGATTGATTTTAAGACAGGCGCCTCACAAGGACAGTGGAAAGTAAATTCAAACAGCATGGCAAGATAGTAAGGTTTGATTCCTTAGTATCTTTAGCACCCTGGGAGATTTCTTTCAAGGCATAAACAACATCATTCAATGCTATTAATGGGTGTACAGGTAGAGAGGACGAAGCAGGAGAGAAAGACATTATAAAATGTCTTGTCACTGATGTCATTTTTAGTTTGTAATCCATGCCAATAAAGAAAGGCCATGTTGTTAAGTCTCAAAGCACATGCAGGTGGCTGATGCTGGTTTGTACGTGTTCAATCCCAGCATCCCTTTGGTCAAAAGCCAGTTATCACTTAGTCCAAGAGGTCTAATAAAGTGATAATGGTGACAAAGCCCACAACTGTGGGGAAAGATAAAGAAGCAGAGCAGAGAGCAGGAAGGGAGAGGAAGATAGTGGTCTTCAGCAAGAAGATAGAGGTGAGAGAGAGCTGCTGGTATTTCAAGGCAGGGGAGTAAAGGGGGGCGGGCAGAGTCAGCTGGAGGAGGTAAAAGGGAGTCAGAGAGGACATTCAGTTAAGCTGAACTCACAGTCCAATCATTAAATGTCAGAGGCCGGGCTACTACACAGCTTGAATAGTCAAGGCATAATGAGAGATCAGCACATCAACAGATTTCAGGGCTTTGGATTTGAATGCATTTTTACTCACACACCTCTACACAAAAGCCAACTTGACCTACAGAACAGCACAGAGCTAATGCAGGCCTGAAACAAAGGAGAGAGTTATTGGACTGAGACAGAAAGTGACCGACAAACTGTCACAAATAATCGGGGATGCCACAGATCATTTGGGATATGGACACAAATATATACCAAGTGAATTCACCATGTGTAAATAAATAACAATGACAAGATCAATCTCATACTGGAATAAGAAAACGGACATCTGAGAAAAAATGTGTATTATTTTCCTATTTTATTCCACACACAACCACTCGCTGAGCATTTCAATCTGAAACCATACATGTTAAATTATATGACGCATTGCACACATTATGATGACCGTTATGGTATAGGATTAAAAAAAAAAAATCATTAACATATTCGCTCCAGATTCATTATGTCATGTTGGCTTGTGTGTTTCTGGTTACCTTCGATTGTAGCATATTCTTGAATCCGCTCGTAGTTGAGCTGAGCGGCCTGCTCCAAACATTTGCGGATCACTCCTTTGACTTCTTCTGGTGGGACTGGGGTCACAATGTCCTTCATCAGGACCTAGAAGCAACATTTAAGAGAATGTATGTAAGTTGTATTCATTACAGTTGCTGTATCTTAAAGTATTAAACACTTTCTCAAATATATGAACAAACCCTCTCCAGCAGAGATAATGTGGCCTTCAGTGCTCCCTCTGGACGGCCGAAGGGGAAGCAATATCTGCAATGGAAAATATATACAGAAAATGTCATTTCAGTGGGAAAGTATACATAGGCTAAATGTTTTGAAACTTTTGTGGTTATTAGCTGTTGGGGAGTCGGCTGTCACCTGAAATTTACAATCTGGTTTTCCAAAATCACACGCAACCGCTCCTTGATGTCTTCAAAGCGCTCCTTCTCGTCCACTTTCACTGTGGTCAGCCCGTCCGGCCTATGAGGATCACACCCACACACTTTTACCCAGCTGAAACCCTGCAGTGGTTCAACTTATGCAACCACTCATCTGAGTCTGACAGGAGCAAGAATATAAAAAATGCTGGCAGAAAGCGTAGTACTCCCAAGGTACTGACTACAAAATGTGTAAGATTTGTTCAAGATCAGAGTTCACTTTGTGTTACACATACAAAAAAAACGACAATGTCTCACCTTTTTTGCCCTTGAAAGAGTGGTATTTTGGAATCCTTTCTCTTTCTAAACTTGAATATGCGTGCTTGTTTAGAGACAGTGGGAGGATCTGGGCTCTGGGAGCTCTTTGGTGACATTTGGGTCTCATAGCCCAGCGGCCCCCAGTAATTGCTGCCCTCTCTGACTTTAACGCACGCATGGGAGGATGAATAATATGGACAGTAAGAGACTATGGTAATAAAGGACAGAGAGAAAGGAAAGCAAAGAAAAATGGTAGAAAACAAAGAAATATGTGGAGATATACAATTGATTAACAACATAATGCAACATGTAACACAAAAAGCAGAACAAATTTAACAAACAAAAAATAAATAAACATGGCAAAATTAAATAAATGGAAGACAAAAAATGCCTATGTTTGAGGCTGACTTCTCTATTCTGTTGTAGTGCAATGTTTATGGAAATCTAGTGTGCTCATCTGCTATCAGATCGACTAAAGGAATAACATTTATATTTGATGGGCTTTCAAATCCTGTCTCTTCCAAAGCATAATATTTTAAGAAAAGATAAGGGCACACCTGTTCCCATGGACATGAGAGGCACAAAAAGCGAAGCTGTAGTGAAGAAGAGTGGGGTCAATAATAGCCCCACCCTCTGCTCTTTCCAGTAGATCACGCAGGTAACACAGATGTCTGTGACAACCTCGAACTCCATTCCTGGCACAGTACTCGTCCAAGACAAACACCTGGCCTGGACTAAACCAACCCTGCACAAAACAAACACAGATGGGGATTGTATTACTGTGTATCGGCTAACAAAAGCATAGCCCACTGCCATAAATGTATCATGTGGTGATGTTATAACAGGCAGAGGGTCACCCACCAAGCAGCAGAAGGTGTCATTGAGCCTGTGGTCCAACGTGAGCCGCTGCACCATCTCGAAAAGCGAGGCGTGGTCAAAGCTACAGGGGTTAGCGGAGATAAACTCATCCATGCCATGTTTCTGAGCTCTGTCAGCATCTATCCAGCCAACGGCACAGGGGAGAGAACACGGTTCAGAGGAGAACACATCAGTGAGGAACAGGCAAAAAGCAATTGTTTTTTGAAACACAGGAACAACAGGGATTGTTTTTTTTGCTACTTCTAAGGGCAAATTATAAACACTTACAGCTTACATTGTCAACTTGCATTGTATCACGCAGCGTAAAGATATTTTATGTATTGGTGGATGAGATTCTATTGATCTGAAGCGAAGCTCAGAGGCAAGGGTGCTTCTATTGTATGTGCATGCAGGCATCTGTATGTCACTTTCCCTGATGTTTTTGCAGGGGAAAGATCCAAACCATGTTTGAAAAAGTGCTGGTTAGATAGAATTAGATGCATTCTTCTTAATGTATTTAATAGATTCTGCCATTCTCGATTGTTGAATGTCACTCTGGTCCTGATAAATATTGGGATGTGTGCTAATAAAAAAAAGACAGCAATATGGCAAAAGAATAATTTACCAGAACACACTGTAGAGATACAGTTTAAAGTGCTTATTTAGGGAAATTGTTGTAAAAATCAAACTGAGTTTTGTAGATTTTTCTCCCGTTATGGATCCTCGGAAGTCATATCCTTTCAGAATTGTTATTGTTTTTCTTGCTTCATAACTTTTGCCATCAAGAAGACTATCAGACTTTTAAAACCCTAAATTGAGCTGTGAAATTCAATAAAGGAAAGAAAATTAGTAACATCAAACTGTGTAAAACAAAAAAGGCAATGGGGGATGAAAACACGGTGGAAAATGTTTATTTAATTCTCTAAACCACAGAAGAAAACTAAACTGGCTCTTTAAATAATATCTGTCAGAGACAAAATGATGGGGATGAGGATCATTCGAAATAGATAAGAGATGCAGTCCTCAGTGTGAGTGACAGGTGTCATGTCCATGAGACACTGACATGATTGATGATGATTTGGGAGTGTGGGTGGGAGGTGTGGAGGCCTGATCTTAGCTGGGCAGAGCCGGAGCAACGTATAGGGCAGAACTGACATCTGTCAACCACCAGGTCAGTGAGAGGGAAGGGAAAAGACTGTGATACTGGTGCTAAACATTAATTTAAATGTTCTATAAGAAAAAAGAGCCTAACAAAGTGTTACACTTCAAGAAAATTAGCTTTTTTACTCCAGTCTTAGAAGGTAAACCTGTGAGACAACAAGTAAAAGTGTTTGAGGACGAGGGACAAGACAGGTAATGTAGGTCAATAATGTAAAAAGAGTAGAACGGTTAACATGTGAGGCTTTGAAACACGGAGAGAAGACAGGTAATGGCTACAGAGAGGCCCAAAGGCTGGATGACGAGACAGGATGTAAAAATACTTTGTGGGTAAATCAACCTTTTAAATGGGACAATAAGACAGTGATGGGACAGGTGCTTAATGAAATTGATGACCGCAAGAAGGTTCTCTCAAGTTACATCCAAAGAGTGAAGAGAAAGTGCCTGGGGCTGACAGACAGTGAGTGGGCTTTGTCTGCTTTGAGTAAATGAGGAAGTGTAAGTGCAGGATACACTCAATACTCTAGTAACATTATCATAACTTACAATAATGATAATGACTTCAACCATCAATAAAATGACCAAATACCCAAAGTGAATAGGCGGGTACTTTTGCATACATATATAAATTATCACATGCTGGATAACAGTGTGACCTTTCATTGAGCTTTTAAATGTCATGCACATTTGCAGACCCATTTTCAAATTTGCATTTTTATCTTTTTTTGGCATTCCTTTTTTTTTCTCTACGCATTTGCAAGTTGACAATACTTGAATATGTTGCAGTGTATTCATGATCTCTACAGAGCACACTAACAGGCATACCACTACCGGAGAACTCTAATAGGGTAGCAATACAATTTGGTGCAAGTACATGGGTAAATAGCATGAAGCCGACAGAGGCAAAACTGTGTCATTCTCTGGGAGATGGGGGAAATGAATGAAAACTCCTGTATTTGTACAGAAGTATGGACACATGACACAGGTGTTCTCCTATTCAGGCAAAAAAGGGCAGTCAAAATAAATCAAAATGGATATTTTCTTTCTGGAGGTTTAGCACGGGTCTAGCTTCTATCTACAGGCCCATCTACTGGAGGAGGGGGGGGGGGGGGGGTTGGAGTATTTTATCGTAAGAAGGGGCGGCATTAGCTACTCCTTTTCTTTGGCATTCAGAATACTCCGCATACATATTTGCCAACTCTCATGGAGAAAAAGTTCCAAGGAAAATAACTAAAAGCATTTGAGCCCTCTGAAGTAAAGCATGATCAACACGTTAAAGTGTCAAAACTCATTTCAATCATGCATGAAATATATTTAAAAAAAAGAACTGCATCACAGACTGCCATCATCATTCACACTTAATTTACAATTGTTCATATTTAACATCTGAGGTTTTATCTAGCTGTAATAAAAAATAATCACTAGCTTGTTTTCAGATCTTCACATTTATCGATAATAAATGTAAACATTAAATCTTTCTTATGTCACATGTAATTTTGTATTTGTTTTCTAGTATGTCACATTTTGTCATCATATTGCTTTACTCTGAGGGATCCAGTCACCAATAAGAATAAAGAGAGAAGGCAATTATGCAACAGCTATAATATCAACTAACCATTGCTGAGTCAAATAAAAACTTCTTAGAATAAAATACATGCATCCTATATTGGCACGAATGGATGCTTCTACTTTGATCCTCAAATTGAGGTCGTCAAAAAAAAAAGAATTATCAACTAATATCTAAGACATGAGGCGAGAAGTGAAAAAAGGAGAAGAGGGAAAGAAGAGAGAAAGAACGTTGCATTTGTCAGATAATCGGCGGGGATTATCTGAGCTGTGCCGGCTACAGGGAAGCACTTACCCTTGAGTCCAGCTAGAAGACAGCAGGGTAAGAAGGGACAAACCAGAATAACATAAAGACTAGCAACAAGGCTGGAGGAGAGCAATCACGAGACCCTGACCTAGCAGCTGCAATACTCAAGAAGGGTACAGGCAAAGCATGAAGAAGAAAACACAACTTAAAAACAACGACCTATACCAACATGAGAGTTTGTGGGCGGTGGTGTGTGAGTACATGTGAGGATATGTGAACTTGACAACAGATGTTGAGGCACATTAGAGAGAAAGAGGGAGGCAGAGAGACAGAGTCAGAAAAAGAAGCAGACTAGGTAGAGAAAAAGATTGTGTCAGAAATAGAGGGAGAAAGAGAAGACTGTACGATCCTCATCACTCTACTGCAGTTTTTTTTTTTTCTGGTTTATGGACGAGTACTTAAGAGCTACACATTAAGTACTGTCACTCTTAAAAACTGGAGATCAAACATAAGGCTTACTTTTAAAAAGGAGGCATTGGCAAACAGATACACCTACCAAGATGAAGCAAAGTCCGAGTCAGTTTGGTGTGTAAAAGCTGCCTGTGTCTTTTTTAAAGGAAAGAGACTATGAAGGTCCTGAAGAGGTTGGAATAAATGATGGAGTGACCATATTACTGTTTGCAAGAGATTCAACATTGCCACTTATTTCAGCAGAACAATTGAACATGCTTGGAAGGGGCACTCCACTGGTTTTGGAAAAGATCATTCTACTGGTCATGGTTAGTAGAACCTGTGAGAACAGCATCATGTACTTTGCAGATAGAGGGAACTCCGTTAGATTGGATGTTTTTCTTTTATGTCTTTAATCAGCTCAGCGTGAAATTAGACCAAATTGTGTTAGTTAAACTGATCTAAATGTGTTAACGCATAAAGCTATTTGAGAAGCAATATATCAACAGAAAAACACCTTAAATGCTAATCCAATTCTGTGTAGCAAGGTGAGCTTCATGTACTAGTGCATTATCTTTTGAAACCTCGATGAAATAGCCAAGTTTACTGTAAGTAGATGTCAACTGAATCATATCAATATGGGACTTCCGTGGGTTTTAGAAAATAACCTTGATGATGTCATTGTGATGTCATCAGGGTCAACTGTTTGAATACGACCATGTTTAAATAGATAGTGTGCTACGCTAACTACAGGTGTGGCATTTTTTATATGCCGGTGCTTTTAGGATTATACGTGTTTTGCTTGTGCCCATTCTAAGGGCCTGAAAGACAGGATAAATCACCCTCTGAAATATTAAGTATGTCTCTCACATGTACTCTAATATTATATAATTGCAAATGTAATTGTTGGAGTACCCCTTTAAGCTGTCTATGGACTCCTCATATATGATATACATGTTTTGTTCTTTCTGTACAGTATATTCTACACAACAAATGTGATGTTCACTAAGCCACTAGCATGTCAATTGGGAAGAAAAGAGAATGTGTGTACGCCGCTCAGAACCTTCATAGGACTCTCGTCTCTGATCAGTCCACTGCAGCAGAGTCAGGAGGGCTGTGTATGTTATGGTCCCAGTGCCATTCAAGACCACTAGGGGGTGAAACATGTACGCGTGGTGTGCCACAATGTTTCAGGGAGGGGGTAGGAAGTCTGTGCCACTGTGAGGAGGCTTTGAATGGCAACAGCTGGCATCAGAGGAGTCAACTAACCACAAGAACGATCACATACTGGACAAAGAAACCAATGGAGAAACAACATAGAATTCATGTGATAAGATTCTGAGTACTGATCCAATTTATGTCTTTATAGTTTTACTCCAATTAAAGTATTTACAAAGAGTAAAATAAATGTGGGGCTTTTGAAAAATATTATAAAACTATCATTATAACCCTGGATTTCCATATTTAGTATTAATGAGTAATGCCAATTTCTTTTTTCTCGGTTCATGTAAGAAAAAATACAAATCTTGCTCTTTAGAGCTGGTGAATAAATCATTCTTAAACTATGGAGTCAATAGATGCACACAGTCATGCTTGTTTCTGAATAGCAGGATCTATTTTTGTGTAAATTGTATGTGACTTAAGCAAGTAGGCCAGAAAGGTCTATGTTAGTGTTGTTAAGGGCAACAATATTCGCATTTCTGAAAAAATAAGAAAATTACTACCAGCAGTCATACCCAACTCGAGTATTGTATAGATTGTGTGAAAAAAAAAATGGTGCTGGCAGTTTCTATGGTGATACTTACAAAGTAAAACATTTAACCCTTCTTTAATGAGGGGGGACACAAGAGACGGTTGCAACAAAAGTTGGTACAGATGCAACACTACTGCAGACAGTCTTACCTTCACTTTGCTACCTGAACTCTGGTGCAAGTACAGTGACAGATTGGTTAAAACTTCAGACATGTTGTCTGGCTTGGACGTCATTCAGTGACAGGGGAACCATCTGAGAAACTGTCTCAGAATCCAGACTGTCTTCACCGCTGCCCTCTACAGCTACGACTGGATTAAAACAGGCCTATGGTTAGGACAAGAGCAGCACTCCCTGGCACTGTCAGTCTGAATTCAACCCCAGCAGGCTTGAATGTTCAAATCGCATGTGTGGTGACCTATTTAGTTTATACAAAGTTTGCACGCCAAATCCTGCTGCTGCACGAGTATTTTTCGGCTCGTCCGTTCCTTGTGAACAGACTGATGGAATAGCATGGGATTGCACTTTTAAACAGTGTGAGAGTGGTGACAATGAGTGGAAGTCCATAAGATGCTGGAGGGATCTGTGAGAGACCAAGGCATGTGTGTGCGTGCTTGTGTGTTAGTTCTACCAGCACGTTTTGTGACTGCAGTGTGGAGAGCATGGCGTGAGACATTTATGGGTTAGAGCTTATACTGCATTGTGGATGAAATCTGCTCTTGTCAAAGTGACCGTTTTGTGTTACGGGCTACTCACAGAACTGAGAAATGGGAGCATCCATTTGGGCCGAGGCACCCCCTTTGGAGTTAAGTTTCTGGACCTGAGTGGGTGGGACGGGCTTGTGGGACTGGCCGGTGGCTCGGTACATGGCCTGGACCCACAAGATGCGGTCCTGCTCATCGTCGCTGGCGAAGATCACAGTGTCACCTTCCTTCACTGCATTGAAGAAAGCCCTGCCACCATCCAATCCTGAGACAACAGGATAATAAAGAGCAAGTAGTTAGCGTTTCACAGTATGTGTGTGTACATGGACGTATAGTAACAGCAAGTCTAGGTGTCCCGTCTTACCTGGCTGGGGGTCACTGTAGTCCACAGTATACCCGTCCAGCTGGAGCAACTCTTGGGGTTCTGACTTTTTCTCTCTGTAGCTGCACATGGCAAACGTGTACTGACTCACCTACAACCCAAAGGATTAGTGATCAATTCAACCAGCCATGGAAAAGCTTTTATGTACTGCAGTAAAGTATGATTTAACATGAAGATGTACTAGAAAATTGTCAAAATATTTCAAAATCAACACATTTCATTAGATGCCTTTTGCATATCCTGCATAGTATATATATACATATAGACAGTACCAGGTCAGGCAGTACATAAATGTATTAATTTCATACATTCAAAATCATTACTAAGTATGCCACAAGGAAGAACAGAAACAACCTCAACACTAAACACTCTTATTTTGTACCCACCTGCACAAGGACAAAGAAACGCTTCTTCCAGCGCTTCCAAACATTCTTTCCAAAAGCCCAAAGATACCTGTCAAAACATTGTGCACAAACAAGGAGACAAAACGCAGTCTGCATGTCACAACAAAAATTAAGGTAATTTGTCGGCATAACTAGGGCACAGAAACTTTGCTAAAGAAAGGAGAAAAAGTTAAACCAAATTATTTATATGAAAAAGCTTCATAAATTAAATATGATTAATGTTGTGTTGAATATTTTAAGTTTCTTTCAGCCACCTCTCATGTAAAAGAAAATCCAAACTACACACTGGCATCCACCAGGGGGAGTAGTGCACTTCACAGTATTTTTCCATGGTACGTGACTAGAAATGAGGCCAAGGAGCTGAGAGGGGCTGGAGTTCTTAAGAAAAACATGGAAAATAAAAGGCACACAGGAACGTCACTACAAAGCTTTCTTGGCAGCGCATCTCTTACCCGCAGTGTTTCATGTTCTGAGGTTTGTCCATACGTATGGCCAGTTTGATCCTCAGATCTTGGTCGGGGCACGCCTTGGTCACAGTCATCTTGTGGAGCTCTGACTGCTTAGGGCTGTTAGGAGTCGGGTGGAGGACGACCTGCACTCAAATGAAAAGGACAGGATAAAGTGAGACTCCATAATCCAGAACATTCATATAGGAGGTGAATCTTTGGTCAGTGTGTGTGCAAGGGAATGTGATTATGTTTCATTAAGAGAAAGACTAAAGCGAGTCAGGGTAAAGAAACAGAACAGCACTTTGCTCTGGCTCCCCGAAGAGGGGGCCTAATCTCTCTTTGCCGAGTTAAAGAGCTTTGAGGAAGCCTGCTTTCCTGCCAACGCTAATGCAGTGGGAGATCAAAGAGCCTTGTCACAGCCAAGGTCACTGCCACTACAGGGACGTCTGAGGCGTTTCTGCACAAACACAAACCAGCAAAACCACCATCCTTAACCATTGATCACAGCAACCTTACATATTCACACCTCAGGGAAGTGCGTGTGAAGAACCATTTATGCTCTCTCTGAGTTGGAAGAGCAAAATAATTAATAATTCTAAGATCGTAAACATGATATTAAAAACATTTTGTTCAGGCTTCTTCTTTTCTCATTAGAGAAGTTCTGCTGCATCGTTCTCTCACATAATTCCAACACAAGCGTTATGTGAAAGAATCAAAAAGTGAATCAGAAGTGTTTGTTGGAAGCACAAGCACACCAGAATGTGTTGCTCCATCTGACAGTACTCGCAAGAAATCAAAACTGATAAAATGCCCCGGGACTAGAGCTCTGTTTTTTGTTTGTTGCAAAATACATTTTGACAACCTCTTATTGAACATGCAAAAATATTAAATATTAAAGGTTATGTCTGAATCAGATGCAAATGTTAGTACACTGGAGACTAAGGTGAGCTTATTAATATCCAAATGTCAATACATTTTGTCTGAACGCTATACAGTGTGATGTAGACTAATGTAGCCTGCCATTGGCCGCCTTTTTCCACTCTCCTCATAATCGCTGCCTGCGCTATTTATTTGGCAAGGGCACTAGCAGATGATATTGATTGGTTTTAAGAAAAATAAACAAACCAGAGCATTTTTTCCCTCTGTTATAGAAGTATAATGGCTTCAACCTGACTTTTCTTGACATAGCTTTGTGGATATAATGCTTGGGAGATTAATTGTTTATGTATTTTTAAAAGCAAAGAGGTTTACTTGCTTAGTGTGGTGTTAATTTATTTGACATGTGAGTCTTAATACAGCATTGTTGGGACTGTGTGGAAATCAGAGTATTTTTTGTGTGAGTAAAACAAAACAAATAGATGTGTTACCCTTCCCAATTCTTTGTCTTCCAATGCCAGCACCCCAGTGCTCTCGGTAAACAGTTTCACCTTGACACCAGGCAGAGGGTGTGTGGTGGTGAAGTCCCCTTGGGTGCCCCAGCTGAAACACACAACAAAGACACTCCAGAGGTTAGCTTCCATGGCAGCGTGGTAGCACAGAGTTCACAAACACAATGACTTCATCTCCTGCAATCATCAAATCTCTTTTACTCGTCATAAAAGTGTGAGTTAGTTATTTAACTGAAATAACATTAAATCAGTCAGTAAACAAAACAAATAATAATCAAATCAAAGAAATAAAATCTCAGTTTTGACAAGAAAACTAATCCACAAAATAGCGGCTGATGGTTTTCCAACCACAGGGATTGCAGTCTACAACAGGGGGAGCATTACATTGTGTATACACACACACAGATGCACAAACCACAGTATATTTTTTATCACAGAAGAAAGGTAATAAGTGACAGACTGGAAATAAAAGAGAAACACTGAGTTACAGTATATTGAAGTCTGGGCAAAATCCGTCTTGCTTTCACACTTGGTTGAAATGCATTCCTGTTAATAAAAATACCAGACATCTTTAAAGCTGCACTTGGCAATATTTTTATATAACAAAACACCCGTGTTCTCAGCCAACATGACTTTGTGCGTCTGCAAAAGAGAGATGCCACAGACGAGCTAAAATTAACTTCTGCTCTCAAGTGTATTGTATTTGAACCCTGTATCCGAGACTTGCCTCAAAAGCAAGACGCTGAGTAGAACATATTTTATACACAGAGGTAAACCAAGTTAAAATAAACTGAAAATATTTGTAATGCATTATCAAATGTCATAAAATGAAAAAACTGATTAGGTTGCATTGTGTAATTCATTGCCACAGGCAGCAAAGAAATAGAGGTCAGCATGACCCCAAGAGGAGACAAGCTTAAAGGACAGGATCCCTTTTTACTTTTCACGTATCTACTTACATTTATGTAAGATGACCCTATCTTTTAAGAGCAAACCGTTAATACTCAATCTCAATCTCACCAAAAACGCCAGTAAATGCTGTTTACTGTAATGTTACACAACGTGTATTGGCTTTCTTTTCTTCTGGCTTTTGCAGCCGTAGCAAACATAATATAAACGCCTGCATTCCTTTTCTATAGTAATCTATGGAAGACATGGTGTCAATTTCCAGCCTTGGAAAGCTGTTTTTCTTGTAACCGTTTCAAACATGTATAATGGATAGCTACTTAATGCACTCAAAGAGACTGCACTTCTGACATGTGCAGAGCAGAGAAGCTGCTGACTGCCAGCAAGGAGCTGGTAGTGCGCTGTGTTCATTTTTAATGGAAGCATTGTCCTGGCATGAAGGTGACCTTGTGGATCGAACTGAGGTCTATTAATGGATGTAACAGTGTTGTGCTCCCACAACTGTTCAAATACATGAAGCTCTCTCTGTGCTCAACTGGGTCAAATAAGAAAATGAATGTCAGAATCACAAAAGAATAAGAGGTAATAATTATTGAGGCGATGTTAAGAAAAACAACCCCTTTATTCATTTATTAAAGTTAAGTATAAAATCACAACAGTAAGTGTAATGTCTGGGCACAGAGTTAGAGAGCATAAGCAATTATGGTATGCAAAAAACCTGTCAATCAATACATGTATTTCATGTGTGTTTCTGTGTGTTTTTACTGTGTGTACGTACCCACACACACACATATTACTCTCGCCTTGTTCTACTCTAATCCTCTCTCGCATTCATGTCCTTCCCTCTCTCTCATACTCTCTTCATAAAATGGTTCTTGAATTAAGGGGATCAGAGGAAGACGTTTGGTCCTTAAAATAGCTTGTATTTGCATGAATGTTTCATGGACCTCTTCTCTTGTATCTTGTGCTATGCAATACTGATTAATTAGATGAGGAAAAAAGGTAGATATATTTAGCAGAAGTTATATTCGACTACACCAGGAAACCATCATGGTTATGGATTTAGTCTAGAATAACAGGGAGTGAAGTATTTTAGGATATGTGTAAACTGCTGGGACTCTCAAAGAAAGGAAGGGAATTTACAAATTATGTTATTCCCTTTCATGCCCGACATACAATTACACATGAATTCTCACAACTTGGTCAGCTGAAATTCAAATTATTCAGTTAAAAAAAAAGGGTTTTGGTTTCAGCTGTGTATCATGAATGTGTCAAGGAAAACAGAGAGAGGAAAGGTTTTTGCTTTCCCACAGGTACAGTATAGAGGGTCTGTGATCAAGGCCAATCATAGTACTACACAAAGTCTGTATTAAAACTAGATTTGAGATGAAGTGCAGATACAGGTTAGGTGTATTCTAACTGCAAGAACTCTGGTCCCAATAATAAATATGTTTGAAATAGAAACATTGGAAAAAAGGAAAATGTATGTTTAGCACGGCTGCACAGTCCCATTTATCTTTAAATACAGTGCATCAAAAGCAAAGTGCCTTTGAGAGTGAATGACGCATCAGAGAAACCAATTTGAGCACCATAATCAAAAACCCACTGAGATGCAGTTTGGTATAGGTTAACACTATTTTCTTGCAAATGGATTTCAGCAAGGGCATTTGAAGGTTTTCCCAGGAGGCACAAAGGATCATTAAATGAATGGTGCAAACTCTTATCAGTGCATGTTTTAAATAAACAGTTTTAAAATATGGAGGGATATGAAGAATTATTCATATAAAAATGTCCCTTTGGATGAAATTAATAATCAAAAAAAGCCTGTAAATTATCGGCAGTAGTGCAATAACTGAATGTGGATAAGATGAAAGAAATGAAACAAGGTTAGGAAATGAAATAATTAGGAAATGTAAAAATATATACAAAAATATTCTGACACTCAAAAGGTCAAACTTTGGCTGCAAAACATAATTACAAACTATTTTAAATGTATTTAAAAACTCCTACCTGATACCAGAAACTCAGCTGAAGCAGTGCTGATGGAAACACTCGGTTGATAATGCCTGTTTTCATATTATACCAAATTTACCATTTGTACAAATAAAAAAGCCCTATCTATTTTATTCTGGGATAATTATTTGGAGTCTTAACTGGCTCATGTGTTTAGCTTTGGCTGCCAAATGCAAACATAATCGGGTAAACTCAGCATCAAACAATGTGCTGGAGACATTTGGCAGGACTTTTTTTTCAGGTTTTTCTCTGTAGTGAGAATCTATATCTATATATTCCTCACCACAATAACTGAAACAGCTATTAGCTATCTATATGGGAAAAGAAGCATCATCTGATTCTTTTGATTTTTATATTTTTTTGTAAAACAAATGTTCAGGGCCTTACGTTGGCTTGGATGCCTCTGCCTGATCGGTTTGGAGTTTCTCGCCTCCCTCCACCTCCATGGTGCAGTAGACAATCCTGTTCGGAGCCAGAGACTTCAGACCCACCACTTCCATGATCACCACCTAAAAACACCAAAAACACCTCAGTGAAGTTTGCAGACGAGAAGGACTCATCTTTTGAAACAGGCCATAGAGCAACACGTCGACAATGGATGTGAAGGCGGCAAATCCTTCAGTTTGACAGAAATGTAAGAAATACTTTGCCAGCCACAATATCAATTTACACTTTCTGCCATTGCCCTGATATTAATAAAATGTAGATTTTAGCAGACTTTCTACTGGAACTGCCCATAAGAATGATGGCCGTCCTTTCTGTAGAAACGAGTCTCAATGCTCAATCTGCTTGTGGGCATACTCTTACACGTCTTTAATCGCTCATTGAATACAATATAATACTAACAGTGCCAGGGGTCACTCTCATATTGTAGCAGTACATTCTAAGTGGGAAACCCAAAGTCAGAAATATGTGCTGTCAGGGAAATGCATCCACTTTGAATCAAAGCATCCACCACCACATCCACTAATGTCTTTGTCTGGTTGCCAATATATCAAATTATAAGGCGAGGAATCTCTGTCTGTCTTTGTCTGTCTGTTTTATGTCCTCGGAAAATCTGGAGAGCTGTTCTGGGGGGGGGGTCCCAAGCAATATGGTGTATGTTAAAAGAAATGCTTAAAGACTGTACTCGAGATTATTTCAACGTGGTTCTCAAAAAAAGTCCAACCGATTACAAAATAAACACATCTCAATAATAGCAAATTGCCGCTAGTTTGCAAATAATTTCAGCATTTATATATATTTATATAATGTGTGCCCACTAATGTGTGATAGAACAGAAAAAACTGTGTCATATTATTTGCACATTAAATACTGACTGAATCTGAAATAGCACTGCATCATAAGAAATGAGGTGCGACTGCTCCCCGTTCTGTGTTAGCTCATCCCAGACAAGCTGATAACAAGATGACTCATATTCCCCATTAAGGAGCAGGTAAAAGGGTTTGTGTGGGGGGGTGGGGGTGTGTGTGTGTGTGTGTTAGTCTGTTCTTCACATAGCGTCTGTTCCACCCTTCGAACAGGTCTGCTGTCTGTTTCTATACTTAGTCTCGAGCAGACAAGTAGTCGATGACAGCTCTGATTTATGAGATCGTGTATAGCCAGCTGTAGTTTCATTAAATTTAGATATTCTGGTGAAATAATGTTTGCTCTATCTTGCTATATTTAGAAATACTGGGATGTACTCGACGTCATAATTATCAAAACTTTGCAACTTTTCACATTTGACTTGAAATTCTAGACAGATTGCCAATGCACTTTACCTCCAAAGTGAAGGACAGAACCACATCAGACTTGGACAGTGTGTTCTCGTCCTCCTGGCCCATGTCGATGATGGAGGTATTGTGTCCCCGTTTCGTCTTCTGGAGTTTGAACTCCCCTCCCTTGGACACTGGCATGCTCTCCAGATTAGCCATCAGCTGGTTCACCGAGGACTTAAGCTCCTCAATGAACATGGCTTCCATTTCTTTAGACACAAATTTGGGGAACTTTCCACCCTGTTGGAAAAAAAACAGAAAAACTCTGGATGACAATTAACAATTAGGTAAACATAGGAGAATCCAAAATGCTGAAAACATCACTGTAGGTGTCTCCTTTCCTCTTATGACAGAAGTATAGTACAATTTGTAAATATGCATTCTTTGGAAATGTACAATCTCTTGAGCTGTTGGTGGAAGCTCCCACAGTGATGTTTACACCACAGTGTTGACATGTTAACTATATAACAAAGCATATTAAACAGTCCCCCGTAGAGTCTGACTCACCCTGGCAATCTGGTCTGCCATCTGAAGACGACCATCCAGCTCTCTTCTGATCTGGGCAGCCTGCTCATCCAGGTTGTCCAACTATTAATACAAAGAGAGAAGCAGGTCAATGAGGTCGCATCAAGGGCCAAGATATACTTAAGTACCAAACAAGGGTCAGTGACAGTGTCAAAGGTCAACAGCTCCCAGCTTCATTATCTGACCATGACAGATGAAACCTTCAAGAAATCCTCAATTAAAACACATAATGCAATGTACATACACAACTGAAAGCATGTTCAGGGTTTTCGAGTGTGTATTTTATTAATTCAATTTAATTATAAAATTAAATGATTTCCTGATAATTCACTCAGTGGATGCTGAGATAACTGCCTCTTGTGACCTGCACATAAATGAGCCTGTAT
The DNA here is from genome assembly GCF_949606895.1 of Notothenia rossii. Lineage (NCBI taxonomy): Eukaryota > Metazoa > Chordata > Actinopteri > Perciformes > Nototheniidae > Notothenia > Notothenia rossii. Next base: position 75,034,835 of record NC_136903.1, on the reverse strand, counting down.
AGCATAAACCTAAATAATGGAATGATGCACATTGTGATGACTAGTTACCTCCATTACCAAGTATCACAACATTTTTCAACTCATGTTTGTTGTGGACATACGTGGAATCATAGGTTTCTGCTTTAACAGCAAGATGTTAAAAAAGCGAGTGGTGGACACAAAGAAATGTGTCCCCCCTGTGAAGTTACCGACAGCCGGAGCCTCTATGGCGCAATGTTTTCAGGAAGGTGTGCAATCAAGTGATAATAGCCAACCAATTACCTTGGGCAGAGAAAAGGAGCCGGGTTCAGAGGTTTTAAAAGCTCATTTATTCTAAGTTCAATGGACATCATATGAGGCACATGATCAGACTTAGCTTGGCTCACTCTGGAGCCACACATAGCTTTATAAATGTGAAGTAGTCCTTCACCTTTAAACATAACTTTAAGTTAAAATCCATAAAGTTCCCCATTAATACTTCCTGTGAACTAAAGCAGTATTTGAATTACCTATATATAAGCTAACATGTGACCATTACATCTAAAGGTGATCCTTTTATTTAGTATAAATGAATAGGTATATATATAAGGTATAGTGGGCTGCAATCATAGCAGCATGGTGTGGCAGCACACATGAATAGAGCAAAATCAAAAGGTAATTCATCAATCACTCATAGGAACCATCACCATAGAGACCCTGAATGGAACACTGTTTGCAGAGAGGTATTTTAAAAAAGTGTTTGGAAATGTTTCATTTCCATCTTGATTTCAATCAGAAGAAGAAATGTTAACCTTCTGAAAAGGTCGAGCTGAGAGAGGGGCAGTCAAATAATTTATACAAATGAAATGTGTTCTCAGGGCTAAGGAAGAGCTTTGACTTGAATAAGTCATTCCACACTGTGTTGGCACTATATGAGACAAAACCAGTGGTAATGTAATTTCTTGAAAATGTTGGAAAAACGGCCTTCATTGGACAATAACTGGGCGAAGATGTCTGACATCTGTTAGCCTAGTTTTTGCCCTGGAGTAATGAAATGCAGAGAAATTCACAGCTCTCTCACATCAATAATGAACGAGAGTTTTATATTAGCTGACACAAGGAAATGAAAGAGAGGGTTGACATCTCTCTCCTGCTCTCTGCTTCTATATGCTTCACGTCTCCAGTTATTCTCTCAGCCAAAATGGCTCATTCTTGTCAAATGTGATGTTGTGACTCACTAGTCACCACCATTTCCTCTGAGGAAGGGAGCCTAATTGAGACAGAGTATCTGCAGCACAGTTGTGAGACCCTTGGGAGTCACAAACCTTTCCACACAGGGTTGTTGTGAAAGTTTTGAGTGAAAAATGAAAATGTGCTCTCACTCGGGTGATAATACATTGCAAAATCCATGAAGTTTACACACAAAATGTATTTTAACTTGGGGAAAACATATATTGCTTTAGTTTTCATAAAGGATATATTCCAGTTGGGTTTTTCATAGTGGACGCATGAAAAACCGAAAATGTGCAGTAGAAATATGGCAACTTGAGCAAAAGAGCCTTAATCTGTTTAACAATTTTACTAAGAAAAGTCATCCACTTTTTATTATTTATGAGTTTATATCTGCTTAAATTCTGTAACTTTTCTTAATTGGAATAAATTCCAAACAGCAAGGAGCGGAACCAGGGTGAGTTTCAATGTGAGCAAAACACACTGTTGACTTCAATGCAACGGGTAAATGTTACATTTTGAGGAGAAAAGGGTTGTTTTGCATTAAAATGTATTTATTTTTTATAAATGTCTGTCTTCACACAAGGAGTTAGCAGTTTTTTGGCAAAACAACTACCTGAAACATTTTAGTTTTGTACATTTAGTATTAATAGTACTGTGCAAGTCAAATAAGAGATCAACTTTTACAAAGAAACAACATGAGATATTACCCCAACGAAGGAGAGCTAGCCGAAAGACTTCTAAGAATGAGCATAATGTGAGAGAGAGTCATCCCTGCACAGCTGTATGGTTTCTCCACTCCAACGGTATCCCTGATCTTTGTGATACAATGCCTTAAACTCTTCTAGTCTCCTTCTGCACGCATGCCAGAGCTCACCTCGTGGTGCCTTATGATATTTCACCCACTATAACAGCTAGCCACTAAACAGCCACCCTGCTACATAACCCAGAGTTCCTGTTTAGTAGAGCACATAATCAGACTTGCCACCAGCTGCAGCAGAATGTCTGCACTTGCAGCACAGTAGTACTCAGTACTGTTCTGCCACACAGGGACACTTAAACAGTGGGTTTCCCCTTTTCATTGCCATGTCCAAACAGCAGAAACCAGATTCACCCGCATCCATTACTGTAACTGGTAAAGATTGCCTTCCTGCCTGAGCCGTGCCTGAGCATAACCTTTCCCCCCTGCTGCTGGCGATCTGTGCAGCCTGTCAAAACACTCAACAGCTCTGGGCACTATTCGGACTGCGGTGCCAGCGACATCTGACTTGCGCAATCCCAAAAGAACTGTCACTGACATGCCTGGAAATCCAGCAGCTTGGCTTGTCTGTGTTTGACACTGCATTTTTATTGTCTCATCTTTGTGCCTCGCCATCCCACAAAACACAACGGGCCTAAATCCATATGTCCAGGCAATTTTACACACTGCAAAACCTGCATACTGAGTACTGCAGTAGCAGATCATATTGGTCATTGTGACTATGTGTTGATTCGAGCTTGTCGGCAAAATGGCTAACATGAGAGGAGTCACTCTGAAGCATATAATGCGAAGGGGGGATGGGGCCAGTTTCTTCTGTTAGTCCCATCTCTCTTTACAGCAGTGAAAGGCAAAGACAGCCTTGGCAGTGGGAGGAAGTAGAGCTGGAGGTCAGTTTCTTTGTGAACCAAAAGCCACCCCCTACTGAGCCCCTCAGCACCCCAATCTTATCAAACCTACAACTACTGAAAGGTCAATATTGTCAATGGCCCACAGGCTCGATAGGGGTGGACAGGCAACCCCATATAAAATGAGGCTGGCTAAAAGGTAAGTTTCTCTCTACGTTACTGAAGCTGACAGCAGCACGGCAGCTAAATAAAGGTGACAACGCCTCAGTGTTAGCCAAACTGACAGAAGTTCAAAGGTGACGGAGCAGAAGCAGGCGGGTAGTTAACAGCCCAGCTGATGACAGATCCCCTGGTGGATGCTGGGATATTAGCAGCAGATAGCACAACCAGCCAGGGGGGGTTTCTTATAGAGAACAAAGGCTGGGCGGACAGGGCTACATTGGAGCTGGATGGGACGTGGAGGAGTTGAAGCAGCTGGTCTATATTTAGACTTGCTGTGTGTGACTATGTGTCTGTGTGTGAAAAAGTGTGCAGTGGGAAAGAAAGCTTTTCTTGTATAGCGACCTGAAAGGCATGCTAATTAGGAAATGTGCTAATGAGTGGATATTGTAAATAATTTTCCAACATGGCATATAACATCTTAATCTACTCAAAGAAAATGTCTTCAGTCTAGTGGAGAGATTTGGTTTATTTGGTCCTTTGATCTTATTGATCAATTAGATTAGCAGGTGTAATGTGAAGAGTCACTCATAGGGAAAAATCACTACGCTAACTACAGTTCCCTCCAGCTGCAGAACATTGTTTCGGTCTTACAGTTCATCCCTTTATTTATTAACTCTCACCAGCTTGAAGAATAGTGATTTGTTTAAGACAAACTATGACAAATACAAAGGGTAAATCTTTTCATTTGACCTTAGAGAAATCATTGTCTTTCAAACCAAGTCCATGTGCGCGTCAAGCTTCACCCTGTGTTTCAGCACCACTGATTTACAGCCTAGAGGTGGCAGGCAGGCAAACTCTCCCAATCCTGTGTGCAGTGAAGAGGTTCCATTACGCAATTATATCAGCTACAGGCTAAACCAGGAAGAGCTCAGGACTCAATTCCCAAATAACTGTTGCTGATGAGACATTTAAAGAAGAAAAGTATGTTAGTTGGGGGGAGGGCATGATTTATAGCTCATAGAAAGGGGGGGGGGGAATGTTCATGTGCTTTTGCCTTGCTTTTTCTCCTAGTAATTTAATCATCCATTTGAGATGAGTGAAAAATTGTAAATCCACTGGTGTGAATAAATATCAATGATTAAAACACCTCCACCAGACACAGATAAGCAGATTAATCAATATATAGACAGAAAATAAATCAACTATAGTTGATAATAATTGTTTCTGTTATTTTGTAAGCAAGAACACCAAACATTCACATGTTTTTTTAATAATGAGATGTTTGTTCTTTGTTATCCATAATAACTTGGGTATATTTTAGTCATGGACTGCTATATTTGGCAACTTCCCTTCTGACATTTGCATTTTATATAACAAATTGATGTGAACACACACTTGACTGAATATGAAAAGTTAATGCTAGCTCATAGTCATAATGAAAAAGAACTTGCTCCACAAATGCAGTCCTGCAAAGCTTCTTATGGTAATTGTTTTGTTTTTACTTAGGCCTAGCATGGTTGACACTGAACCTCTCTTATCAACCAAACAAGTACATTCATTCTCCAAAGATCAGGAAACGGGAACTGGAGCAGGGAACTCAATACGTTGCATTATAAGGAAACATTAGCAAATATTTGAGAGAAAATAAAACGTGACGTATTTTAAACCGTTTTTCTGCAGCAGGCCTTAGTTAAAGTAGTGATCCATATGACAGTGCGCCTGCCCAGGAATAGAGTACAGCATGAGCATTTCCGGCGAAGGGTGAAGCGCGGGCGGCGCACGGAGTCGAATTGAAATGTTTGATTTGAACGTCGGCTTCGCCCATTTTGCCCCGGGCAAACAATGTAGGCTAGTGCAGAGCAGACAGTAAACATCTGTGAGAACTCAAAATACAGTCGATGATGCTATGCGATGGTGGACCCCATGGTAAATAACTCTAGCGTGTATTGTTTTCCCAAAAGTTTGCGTAGAGTAGCCTACGCTGTCTAACCGAATTATGCAGATAACGCTACGCAAGTGGTTTTCTCGTAGTTGCTGGAGACCAAAGCAGAGGTTAAAGAATAGTTAATATCGGACTTACATTCTTCAGATAGCCATGCGTTTGACTTTAAATACATGTTAACGTCTTCTCTGAATGATTAGGGAATTACGCAAACTCGTCAAGCAAGCTGGCCGGTGTTTTTTTAAACTCTATTTCGTTTATGGAGTACTTCTGCCCCCTTTTGGCTAAGAGAGAATAATGCTTAATTGAGAGAAGACTATAGTTGTAGTCCATATAATAGTTACCTAATACGACTGTAAACATATTGATATTTGACACAACCTGTTTAATGTCAGTATCTGTTTTGCACTGGTCAAACTGCAGTATTTTGGTTGGAGGATCTGAGAGATAGATAACAGTTATATTTAAATGTTAAGAAAAGTATAAGCAACATTAAAAGTGGGCGGGCACTAAGTTATATTAATAAAGCATAAATTATGGTTTACCCAACTGTTTTGCTACAGAGCCTGGTTATGCTTGGTGTTGCCACAGCTACATTGCTGCAGCCATCAGACAGTGAGCATGCTCAGAGCAGGCTGGTGCAGCCATACCAGTCTGATGAGTCTGTTAGTCATTTCCAGAGGCTGTTCATGGTGTAGCATGACACAGCAATAGACCAGTGCTTCCTTTCTAATATGTGGCTGTAACTGCATGAAACGTAAATCCCCAGCAATAACAGTTAAAAATGATGGCCTCTGAATCCCAGCCAATCCATGAAAACCTTTCATCAACTCCCAGCAGCCGGGCCCATGCTGACTAGATTGCTGCATATCGTTTGTTGGTGATATCATGTTTTAGAGTGCAATAAAAGGTTGCTGGGACTTACTGACAAGATGCTCAAAGTCAACATCAGTACAGTCAGATGTATTCATGATAAGAGCAAATGAATGGCAAAACATTCCAAAAAGGGAAAGCAGCTGGACTAAAACAGATATTTTAAATTGATGTTTTGCTAATGAGATACTCTTTGCTTTCATGCAGGTACACTTATGATCCATTTAAAACCAATCTCTCCCTTTCCACATCAATGTCCTGCGTAAATGTGCCATTTTTACCTACCCATAACTGTCACATAGCAGTATTTCATGGCAGTAAGAAGCTGCACACACACATTTCTGCAGCATACGCTTTTATGTTCGTGAATCGTTGAATGTTCTCCAGCAGCTCAGTATTGTTCAGAGTGGGATCTGTTCAGGGAAATGGTATTATGTTCTGCATGCAGATTTCTGACCAGATCTTACAGCTCTGCTGGCAGCACATTAAGAAAAACTAGGTTAAGCATCTTCAAAGGCTTGGGAAGAAAAAGGCACAGTGGATTTGGAAGCTATGGCGATGTATTGCACCTCAGCTTTAGAAGCATCTAACAAATGAACACTCTGCAGAGACCCTATTGATCTTTCCAAGAGACATTTGAAGAATACAACAATCGAATTTGTTTAACAGCACCTCATGCCATCTGTGCCAATACACTTGCAACTGTTGAAGAGGGATGACACCCGTTCCAAAGATATTCAGCATTTTAAAACCCACTGGCTTCCAAGAGGTGGGTCCATTAGATCTTAATGAAATGGAGAGCTATGTCTTTTTATGCATTAAATTATGAGCAGATGTAAATGTGTCAGCGTCCTCCTCCAAAGCCTGCGTGTTGAGACTTTTAATCAAGCTTCTGTAGAAAGAATACATCGGTGCTGCTTTCAGCATTCCCATAGAGAGCTGTGAAGACAGCCAGGGAAGGAGAGTTATGTCTGGCACAAGCCCCCAGTGGCCACTGTTATCCACCTGCAATCTCAACATATCTCCACTACAATTAAGTATTGCAGGCTTCTGGTATCACAAGCTATATCTAACTATTAAGCAATGCCTATTCAACGACACAACAACATGATGTCCACGGCAAAAACCAATAAATAAACATGCATCCAGAGTCAATACAATTACAGAAATCTTGTCATTAAACTAAATAAGAAAAGGATGATTATTGAAAAGCATTTTGGTTAAAGGTGGGGTAGGTAAGTTTGAGAAACCGGCTCGAGATACACTTTTTGTTATATTCCATGGAATGCTCTTAACATCCCGATAGCAATGAATATCTGAAGTGCTTTGACAAAAAATCCATAAAAAAATGTCATCTGTGGAAGCCGTGGCGCTGTAAAAAGCACGACCAATCATCTGAGCCGGCCCGGGTCAAGTAACTGGATGGCCTACCTGCCTGTCAGCCTTCCATCTGTGCACAAACTTATCCCGTGCCCTCATTGGTCATGTGCGCGTTCATGTGTGTTGGAGGAGGGGCTCTGTAAGGAAGTTACATAGTCCAGATTTTTTCCGGCTGTGTATTTTCAAATTCTAGCGCACTCGAGCTGGTTTCTCCAAAATTACATACCCCACCTTTAAATCTCAAATTCCATGGATTACTTTGACATATTTTTCTTATCTGGTTATATTTCGTATAATGTCAATTATCCTGACATCACAGTTGTTTTATTCATACAGTACAGACCAAATATTGTGTTTTTTTATGGGGGATTATTTTAGAAAGAGAAATACATTTTCACAATAATCTGGTGCATTTGTTGTCCAACTCAAAGATTGGTCTTGGGAGCTCATGTCTTGTCTTTTCTGACAAGCAGCCCAAGACTTATAGATATTCAAATTGCTATTATATAAAAAAGAGAAAAAAAGCAACACACGTTTTCCTCCAAATAGCTTGAGCTAGACATGTATGAAAATGTTTGCTTTAATTAAACATGTTAAATGACTAATTCACTATCAAAATTGTTATGAAGAATAATTATCTGTTGAAAAATTAAGTGATTCATCGACTTATCATTTTAGCTCGAACCCATCCACTTACTACCTGAACTAAACCATTACTGTCTCATTTGTGACAGAGAGGAGGAGGCTGTTTTGAGATAGATATTTAATAGAGAAAATATGATGTGTACTGTCATTTTCAGCTAAAAACCATTTTATTTACTTTGCAAATAATGATGATAATGTTTCCTCCTTTCACCAACCACCATATTCAAAAAAACTCAAAGAGTTCTGAACCAGCACTCAGATACGAGTGTGAAAACTTGGGACGTGTCACCTGTGGGCTTGAGGTCTTACCTGACAGGCTTGATAGAGCAGCTGGTGCTCAAACTTTTTGATGCCGAGGATATTCTGGAACATCTCGTACAGCTGGTCCTTGCTGAGGATCAGCTCAGAGGCCGCGCTGGCAGTCATGCGTTGCTGCGCCTTGCGTGGATCCTCGTCACCGCGGTAGATGGTGTCGAACTTGGCCATCCAGGAGCTGAGCACCGTCTCCTTGCTCAGACCGTCGATCTCTGGAAGGCTGCGTACGCGCTTCTCGATGTGCCTCTTGAACACTTCCCTGAAATCATTGGCCGAGAAGCCGCCGCTCTGGACCATCTTAGCCACACGGTCACTCTTTAGGAACACCTACATCGTGGGGGACCAGATGTCATTAAAAGCAGTTTTGGAAGTGATAAACAGAAGTGTTTTTATTTCAAATTATTCATTATCATTTGCAAGACATCCAACACTCCTTTATAGTAGAGTACATGGCATAGCTTTCCTGTCACATTCTTTTCTGTCTCAAACACAAAATGTCTGTCTTCATCAGCCAAAGGAAACTGTTCGAATTACATTTGAATTGAAAAATCAGAGGCATGTACGTAAAGCTGTGACTCAACACGGCCAAAGCTACATTCTGTCTCCTGCTCATGACAGCCTAACAGGGACAGAGACAGGCGAGGCTATATTGTCACAGCATCAAGCAAAGTAACCAACAGAGCTGACTGCTTTGTCACTCTTGACAGTCACATTTTGTTCTCAGAATCCTTTAATGGCGGAAAAACAGCAACAACAGTACTGAAAGATTACAGTACAGTTATACATTACGCTTGTCATTTGGTGTATGTAGGGTATAATAAAGGTTTGAAGGGTTGATATAAATAGGATGTTTGTTTCTAGTTTTGCAGACCAGAGCATTAGGGAGCGTATATTTGCCATAGAACACAGAACACAAAGCAACCTGTGATCCTCATCATTTAAGTCATTAGTATCCCTGGCTTGTACAGTACGATAACGATGCCACTTAAAGATGATGAGTTAATTAAAATAAATAAAGTAAAAAAACGGCTTACTGCCACAAATAACCAGAGCGAAAAAACTAATACTTATACTGTATTTACACTATTATGCTTTCCAAAAGCCGAATAAAAAATCATCTTTAAACAACAAGGGATTGCAATTCTGATTTGGAACCTTTTCAAGCTTTAACCCATAATCATTGTTGGTATTAAGCTATACAATATAGTCTATTACCCATTAACCTTAAATATATATATAAATAAAATATATTTTAAAAAAGCTGTCACCCACAGGTCGTCCTGTAATTAACCTCCATGGCAGTCCATATGTGTTCTGATGGTTCCCACTACAACATTAATTTTTTCATAATGGCTAATGCTTGTTTTTCCTTTCATGGATTTGGTCTTTAACATTTCCCACTATCTGTAATGCCTTTTCTACTGTATGAATGGTAAGCCACACGCTCTGACTCATAATCTGTGTGCTGAAAAGCTTCAGCCACCATTTTACCACTCAGCCGTCTGAATGCAAGCATTTTGACATGAAATAACAGGAGGACTGTGCTTTTTCGACACGTTTAGACTGAAAGCTGGTCATTTCTGGTTTTAAATTTGCTGCTAAGGCAATCCAGAGGATGTGACGCACATACAATAACACATATTGTTCATCACATATGTCAAAGATTGTTTCAAATTTAGAAAAGATACTAAAAAGTCAGCTGGGTTTTTACATTTGAAAAATTAGGCCTTCATTTCAAGGCATCAAATTCCTGCATTTGGAAAATAAATGGTCTTTTCAATGTGAATGTAATGCTAGGGCTGTTGTGAGTTGGTACCTCATTGTAGCTCTGCACAGCGTTGATGAATGCCTCATCAGCCACAATCTGTGTGTCTCCGTTGAGGAAGGCCTGGAAACGGTCCTTGGTCTGCCGAAGCTGCTGCTCGGTTATCTGTGGGAGCAAGGGCAAACAGAGGACATGTCCGTGTTAAAGCCATATGGAAATGTATTAAAACAAGCAGACAATAGTTTATTTAATTTACAGCTGAAACAAAATATTTTTGTATCTATTTTTGACCAACCGATTCTTTGCAAGCAGAGCAGCAAAAACATCCTTTTCCCAGGATGCTTTTCCAAACTCCTGGGGAACACTAAACACTCCCAGGCCACGTTAGGACATCTATTCCCTGTAGCTTTCCAAATGTTCCTCTGATTCTTTTTCACACAATTATGCCCTGACCAAGTGTCGCAAACAACATTAACAGTCTCCTGTCACAGTAAAGGAGCTGCATCTCAAATACAAATCTATTATTTACAGTGTGATACCAAGCCTACAGTGCTGCAGCCAGTGCCCTTAAGCACTGGTTAAAAGCTAATCTTAGTATCCTTTTCTTCCATCGCTCATGAATGAAACCCAAAGATACCGGAATACTTTTACGAAGATATTCCCCCTTCCTAACCTGACAAGAGCAATCCACCAACATGACTGCATCACACTGAGCTGCAATTGATTCATAGATTGGCACAACATGCACGTCCCCCAGAGGAGGAATCCTATTGGCTTTGATCATCCCCTCATTTTTATTTCTTTAGAGCCACCATGAGGTCCACGTTTGTGTTTGTTTAGCCTCCACATCTATTGGATGGATTGACATTGAATCTGGCACAGGCATTCACGTCCCCCTCAGAACTTTCGCAAAATTCAGATTTTTCATCTAGCGTAATCATCAGGTTACATTTTTAGTTTGTCCCAAAATGTGGTTCATAATCAAAAACGTAAAGTCACAGTCAGATTAGGCTCAGCTTTAGTTTATGGGTAAGATAATATTCAACCTACTAAATATAAAACAATTATTAATGCATGCATTATGTTGCACATGTTATGATGTTTTCTCCATCTATCCTCTTTCTTTTACTTTCGATTCCTCCCTCGGGTCTAGATGTACTTGAATACATCTCACACATAGTTCCTGAGTCACTGACCTAACCATCAATAGACTGACATTCTCCTCCTGATAAATGCTTACAGTCTACAGTTGATGTGTATCAAACAAGGACGTGGTAACGTGTTTGCATGCATTCAGCCGCACATTGCGAGTGACAGACTTTGGTGTAGGAGTGAGATGGAAAAGTACCACATACTGTATCATGCCTTTGAGGCAATCTCAACACCATCTGCGTGTCCATCTCACCATCTAGCACCCCCCCCCACCCCTCCCCTTAAGTAATGTTCAGAACATGCGTATCATGTAACATAAGCAAAGCCAAAGTTAACCTTCAGCCTATAGGAAGGATTTACAAAGGTGCATATAAACAAATAAACACATATAATAATGTCAAACACTGCAGGTTTTCAAGGACATGACCTCTCCATCACTGCCTATAAAAAAAACGGAAAGCCTCACAAATCATTTCACCAAAACCTCCACTCCTACTTGATCCAATTTACGATAGCTGCAGAAGAGTGGATCTCAGGATGATATACCACTTAATGTCCAAATGTAAAAGATGCACTTAACAGCACGTCAACAACATCAGAGATCAATACTCGTGCTTCTGCTTTAAGGTTTCGGGTGTATTCATCTTTGCAATATAGCTTCTGTAGATGTGAGATTAAAGACAAACAGTGGACCATCCCTGTCGTGTTTTAATAGAGCAAGGTGTTCCAGGAACAGCTTGAGGCAAGACATGTTAATAATAACACCAGTATGCAAATCAGTTCAGTCTGTGGAGACTCTCCGAGGCTGAAGTCTATATAGCTGTCCTTGGTTTCTTGTCCGTTTTAAAATAGTGAAAGGGTAAAGATAAATACACCACAGTTTTTACTGTGTATGGCCTTTCCTCATAACGTTCATTATAATGTACGTGTAGGGAATAATGCACTAACAATACTTTCCTTTTCTTTTCTTTTAAGAACATGTTTCCTATTAATTCTGAAAAAGTCAGGTACATTGTATTTATGAAGCCCAATCAAATAAAAGCCTGAAGGGGCTTAATATCTGCAAAGTGTACGGCACTCTCTATTCTTAAACCTTTACTTTGGATAATGAAAACACTTTTTTAAAGAAAAGCAGCTGAGGAGGGACTCCCTGGACGGCGAGAAATAGGGCTACGGTTTTCTCAGCAGGAGTCCTTTCAGGTTAAACATTTTAAATAAAAGGAAAATATATATGCATACATGCTCAGGCTGAATTGTAGGTTTGCTAAGTGATGATTAATTCACCAACAGGGAAGGCTACACCAAGAAAGCATTGTAAACAAATGGATTGTGCAGTATGCTAAGGTATGAGCTGAGATGGTTTCTGTTTAAGAGCTGCTGGGCTTCGAGGTGAAGGTACAAAAGCAGAATTAAACCAAACTGAAATGACTGAAATGTTTTAGAGCGATGCTAGCACTTACACTTCTGGACCTGTGGTCATTGTAGCTTTCTTGAACACACACTCTGGTACATACAGTATACCGACAGCATTGCTGTTTAAACCCCCCAAAAGCAATCAGACTATGCTGTTCATACTAAGTAGATAATTGATAGGTTGTATTGCATTTTGTTAGGAGCTCTAATTATATGGAACAATGACTCTGTTGATGATTGACAGACAACCATTTGTCATTATTTTGATAATTGATCAGCCATTTCAATTAAAGGTGAGGATTTGACTATTCTAATTATCTTTGGGTTTTGAAAATGAAACACATACTTTGAAGAACATTTCATGGAATCTGGGACATTTCTTTGGAAATGTTTTCACTATTTTAGATGAAATGTTTTATCTGGAAAATAACTTCCACATTAATCGGCAAAAGAAAGTATCCTTTGTTGCAGCCGTGACCGTAATCCAAGTGGCCTGTATTAATCTCACATATTAACTTTTCATTCCCTTTTCGCATAAAGCTATAGAAGTATTACAAAGATATTATAATAAACTAGGAGATTGGGCATTGGCATTCAGCCAAACACCGGCAGAACACATTTGTGTTGTACCTGAAAACTTTACCACGAAAGGTCAAAGCTAATAATACTTTTGCTTCTGCTGATAGTTTCTCTCGGCCGATCCGACTTTATGTGACAACACAGCAAGCTGTGTGTGTGTGTGTGTGTGTGTGTGTGTGTGTGTGTGTGTGTGTGTGTGTGTGTGTGTGTGTGTGTGTGTGTGTGTGTGTGTGTGTGTGTGTGTGTGTGTGTGCGCTTGCGTGTGTGTGTGTGTGTGTGTGTGCGCTTGCGTGTATGTGTGTGTGACACCGAAGTAGACAGCAGCAAGCAGAATGTGTCCACTCCACTGAAAGAATAGCTCAGTCGCATAAAGTATTTTTGACTTTCAGATCAGCATACTCTTTATTTCATTGCTGATTGGAGAACTGTGCTGAATAGTAACCAAATTGATGGGTGAGAGAAAATGCCTCCATTTTCATCAGTATTTTCAGACTCTCAAGACATACTTTTCCTGCTTTGCACATATTGATTCTCTCTCTGTGGCTCTTATAAAGATTGCAGGGTTGCATTGGGATTCATTGGCTTCCAATGAAGTGGGCAGTGACATTAATCACCCTTCACATATCAATAGAGGGGATATGCACGTTGCATTGGCTTGATGTACAGTAACTTTATTACAGTTCAGAATGACTATGGATTGGAGTTTATTGGTCGATACACTACAGTTGTGGCTGATTCGACATCTGAGTCACTTTCAAACATTTAACGACAAAATAACTTTTAATTAAAAACTAGTTCGATTTTTTAATTATGAATTTGTTTTGTAGTTGAGGTCCTACAACAGAAAATGGTCATTTTCCATGTATCACAGCATATACATAAAGTCACAAATAAACATAATTTTAAGTATGATGTATAGAATATGTAAGGCCATTGGGCCCTAAATCTGGTTCATAGTTTGAAGCCCCCTCAGGCAAATATCTTGTAGAAATGAAAGCTGTCTTTGGTGATTCTTCAGAGAACCGAGAAAGGATATTTCAACTCACCGCTTTGTCAATATCTGTGGAGTATTTTTAGTATTGCAGTCATATTCAACATGACAGAAGTATCAGGTAGCTAAAATGTGTAAATAAAGCCTAATAATAGCAGTTGAATAACAACTGTAATATTGTACTGTAATTATATTTAATGAATTAGATTCTATTTTTGATTTAGTATGCTATTTCTTTGAGTTTTTCATTCAACCTGTCTTGGAAGGTTTACAGCATACTGTATTCGCTGCCCTTGCAGTACTGTGATAAGTGAAGTAATTAGCTAATTGAATGCAGTACACAGTATATACTGTAGCTCGTTCAGCATCATAAAGCTGACTCACTCTTTAGCCTCTTTAGAAGTTACATTACGTCAAATTAAGGTGGTTTCCAAAATGAAATGGCTGCAGAATACAGGAGTCGGGCAGTTTTCAGAGGGTGGCCCGCTACAGCAGTAATTTAGTCATAAAAGGTATTACAAAATCATACAAGTTTGGTTTATAAAAATAACTCCTAAAAGATACATATCAATGTTATGTAATGTTGGCTCAGTGGATAGTGTGCTGGACTTCGAATCAGGGGGTAGCAAGTTTGAGTCCCACTGCAGTCAGCATGTCGTTGTGTCCCTGGGCAAGACACTTCACCCCAAATTGCTCCTGTGGGGATTGTCTACAGTACTGAATGTGTGTAAGTCGCTTTGGATAAAAGCGTCTAACAAATGACATGTAATGTTAAGGAAAAGGGCAACAAGCTAAACATGCATTTTCCTATTAAATAGATTCCAAACATCAAAATGTAAAAGTCTACCTAGAAATGAGGAATAACTTTCCTTTCATGAGATCAAAACAGCAAATGGATGATTAAAGGCTGTCATGCAAACTAGATGTTTTTATTGAGTTTATATCTGTTTGCTCAGGGAAGAGCTGCCAACCAATAACGCTGTTGGTTTTTAGCAAACGGGGCATATTGAATCCTCTTGCCAGACAAAGAATATTTTCGTCATGTTGCAGATGACACCTCCAGCCCACATCTGAGTAAACAGCAAACACGAGTACGGGAGCGAGCACTGCATGACAGCTGCACGAAATCTACCAGCAACCGGCCACATCAAACAAAGAACACCATGCATTGTGTGACTGTGGTCACAAACTACAATTATACAAAGACAGATGCACAAACTATTATCTCCAACCAGACATGCTCTCGTAGATTTGTTGTTAAGGCACACACACACGCAGGATTGTGTGAGTAAATACCACTCCGCTGGGTTAGTCAACAGCCAGGTGTATACTCTGCAGACAGAGCTTGACACACGGCAAACAGGGACGAAACAGGGAGCTCTGGCTCTGTTTTACCAGTCTCCACACTGTTGTTATATTCAGCTGCAGCACTGCTGATATATACAGGAGAACACAGTGTTCCCAACCCGCTATAAGCCTCTTCTTGTAACAGTCACTCATCGAGTATCACACCACCAACACCATCACTGGCAGCAGCCGCACAGCGCCGCTGGTTCCTTATTATGTTCGTTCAGTGAAGGAGCAGAAGATAAGCCCTTAGCCTAATCTAACATAAATGGCATTGACGCCTTAACGTCCACATAGAGGGGATAGAATCAATAAGATCATTTGCATTAATTTAGGTCCAAACAGTCAAATCAATTGTCTGTTTATCCCATTGCATTACAGGCGTCATATGGTTCACTCACTGAAGAACTGAGGTAGGAGTTATTCGTTCTGCCTGATTTTGATTATATTGATTCGGTGAATTATAAATAGATGAATCGATGTTTACGATTACACTTGACAAGGACCTATTTTATATAGTGTTACCCTAAATGCTATTTCTGCTCATACAGAATCCAGCAGAGCATTTTGTACTGCTGGATTTACACCACTTCAGCTTTTCCCTCACAGCTTGAGATATGCATTTCACTATTTGCTGAGTTTTCTTAAAATATATCATTAATTGACAGAAAAATTATCAAAAAATTAATCAACTATAAAATAAGTGTTAATTGCAGATCTGGTACAAAGCAGTAACATATGAAATATTATTTATGTATCTCTCAAAATCGACAAACATATATATTATGTTTGAAATGCTATCATGTATTAGCACAGAGAAGCCTTTTACTGTCTGGAGGTTAAAACGTTCAAACAGCTACAAGGCCACTCTTCTGAATAGCTCTTTTATAATCTGATAAAAATGTATGTCTTATAATAAGAGGATTTCTTTGATTCAGTTTTAGTTATTTATTTTCGCTATTATCTCAGTCATGCGATATTACGGTGTGACAACACTGTGTTGTAGAATACACAAAGCTAACCGTGGGTTGGTATCTCTTATGCTGGTGTAATACTCTCATCAAACCTAAGAGATAAATCCTTTCCTTCCATCCTCCCATCACAAATCACTTACTGTCTTTTTCCCTCTCGTCTCTGTATAGTAAATCTCCCTCGCTCTTACGCTTTTATCTCTGATATAATTTCTTTTGTGCCAATCTGTTGTTCTAATGAGATGCTCGGTAAGGTTTGCATAGATGTTATTCTTCAATCGTATTACATCGATCACATTCTTCTCAACCATGGTCTTTACCTGAGAGGTTAGTAACACTTTTAAAGCTTTTTTTTTAAATGCTTCTGTCATTTTAAATTAGTGATAGCTGTTGAAGCAATGCTTCATAGAATAATATTCAAAAGGGAAATGAAATATATTGAGGCAAGAAAATATGACACCCATAAAAACACAGGAAATAAACCTAGTGTGAGTGTCTACCTGACATACAGCATAATGGCTGCTCTAGGCTGCTGTTATGCATCCATGAGAGTCATAAGAGGGAAAGAGAGGACTGCAGTAATGATGCTGCAGCTCTTAACTCCATCTCTTTCCTTTAATGTGGAAAGCCTTCTCTAATCTCTCGTTGCTCTTCATCTTATTCCAGCCAAAGTAATCTCCCTATGAAACAACGCTTAATACGGTCCAACATGTAACAGCTCACAGTTGCACAAACACATCCGACCACCAACCTGCCTCTATTTCACTTGCAAGCCTAACGTCCCACAGTGTGATGATGCACTGCCGCTCATTGCGTTCATCAAAAATAATTTCACACAAGCTTTTGTGTGCAGTGAGTATAACTTGCATCCTTCATCATTATGAGTTAGTATTGTTATAATGATGAGATTCTATCTCATCATTATGGGAAAGAAAGATTCACAATTACAGTGAAAGGAAAAGGTATGTGATTAAAACAGTTTGAGAAAACAGGAACATGATTTCATTTGGATCAAACTCGTATTAAAGGATCGTTTTGACTCTTGTAAAGGTACCGATGTGAATGAGTACTTTAATTTGACACTCATTGTGACCAAACATGCAAAGACCTCACCTTGGACTCTATGATGAATGTTTTGTTTCGTTTTGTTAATATCTTTGAATTAAAGATGAGCATTATCAATAATGAATTTAGTCGGGGGGAAAAAGTAGTGTAAGGCCTTGAGGCTTTTGAAGCTAGATATGTATGTTGTGTGTGCACATACTCTGTGTACAAATAATACATTGATTCAAATGATCTGTTAAATATCGATTTGTCTCTCAGTTGCATTGCCAACCAGGGCTGCTGATGTCCATTTTTAAAACCCGCTTTCATTTTCCGACTTTTCGCCTGGGCGGGATTAATGTGCAGGGATTATCTAGCAATGCTCAAAGATTGACAGGAGCCCTGTAGATTAATTTGTCTCAACCCATGCATACAACACGAGGACATATGAACAGCTCTCAAACATTTCCTGGGTCTTTTTCCTTAAAAAACATGGTTTGTGTGAGGTAGCACCTGGATTAAGGTTGAGCAAAGATAAACATTTGTCAATAGGGAAAATAGATTATGATTGCATTCTAAAAGTACACTATATTCTAAAAAAAAGAGAATATAATCGAGCCAGAGGAAAGATACATGTTCGCCTCCTATGGAGTAATGCCTTACATGAGGCCGTGTGCAAACCTTCTGTGGCATAACATTTGCATTTTTTTTGCAGCTATTTTGTCGGTACATGATTGCTCTGTGTACAAACATCAGGTCACACGCGCAGATTATTTGAGGCACAAGGAAAAGATGAGTCGGTTTGATGCTGAAAGTGCTGCCTTCAAAGTACTGTAGACGCACCGTTGGGAAAAGACGTCAGAATTTGAACAGATAAGATCGTAGCCTTCCCTCCTGGTTATATGCAGGGAGAGGGAATGTTTCATTTGAGAAGCTGTGATTTGTTACACGTGGCTGCACACATTGTAGGTGAGGGGGTATTTCGCCTGCTGCTTTTCAGCTGTCACCCTTTTTGAATCTGCTTTCATACCAGCGTTGATGGACATATTAGTTACTTTCTAGTGTTGCATGAACACATTCAAACCGCAGCCACTTAACAGGAAAGACTAACGTTCTTTATCAGCAGCTTTATGATTGACATGTTCACTCAAAGCTTGACTTTGACACTCGCTGCAGAGCTTCTTTTAATGGTGAAAGGATGGTGATGTTTTCAGGCAGAACACGATTTTGAGATCTTATATAATGATGCAAATGATTTCAATGGCATACTTGAGCCCCCCATTTACTGCCGCACTCTTTTTGTCAACACGACTCTATGCTTCGTGAGCATAATGAGCTCATGCTCTTTCACTTGAGCTATCAGTATTTTTATGTCCGGTGTTCACGTATAACCTTGCATGAAATGATCTCTGGCTTTGTAGGAGGACAGTGATGCGACCTAAGAGATGCCGGCGTCTACTGTATGCACATTATCATTTTAAAACCATTCAGTGCACTTAAATGATAACCGCTGGTGAAAAACCTTACCGTTTGTTCACCCCCTTTGAGCAAATTTGTCCTTGAAGACTTTGTTAGTGGTTCTAGCCTACTCAAATCTTATAGGAGCTGTGTTGGTATGGTGGGTTTCTTATACAGTGTGTTGTCAGTAAGAACAACTGCATTTGGAAGGCATGGTGTAAAGGTGTCTAACCAATCCACAATGGCTCAGAACTAAACACCAAAGTAAAAAACATAATCCAAGTATCACTGATTTGCATCTCAGTCTATTTCACTTTCATATCACAGAGCCTGCTGCACAATTCATAGCTTGTCTCTCTCAGTAGTATCAACGGACATACTGTGTAGTAAACTGCTGAGCCAAGAGGCACACTATTAAAGTCCTGCTGGCAGATGAGTTGATTGGGTCAGATAAGCGTCTGGGCATCACACTTTCTAATTGAAAAATCTTGAGCCCAGGAGATTTTTCCATTCTAAAATACACATTGATTGTGATCTACAGAGGCATATGGGTTTGATTCGTCAGATTTCCTATGCAGTAGTTATATTAATAATGTTGAATATCCTCTATGATAGAAGTCTGCATTAAACAGAAACATCAGAGCTTTTTCAGTATTGTGTTCATCTGTACTCATACCTAAAAACACTGATAGTCTAAATCCACTTAAGCTACTTTGTAAGGCTAAAATTAAGTCAGAGGTTGCACAATTCATTATGTTGTAAGTCCATGCATTATAAAGTCTTTGTAGCAAGTCAAGACTGAAAAGTCCCACATCAAGTTCTAAACTTATAATTTTGAGTATGAACTATGTGTTTTTCTTGTCTACTGAATAGTTTTTATTGACCACTATCTAAATTAACTTTGGTATCATTTTCCAACTGCCGCTCATTAAACTTTGTTTTCATGGTGCTCTTCTACAACTTGATGGGATGCTTTTATGTATGACCTATGACACCGACCAAGTGATCGAAAACAATACGCACGCAGATGGTCATTACATCGATCAAAATGTTGAACAAAATATTGTTAAATTAATAAATGCCCTATAACGGAACCCTTTAATCACATGCGTGCTTTGTCATATCACAAAGCATGCCCTTGCCTTCTTAATGATTCTTTATGTTGTTATTCCTCCAGGCTCAGCATCGTATTGCATACAAATAAAGAATGATTGTGCCCCAGGACAATTAACAATTAAGCTATCATTTCATGAATTACACCAATAAAATGTATATCAGCAATAACATCAATAATATACATACAAGGAGGAGGCAACAGTGTCATTGTTTCTGAGGAGAAGAAGAGTTGCATGCAAACACGTGTGTCGAAAGCCAATGCTGATTCATTCACCCGACAATAGGACAACAGCCTTCACAGTGTTGCCTTAAGATATCTTTCAGACCGAGAGAGAAAATGTTTCCCTCGCCCCTCAAAATAACTACTCTGTTACCCTTTCAGAAGGTTAGAGCAATGCATTTTAAGAAGCAGTGGAGCTTGCAGCCTCTGCAACCTGGCCTGTTTCTCTGTGATAGCCCATCACTGTTTGTGTGCCAGAGCTTCTAATAACGGATTATCGTGGAGCTGCTCCACATGTTTCACTGAGGCCTTTAAGTCTTTTCATTAGAGACATTGTTTCATCACATTTCTGTGACTAATCTATAATAGCCTTAAATTGTATGTGGCTAAATATTAGATTGTTTGGCCAACGCCTTAAATATTTTCCGTAATAAACTATTGTTAACCCACATTCAAGAGAGGTTCATGGTAATGAAATCTGGGAAGAAAATATTGTTGTATCTTCTTTCTTTGGTAGTGTATTTCGTGAGTGCTATAGTCTTCATAACCGCAGAACTATATTGATAGAGAAATGACTAATAAACAAAGCCAGGACACCGTATATCCACATAACTTTCAGACTTGCTCTGTCTTGTCTAATGTTTCTGCATAATTAATTTTCGCCTTTCAGGGTCATTCACATCAAACCAATTAAATTCGTTAAAGAAAAGACTATAAAGAGTCATTTCAGTCTGCATAAGGTCTATAGTTCTTCTGAGGTGATTGTTTTAAACCTAAGCAAATTTGGACCAGATCAACATCTAGACATACTGTAGGCAGACAGAAAAACTTGGATTTCCTGCTCTGACAGCAGGCATTGGATTGTTTGTTTGATATTCATTCACCCACTGCAGAAAGATTGTGGCCGCCTAAGCTTCCAGATATGAAAGTGCATAAGCATGCATTAGACTATCAGTAACCTACGCTGAGCGGGACTCCAAACAAACAAATAGATGGAGACATTCTGGTTTATGCCTCCCACATGCACTTGTGCATGAGTCAGCAGAAAATAATTCAGACCATGTGGCTTAAACTGTGTCCAAAAGAAGAGGAAGGTTGAACCAAAACATCAGACAGAAACTTAATTTCCATAATACTGTTTACAGAGTTTAGTTGTATAAGTGATGCGTGATCAGCCATAGATTAACTGAGCTGAAGGAATCCTCTGCAGGTTCACACTGAATGCTCCTTCTGCCTGGTGAGGAGAGCTGCAATAAACTGATACTACAGTGGTGTAGAGCCATGGGATTGTCAGTGTTTTCACAATGCACCACAAATGTGTTGATCACCTGCATTCATAATTGCATTTTTACAATAAATCAAATTGAAATTAGAGCCTTGGAGTACAAACAGCAGGTGGCCTATTTCTGGTGTGACAGATAAATGCAAAAATCAAGGACAATAAACGGGGGCCATTGTCCTGATTAACAATCAGTTCAACCTTCCTTTAGTACAGTAGAGCCTGTGCATGGTGACTTTGACAGTAAGGACACCATGACCCAACACTGCCTCCAACATGAATGGAGCCTCACAGCAGCAATGTGAAATCAGGACGTGGGCCTGGTCCCTTACAGTAACCATTATAAATCTCATGGAATGGACCTCCTGTAGCATTTTTTATTTTTTGTATAAATGCATGGACCTTAATTTTGTATAATGACATTAATTAACTTCAACCCATCAAAAGGAGGCCACGCTCATCTTCAGAGGAGAAAGGCTTATAGGCAAACCCCCTCAAGAGGTCTGTGCCTAAAAGTCACCTTGGGAGGCCAAATTGACGGGATAAGTATGGCGCAAACGGGGTGAAATTGGGCATCCGCCAGGAAGGCAGGAAAAGTATACATATCTGTAAAGGAAATAAGGATTCCAGTGAGATTTAGTATAACAAGGTAAATCACGTTTTGAATAGCAACTCTACATTTATTGAACGCCCTTTCAATGAATGGGCTCTGAGACTGATCTCACTTATGAGCTTGTGTAAGGAGAAACTGCACTCAGGCTCAGGCTGCAGCTCTGCAGTACCATGTGTCCTTTCACTATCCGGAGCTCGGAGCGCTTGTGCTCTTGTTATGCTCCGAGGATTTCAAGATTTTGCGTCAAAATAACAAACAGTGGCTTCACTGGGACTGTGCTTCATCCGTGCGCTACCGGATAGGCCTAGTGGCCAAAAACCCCTCTGTTCTCTACCTTATGTAGGTCATCAATGACAACATCTGCGATGTGAAAGCAGGCATTTCTTCAGCATGTGGTTATAAATGATGCCTTTGCACCGAGGGCCCTTACCTTCTGCTGTCGCCTTGCCATATCTGTGGGCTGTTTAGCATTGAAGGGGTAAGCGACGCATCGCATCACAAAAACATACAACTGCAGCTTCTTTTTACGGTCTTCTTCTTCCTTATGCATCTTCTCCAGATCCTCTTTCTCCTCGCTGGCGGCGGACGGGCTCGGGCTGGTCGGACGGGCACTGCTGCTGCTGCGGCTGTTGCTGGGAGCCAGCCCGCCCGCGCTCTCGCTTGTCCTGCTTGGAGAGATGCGGGATCCGGCCTGGGGTGCCATCGCCTCTTTGCTTTCCTCCTCCACTATCCCATCAGATTCCTCCTCGCTGGACGACGGATCTAACATCTTGCTCTAGAGGTGATGCGTCCCTACAGATATCCTAACCTACTAAATAAGGTGTTTCGATATCCTTCAGATGATGTATGTGCCGTTGTCTTATCCGTGCTGATATTTCATGAAGAATATGCCCGGAGTCAAGACAGGCCCGGATTGTACTCGCGCGCTGAGGGATGTCAGCAGTACGAGTGGAGCTGGAGGAGGTCGACTCTGCTCCACACTCAGCTTTCTCCGCCTGCGCCGAGCACTCGTCGATGCTTACGTATTTTCTGTATTTTATTGGCCAGTCACTGCTGCGGATGTGAGAGGGGGAGGTGAGAAGGGAGCGGAGGGGAGGGGCAGGGAGAGTGTAGTGTACAGCTGAGGGAAAGGAGAGCGGCTCGGTGAAAGCGGCCGATGGCCTCTCCCTGCCTGCCAGGCGGGGACGCAGACGCGGGAGCTGTCCGTGGTCCTGAACTCAGAATAATAAGAACAGAGAGTGAAGGATGCGCGACTCGTCCTTAATCCCATCCTAACGCTCTGCAGTGCTACACCTAAAATGGCTGCCACAGGATTTCTCTGATATTGTCACTGAAATGGGGAACATTATTCAGTGTATGTGCAGAGCAGTTGGGGTAAAATGTTTCTCCTCCTGAGCCGTTCCATGCCGTTTGATGGTGAAGGGTGGGGTAGCCATGAAGGCTGAACCTCCATGCTCTATGTCTGTTGGCTTCTGATGGAGAAATTGATTGTTGCAGTATGCGTTGGTAGGCATTTCTTGAATTACGCTGCAGTCACATGCGTTCAGAGATGTATGGTTGAAGGAAGAGAAATCAGGTGTTCAACTTAATCTCATAGTTTCTGACCAAATACAGATATTTAATTTACAGTGTTAATATTTACTAAAGTAACATCTAAAAGCAAAGTCTGTGACTTGGTTGAATTATATTATCTGTAAAGATACACTATGAAACTATACGACAGTTTTGCAATACTTTATGATAAACAAGTGATTTGACGCACTGTGTAATCACGTGGCCATTCATGGCCTTCCAACACTACAATACTACAGGGGCAAACTGACTACATTGACACATGGTTTGCAATACTCATTTTGTGGATACGCTTTTTAAGACAAATAATGGCAACTGGTTTCACTCTTTTCAATTTCTTTAAAGAACAAGGAACGCTTTGATGACCAGTATTTTTTCCTTGGCCCTTAATACAAATAACCTGGCATGGTTTTTTAATGCGTTGACATCACTTTGCAAAGCATCGAGGTGGCAGATAGAGATAGCATTTGTCAGCATGAAAGAGAAAATGCAGACTATTTTGACATTTTGATTCAAAGACAACTGCTCTTTTTTAAAGAAAATAATATGGCACATTAGCACAGCAGTTACTGTGGGTCACGTGAACTATCTGACACCTAACCAGGGGCCATACTCCCATAATTAAACCAACACAAATCATATTTGGCCTATGAATTATGAGAGACACTACGACAGGTGTTTCTACTAAACAAATACTGTTATTATTTTTATAGGGAAATGATCATCTAAGCCATCCCATAACAGTTTCACCTTGAAAACCACATTTTCATAATAATGACACATTAAAAAAAGGACTAAAGCCACACACTGGAGTTAATCTGTTGATGATTATCTCCGCCTGCTAATGACATTTTTTAAGTGAGAGCTTTTGGAGCTGCTCTGATCGCCCGGTCCTGCCTCTGACTGGATTTACCTCTACTCTATATCTCCTTTCCTTTTCTACCTTGTTGGTTTATCAACTTTTAAAATTAAAGCAATATCTGCTTATATCTCTTTGTTAGCGGTCGCATATGTTCAACTGTTGGGAGCCAATATATATATATTCACCCCACATATGATATTACCTTTGATTTGTTTTTTAGAGGTAAAGCCATCTAGTAATCCCTCTGACCCTCATTGTGTTCCCCTCCCCCACCCTCCCCTGGTGTTTACAGTCCTAGCAAACCCATGTCAGCCTTTGTACTGTAAACTCAGCATGCACACAGGATAAGCTTCAACTACGAGATTAAATGTAATATGACAGTTGGACTGACTAGCTGCTATTCCAGATGTTCTTTATGCGTCTGACCCACAATTCCCTGTCTGTAACTATGCTTTCAAGGACTCCCATCTCCAGTTTTGCTTTCGAGTATCTCCTGTTGCCCTGACGCTGCATTTAAAAGTCCTGTCTTGGTTTTTACTCACACAGTTTGCCCGTGTGGATTATCAGCATGAGGTTTGCCTTTGTTCCCCATAGCACTTAGCTCATTAGGGTCCCAGCAGGCCACTGCCAGCTCCTGACGGGTGAGACCCCTCAGGTTTGTGGCACTGCACACTCTTGAGATCAAATCAAATCAAGTTTTATTTATATAGCACATTTTTAAAACGATTTTTGGTCAAGCCAAAGTGCTTTACATACAATAAAAATACTTTGCAATAAAAACACGTTACAACAAATACAATAGCACAAATAAATAAAGAACATGCAGGGAAATGTCAGGAGTCGTGCTCCGCTCAGACTAGAAGGCCAGAGAGAAGAAGTGAGTTTTAAATGTAGATTTAAAAACCCCTAGGGTCTGGGCCGACCTCACATGGAGGGGTCTAGCACTAACCTCTGCAATGTTACTCTCCAAACCTTTTAAACATTAATAATTGACTGAAGTTCTCTGCTCCACTCCTCTACTCCAACCAGAGTGTGTACACATTAAATGTTGATGTCCTTCAAGGTAGTACAAGAAAAAAGGCCAGTGTGGAAAAATATATACATTTAACTTTGCAGCTGGAATTGTGTTTGTTTGTGTTTTAAGGAGAGGATTTACACTGTAGTAAATGTCCATAATCAGACTAGTGTTCAGGAAGTTAAGAAGACAATCTCACCACCATGTCCAGTTAACAGCTGTGTATCACTCATCTCCACATGCTGATTAAGATGGAGGTCATATGACATGTTCAAATGCTCCAGGACAGCTTTTAATAGACTTTTAAACGTAGTAAAGTGGTTCTAAAACCTGCAATTACAGATTGTTTGCCCCTTAAGAGCAGTAGGAAGAAGTTGTGGACTAAGCAGTTTTCTGTTTACAGCCAGGCTAGCACCTACGAAGCACCATGAGCGTTTATTTGGAGGCATGTTTGTGTCCACCAAACCCAATATTCACTATTTTCACACTCTGTTTGGTCTTCACCAACTCCTGAGGGAAGATATGTGGCTCTTCAGCTGCTAAAATCCCCATTACTATTTGCCAGCTAGGGGCTATTTCAGCTGAAAGACACTAAAATGCTGTCCAGATTTGAGTGAAAGATATAAATATATACAATTAAATGACAAATAGGAACAATCTATGTGAAACAGTATGAGTGTTCTCTCCAGATCAGCCTTTAAAGGATACATTGTGGTGACATTATGTTCTCAATACAAAATTAAAATGAACTGTTGTGCTCATTAAATATGGTGATGTCCCTTTAATAAAAGGGTCATTTGATATTTGCTCACATGACCTCTCGAAAGCAACTCCATGTGCATTCAGACATATCAACGACTGTCAACTAAAAATGAACCCAAAAGAAGAATAGGTTCAACCTAGAGAAAGAATACATGTATATACGAATCTAAGTCCATGAGATGAATCATGTCTGAACCTCTGTTGACCCTTCATCAGAAATGAATTATTGATTAAAGTCAAGCTTTAAAGAAACCAGCCTCACTGTATCCTCACATCTTCTCTATGATCTGAACAGTTGTTCTTTAACATTCATTCTGTCTCTTAACATGAAAAACCATAATGAAAAAAACAACAAGGTTTGTGTTTATTTGTGAGTGCGTTACTGCATGTGTCTTTTGCACGCTGTCATGTGTGTGTCTATGGAGAATTGACACAAACAGGATATGTAAGGCACACAGTGACACATGGCAGAATAACAGCACAATGATATATTAAAAACTTCCCTCCATCACTTTTCTTCATTTAGAAATCGTAACATCCTATACTTTATATGTACACAGCATGTATTCTGAAAGAGTGTCAGAGTGTATGAGAGGATGTGTAAAAATAATTCATATTGTCCACGCTTGTATCATTGAGATCTGTTCTCCTATTAAACGACTATAGTCACCACTCTTAAGCTCTGAAGATCTGTTTAAAAAAAGGTTTGTAAGCGATACATTGACGGACTTACACACACACACACACACGCTCACACATCTTCATACACAGAGGCTCAGAGCTTCTCTGGAGTTAGCTGAGGAGCTTTTTGAAATATGGAAATGCTGGAAGCGGTTTTAATATGAGATTGATGGAATAGGGTCAGTGTCAGCATGCAGCTACTTTAGCCGTCTCACAGAGAGCTTCACACCCAGCAAATACAGTATGATGGAGCTTGTCATTTTCACCAAGAATGTGTGGACATCCTGGGAACTGGCCTTTTAAGATATGTGTGAGTTAACAGATGGGTTTTATGTTTATTAGATTTTTTTATTTTTAAGTGATATTGGATTATAAATGGATTGCAGAGGAATGAAATGCTAAATATTTAACATGGCGATGGGTCGTGATTACTTAAGGAGTAAGGAGAAGCAATTTCCAACCAATCGGTATAAAGCCTTTTATGTATGTTTTCAGTTTGTTTCCCCTAAATGCAAAATAGGAACGGGAATTCAGATATTTCCATGTTTGCTCTGAGTAATTCCTTTGCAGGGAATTTGTAATGGCATCCAAGCAGGTCTAGAAAAGAAAATAAAATAAAAAAAATATATATATGTTTTAGTTTCTTACATTTATTGTTTTATCTTCCTTGTCTGTATAACTTTATTGTACACTATTTGTTTTCCTTGCACAATGTCCTTACAGCAAAAAATGCACATGAGATCATTTATGGATTATCCTTACTGTTTAAGGTTCCTTTTTTGATATTTTCCGACTAAATTAGAATCATGTTTTTTTTATATTCAATTCAATTTGGGTTTGAAATGGGATACATCTTTGCAGATTAGCTCCTGGCCAAAGGTAGTCCTCCCTGAGAGAAAAAAGAAGCGCTATATCAGCGTGTTGGACCGCACAGTTCCAGGTGTGGAGGCCTCATAAAGATCACCAGATGAATGCTCGCCTTTTCCTCACACAGTTATCAGGGTAGAGAAGGAAGATGATGCCGGAAAAAGACTCATTAATAATGCAGCGAGAAGCTAGAGCCTCATCACTTCGACATGACAGAAAAACCATATAGCTCCGGCTCAATCCGCTCATCAAGGGGGATATCTATCTATCTGTGCACACAACCGTGAAAGAGGCAGATGTTTGAAACCTTTTGTACATATCGACACAATCATCAGCTGTGTTTTTGACAGAGGACAAAGATCAAATGCAGTGAGAAAGTAAGAAGAGATCGTCACTGCAGCTTCACAGATTCTCTCAGTATAGCTAAGTATTGCCCTCTGTTGGCTAGATAGTCAAAGAGCGCTTAGTTTCAGCTGGTGTGTGTGTTGACTGGAATTACCATTTGAACAAATACAAATATGATCTGTTTGGCAGGGATGGAAAAAATAATTGCTATTACTTTAAAATGTTACGGAAGTTAAAGTAAAAGTACTTTACTGTGAAATGTACTCAGATAAAAGGTCAGGTACAACGTTTTCTGAGTAAAATAAGGCTTTTTTAAATTATGATGTTATGGTTACTGACCTTTAGGCTATAAAGTTGTAACTTTATTAATACATCAATCATTGCAACCCCAAATATATAACATACATTATTCTGAAATGGGCCATTCTCCATCATGTTTTTTTTTAGTAAGTACATTTTGATGCTTAAACTGTTGCTTTCATAAAGGTAAGATACTGAATGGAGGATTGTCTTTTTAGTTATACTCTGTATATATACTATAGCTCTTTAAATTAGATTTTGAAACAGCGCCTCTCTACAAGTCGTGTGCACAAAATGTAACATTTACCAAAAACATCTTTCATACTACACAAGAGTATAGTAAAGTGTAAAAAATCTTTGTAAAGTTCAGACATGTTACATTTATTTTGTTTATTTTTGGGATGGAAATCCAAACCCGACTGGATTTGATGGATGATATACACAAAATCTGTCAAAAACAACAACATCACTGAACATTTGAAAATGAATCCACATGCATCTCCACAGTTCCACCAACCTCATTCACATAACTTTGTAATTACAATGTAGTCCTCCTGTTTCCTTCAGATGAGAACTAGATCAATCAAACAATGTTTATCTCTGATCAAGTTGGACAGCTAGGTTTTCATCTGTTCCCTGCATCAACCTATTTTTACCCCAGTTTGAAGTTCCTGTCAGCCTCCAGCTTGTGAAATGAGTTTTAAAATACTTTTCTGCCTTTACCCTCCGGCACTGGGTATTTATCACTTTCAGAAGTGATTACTTAATCCTGTGAAAAGTATGGCATCTTGCTGCCTTTCAATCCCTTCACCTCAAATTAACCAAAAATCAGAAAGTCATTCATTATTACCACATTTTTTCAACGTAGACTGAACATGTCCCCAGTCATTTTGCCAAAAACATCACAAAACCTGCCTGAGGGAATTAGTTAATCAAAGTCACATTACCAAACAAACATTACCTCTCAAAGCATACTGCTAATGACTTTCCATTGTTGTCAATCTTGTTTTTAATCCTACATTGGCTGCTACCGCTGTGGTTGTATTACTTTCAAGACTCCAGTGGCCCATTTACTTCAATAGCTTATTTCAATGTCAAATCCACCGGAGTTTGAAATCGAACAGTCTTACGCATAATGCTTGTTAAAAAAGTTTTGGGAAGTTAGACCTTCTTTTCTCGTTCACCTAACTCATAACTCCTCAATCCTGTTATTTTATTATGAATGTTTTAACAAGTATAGTTTCCGGTATCATTAGCCTCGTTACATCTTTGAGTATGTGCTTTACTTTGTCTTTTAAAGCAATCGTTTTTTTTAATAAATTCTCTATGTGTTCCTTTAGTGTGGTAAGAAACTGTGGGTTTAGTGGTTGCAAAAGTTAAAAATAGTTTGAGGAAATTGGGTGACTTCTCCAAACAATGGGGACAATATTCCAGTCCAAAATCAAGAAACGAAAAGTTTAGCTCAAAGAATTAAAGTTAGATTATCCTCGGTCCTCGATTATTCATTTCCTTCTCTGGCAATCATGTCATTGCCATTAATTAGTTTCTGAAATGCCTACGTGTTTGGTAGTGTGTTTTGTAAATAAGAAATAAATTGGATCTAAAATGTGGAGTTTCTGAGACTTCAAATATATGTTACCCCTGAATTGAGAAAGCCACTCTTAAAAATGTATATCACTAAACAGCAGTGCCCAGTTTGAGATAACACTTATACATCCTATTATAAAATCCAGGTTGCATAAAGTACATTATTCATTTCACTCACTTATGTGCAGTTCTAAATTCATCCTGTAATACACGTGTGTTGCCAAAAGAGGTCAGCAGAATCCTTTTTATTACAATGAAAATAGCCCATTC
The DNA here is from genome assembly GCF_949606895.1 of Notothenia rossii. NCBI lineage: Eukaryota > Metazoa > Chordata > Actinopteri > Perciformes > Nototheniidae > Notothenia > Notothenia rossii. The sequence continues at coordinate 75,004,516 of NC_136903.1, read as the reverse complement.
AATCACTCAAGGTTGGTTGAAAATAGAAAATAAAGATTACATTAGACAAGTCAACAGATCAGTTTCTATTTCACTCAATGCCATATACATTAGAGATATTGTTTCCTATTATTATATTCTAACACAAGCAAAGTTTGAAACACACTGCAGTCTGATTATTCATCGGACCTTTAAATAAGTCACAAGTATATTTTATGTTTATAGTGACGCAGCTAATATCTACCTATTGTATGAGGTACAGGTATATGTCTTTAACCAGATAGTTATGAGTTCTCTTATTCTTAAATAAGAATGCCAATGATCAAAATAATCTTAGCTCCCATCTGATATAAATTGTGAGAATGTAACAAAAGTCCAAGGACAGGAAAAAACGAAACATGCTACCTCTTAAGCCCCAAGCCTGTTTTTCAGGTTTCAGGCTCGAAAATGACATTCCCAGAACAAATGACCATATCTTCCCTTCTAAAAGGGTTACATTAATAATCTTTTTTCTCAAAGTAATGATAAACCTGTGAGTTGGATGTAGACAAGTCAGAATCAAAATAGATGTTCTTTATTTTAAAGAAAATTCAGATTGAACATGGTAAAAACTGTAAATTATAGTGTCCGTCCAAAAAATATATTTTGTACTTATAGTGAAAACTATCCTTGGATGATGGGTTAGTAGACTAAAAGCTTTAGGAATCCAAATAAGTACCCTGTATCAAGATTGATGTAAAACAAGTGATATTTGACCTTTTTAGACAGATTTAGCAAAAAAAACCTCTTCATTTGGATGGATTTTCCTTATCTCTGGCCCCTCTTGCTCGATTTTGACATTAGACATCTCTTTCTGACCGTTAGAGCCAATAGAATCGAAGGGAAATCGTCCCACACAGAGCCCTAGGGCACACACTCATGTTAATAAGAAAAAGGTGGTGTCTTTGCGCATTCAATCTTGCTACAGAGCGTAGGAGTGGCTTGCTCTGATATTTGAAAACGGAATTGCATTTTTATTGCTTATAGATTGTCAGAACATTTCAAAGGGGACACAGTCACATTGGATATTAACCTATGGATTAACTACAGCATCGTTTTTATGCCATTGAAGACCAGTTTTGACTAGACAAAACCAAGGTAAGCATGTTAACGTTTTAGGCTACCTAGTGCCGCATGTTTTGATGTACGTTTTTGTTGATGACGTCGCGAGTTTGTATCTTTCAGTGTTGAGGTGGGCACCGTTAGATTCTGTGTCTTTGCGATCATAAACGATGTGTTGGATGTGCAGCTAGGATAAGTAATAAGGGAGCTAGGAGTGATTTTCGGTGCATTAATAGGTTAGCATTTTTCGCTCGGGGCCAATTCAGAGGGTTGTGGTGCCGAGGAAAGGGAGTCGGAGGCGGTGTGTTTAGAATGGAGTTCCACTCTTTATTATAGGTTAACATCCAGAAGGTAATACACGTCTGCTCTGCATGACAAGCTAGCAGGACAGAATAGCTAACGCTACAGGTGTTCCCACTAAAGGGTCCGTGTAGCAACACAACAAGCAAGGTGAATTATGCTCCACAATATGGTGTCACCACACAAGCCCCCCCAGAATTTACAAGTAAACAAAATCCGTATGGTGGGGAGGAACCACACGCCTACCGCCACGAGTCCTGCGCACCGGAGCCGGCACAGCGACTTCCGCCTGTGCGGCCCCCGTCAGAGGAGGGATCGGAACAAAAGGTCCACACCCCCTGACAGGAATCAAAGCCGGAGGGCGGCCCCGTCTCGGCGGTCGAGCCAGCACCACTGGCCGGTCCACGTCCAAATGAGCAGCCTTCACCCGATCAATCGAGACGTGCTCAGCCTTGCAGCACATGTCGACCAACAGGCCCCCCCGAAACGCTGTCGCTGACGAAGAGGAGCCTGTCCGTGCCGCCGACACTCAGGGCCACTACTGAGCGCCGGACCCTCCGTTTCCCGGGGGTTTGTAGCTGCACGGAGCGATGCATTTCTTAGACATTGTCCCGAAACCTGCGTGGTAAAAGCACTCTCCGGTGTCTCCACGCCGGCTCGAAACTGCCGTGTCCGGCCCCCTCCATGCTCTCTTGCCTGCAGATATGCCACTGAGCATCGCGGCTAACGTCTCTGACCCGGGCTGTTGTGTAGCCAGGAAAAAACGATCCGCTTCATCAGCCAAGGCACGGGGCTCCGTAACAGGCGTGTTGGCCAGCGCCGTCTGGACCCGGGAAGGTAAGTGACGCAGGAAAATCTCCGTGAATAAAATCCGGGGATCTTCCCCCCCTAGCAGATTTAGCATTTTCTCCATTAGCCGAGATGGCGTGCTGTCTCCTAGGCCTTGAATGTCAAGTATCTGGCGGGCCCTCTCCTTAGCAGATAAGCTACCTTTCTTAAGGAGAAGAGCCTTAATCGCCTCATATTTGCCATGATGTGGGGGGTCTGTGATAAAACCAACCAATCTGGGCGACGTGGAGCCTCCTAGCGCTGCTACAACATGGTAGTCACGGACCTGTCGGCAGGCGAAGTGCGCCTCCACGTGTGCAAACCACGCTGCCGCGGCATTCTCCCAAAATTCCGGCAGCTTTACGTAAACATCAGCGCTCAGCCATGTTCGTTAATTTTCCAGAAACTTTCTAGGAAAAGTCGGGGTCACCAGTGTGGTGCCGAGGAAAGGGAGTCGGAGGCGGTGTGTTTAGAATGGAGTTCCACTCTTTATTATAGGTTAACATCCAGAAGGTAATACACGTCTGCTCTGCATGACAAGCTAGCAGGGCAGAATAGCTAACACTACAGGTGTTCCCACTAAAGGGTCCGTGTAGCAACACAACAAGCAAGGTGAATTATGCTCCACAATATGGTGTCACCACAGGGTCATTGTTAGCAATGTGTGTTTTTTTTTAAGAAAACAAATGAAAAAGATCAGTTAAATTAGTTTTTTACCTTTTATATGGATATAAAATATTCATAGTTTATTAAATATTAAGGTTCCTTAGACGTTGTTTCCTGCAAATGACGCGATTTCGGCCCCGGAGCCGGGTCCGTGGGGCTTAAGAGGTTTTAAACCTTTGCTGTCTAATGTTACTTCAAAACCAAACATGCCTGATTCAGCTATAGTGTCTTTTCTGATCATCTAATGGTTTTCATTAATAACATTAATCAAGCATGAGTAACTGTTTTCTTTGTACCTGAATACTTCTAAATGAATACATGTGGAGATACACCTATTAGGTTTTCATTGAAAGAACAAAGTGATGCAGGAGAAATGTCTGATGATGCTTTATTTAGAAAGATATCTTTTGAGAGCATTGCCCTTATGGTCTTAGAAAAAACACAAGCCCTCTATTTGCACAAATTCATATATTTATAGTTTATTGCAGTGTTTGTGAACAAATTGTAGAGGAACAGTAACATCTCAGACCCCTCCCAGGGGGAGATACCTCCTGTCAGCCCTCCTCTCTGCTGGAAGAGTCACTCTCTTTTCCCCTCTCTACATCAGTGGAGTTTCAACCCTGATGACTAAAGCTATCGACACTGTGTGGCGTCGTACTGGAGATCTGTGATTTATCAATGTGTATGGTTATATTTGCTCCGGTAAGTTTAAGCTCTCGTGTCTTGCTATTTTGTAGTTTTTGGTTAAAGTTAGATCTGTTTTAATTCACTGCTTGAAACATTATATGACTGATATTGTCAAGTGTGATCTTGATTTATTGATTAGCTGATTGGTGAAAAATCTGTCATATTGTCAGGTCAGTGCTTTTTGTTGATGTGACGTGTCGCGTAGAAACAGAGACAAATCTATTCAAAGTAGTTTTCTCAATCTTAATATGAGTATGCTGTGTATGAACTCTAAAGATCAAATGAATCAGATATTTCAGACCTAAAATAAAATCTGTGCTGTACTGCTGTGGCCACCCTCCAGCGCACAGTAAGCAGCTCTGTGAGTTGCCTTCCGACCTTTAAATTATGCAGGTATTGTTTTCAAACCAATTATAAATCTTAATAATCAGTCATTTATTGATGTGTATACATTATGCAGTGTGCTTCACTCAGATCCGATATTGGATTAATGAAATGTCTGAATTATTATCAACAAATGGTGAACATTTTATGGCTTTACTTTTGTTTTCCCAGATTTTTGCCATCTGTGCTTTTGCAACATGTGGAGGATACTATGGGCATCTCCAGGTTAAAGTGGACTGTGCAGGCAGGAGGCCGAGTAACCTCAGCATCAACATTGATTTTGGATATCCTTTCAGGTAAAGTGGTTGATTATGTTCCTGTGCAAAAGTATTATCATCTAATTAGGTGATTAATCTACGAATACACAAAGACCCATATTTCTTGTCGTACTTTCCGGTTTTTCTATTTCGTTCAATCATTTGATATTTGACAATTAATCTATTAACATGTTGTGCTGCAAATCAAATTGTGAATTAACCGACTAATTAACAAGCTCATTTTACTGGATACTTAAATAGATGCATTCAGACTTACCGGACATGTCCAGACAATCGTCTCTGCCTATTTCAGAGGACCGGTCATCCAGACAGAAAAAAAAAGATTTAAAAGCTGCACAGCTTCAATCCATCATGTAGGCAGGCTCGGCAGAGGGGACCTGACCCATCTTAAAGCTCGGCCAATTTAAAAACAGGAAACTGGCCCAATTTAGGTCCAACATTTTTCACTGCAGCATTAAAAAAGAACTCTCAGCTAAGACTTAACCTCAGGTGGGATTTTGTGATCCGCTTTGCAATGGTGTCTTTCTTTGTCCCTTTCTTTTGACTCCTGCACATCTGCATGTTTCATGGCCACTTAGGTGCAATATAAACACCGCAAATAGTTGCATTTGTCATCCTCATTGTTATTTTGAGTAAACCATGAAGCCATTTTGTTAATTGAACGACTTCAGCATGTCTTGAGAGCGACTGGCCACCATTAACATTTCATTTGATGATTGGATGGTGGGTCTGTGGATGTGAACTCTCATGCCTTGTGGTGGACCTACCCCTAACTCCATGCTTCTTCAGTGATGGCCAACAGAACTGTTAATTAGTCGTCTCATTAACAGCTCAGCTGACTTGACACTGGTGTATGTGTGTTAGTTCACTGTCATGTATAAATGTAACAGTAACTCAAACTGCTACAGAATTTTGGAAATGTCTTTGAAATGTTATTCTATTTCTGAAGGACGTTTTCAGAAGGCACACATCTGAATAAGACTTCATTTGGACTCTGCCTGTAGAGATGCTAAATATGAGTACAGTACTATCTTTGCTTAGTTACTTACATCTTTGTGTTAAGATAACACAGAACTGTATGTATCCAAACGGAAATTGTTGTGCAGCAGTTTCCAAAAATAAATATTTAAACACATTTATTCTAATGGTCCGCAAAGCTTTTCATAACATGTGAATGTATCTCCATTTTCAAAGTGAATTTGGAAACTGTACTACATTAGGATGTTGCTATAGTGTACTTCCTTTTGTCACATAGAAAATAACTGCTTTTTTCCGAGGCAGCGTTTTCATGAATATTGTGTCCCTTTGTATGCCACATCAAATAGTTTCTCACTTGTGTATATTTAGCCTGAACCTTCCTTTCCTAGCCACACATTTGATAAAGAAAGAGTTCTCAGAGTGCCAGTGAAGGCCAAAGTGATGCCTTTCCCACCGACTAAACCTCCTCACATGTTTGTATCATTAACTGTAAACCTCCTTTCTTGCAGATTAATAGATGTGCATTTTAAGGCTCCCTTGTGTGTGGCAAAGACGGAAGAGATTATTTTCCTGGATGGCAACTTTTCCTCCGCCTCTCAGTTCTTCGTGACTGTGGGTGTTTTTGCTTTCCTGTACTCTCTACTGGCAACCATTGTCTACGTCTTCTACCAGAACAACTACCTGAAGAACAACAGAGGCCCGCTTGTGGTCAGTGAGCTGATATCTTTAACAAACAATCATATAATAATACCTGAATTAGATATAAGTTATAGTGTGATACTGTTGTGTTTGTATAACATGAAAGACATTGCATTTACCATCCTATTAATTCATGTTTTCTTTCCACTCCTGAGCAGGATTTCGTTGTTACATCCATCTTCTCCTTCATGTGGCTCGTGAGCAGTTGCTTTTGGGCCAAATCTCTTTCTGATATTAAGACAGCCACAAACCCAACACAGGTGCTTCTGCTCATCTCAGCCTGCAGAGCTCATGAGAACAAATGCACGGCCACCCAGGAGCCTCTCTGGTCACGACCTAACACATCTGTGGTGGGTGTTCAGTCATCTAATTGTGCACTGAAACATACAAAAGGGTCAAATAAGAAACTCACTTCTGTCCCTTCTTCCTCCAGGTTTTTGGTTTCGTAAATGTTGTCCTCTGGGTTGGCAATATTTGGTTTGTCTTCAAAGAGACAGGCTGGTACAAGACAGGTCAGAGATATCCAACCAGAGGTGCTTCTGGGAAACGCCACAGTGAAATGAGGCAGCGTCTGTACATTGGGAGCAGCTTCGAGCAGCCGGACGAGGGTTTTGGTCCCCAACTCTCCAGACAAGGCAGCTTCAATCAGCAGGTCAACAGACAAGTTAGCTTCAACGAGTCACAAGTAAACCTGAGTTTACCGCACGCATATCTTGGAAAACCAATCATTTATGACAGGGACAATAAAGTAGCTTCTCAAGGGCCGATGATAGTTGTCAATGAGATGTGATTTTGGGCTGGTACAATGCTCCATGTGGAGAACCAGAAAGAGAAATTAATCTTAACGTCTAGGTTAAAAGGAAAACACAGATGGTATATTGTTGAGCATTTCCTGGATGATACAAGTTGTACCTTGAAATTAGAAATTGTAATGCATCACTTGACAGTCAAACTGAGTAGTCAATGCAACAATTGATAACTATAATAATAATTATAATTATAATAATAACAATAATAATAATAATAATAATAATAATATAATAATAATAATAATAGAATGATGGGATATGTTTGGTCCCCTTTGGAGAATGGTTGATTTTAATCCTACAGTTTTGCCATAACCCAGGTTGGGGAATAAACACACATCCAGCGGGTAAATTATCTTGCAGTGAAGAAATACCATATATATATATATATATATATGTATATCAAACACAATTATTATAATCATTTTAGCCCTGCCTAGTGCAACATTTAGATGGATTTAGATTTTGTATTTACTTTAAGTATGGTGTGATACTGATTATTACTTATGTTAAATAAAGGGTTTATTTGAGTGATGCCGAGTACAGTGGTAGTAATATGTCTGTAGGTAAATATGCAAAATGGTGTGTCTACCTCTGTTAACTACATGGAAGATATTTATGATTTTACAAGCTAATAGTTTTCGGACTCAGAAAAGTTTGTTTTCTGTAAAGATACTACTGTAGTTATTCTGACCCCTAACCACAGTCTTTGCTTTTATAAAAAAAAACGTTTTTCAATGCAGGGCCTTACAGGTGAGCTTATGTTTTCATTCATTCATTTTTTTTTTTCGTTTCACCCACGGTACATATTTCACATAACATATTAACTTAGAGAAGTGTATTGATAGAAAGGAGCAGGGGGAAGAAAATCTTATTTGACCTACTCACTATGAGTTGGTCTGTTATCACAGCTGTCAGATTGCATGCTATTCTAGATATTCGCACAAAAATTATATATGAACCGTTCTTTTAGAATATACACCACTTTTGGATTGATTTAAAATGTTTTAACAATAGTTTATTTAAATTGTTTTAACTTAAAATCTTCAGAAATTCATTCAAATAAAAAGGCAAAGAAATGAATGCTCAGCGATTTGGTTTGGTTTAGATTTAAACTTAGATTGTGTTAATATTGGAGTATTCTCACTTCATTTATTATACATCTTTCTGATTTTGACCTGTGAATGAAAAACCTTTTTTGTTTTTTCCAACTGTGTCTTCATATATTTTCTGAAAATATTTGGCTCTGGACTGTTAAAAGGAGAGCCTGTGCAGATTCCTGTCTCAGAAATACACTTAACCAATTTACCAGTGTAATAGCTATGAATATTTCATGTTTGACTGTGGGATTATCAAATACATAATGTTTCAGTCAAGATTAACATTAGGATGTGTGCATATCGGTATAAATATATTTAAATTCACATTTTATTATTCTAGTGTCAAATAATAATAATCTTATAAAATAATATGTTGCAAACTAAAGAAACTAAGTTACATGATTTGGATTTTGAATATTGTGCTCACGTTGCACTGATACCTTTGTTCCCACAGTTTCTGCATTATATACTGATCATCACTTTAATTGACAAAAGAGATAATCTCTATACAATTCATAACCTACTGTTCAAAATGTAATTATATTTGTGTGTTTTATTGTAATGAATATATTAGGCATAGTTTATTGAGTTGTAATTGGAAATAATATAATGATGATTATTAATATGAAAATATAATGATCTCATCAATAAAGCCTGTTATGGACGTTTATAATGTTCTTACCTTATGCAGCAGAACTGGTGTCTTGAACACCAGCCAGGAAAAGTATTGAATGCATCTTATAATATTACATTTGTTTTTCCAACCTCTGTATGCAGCTATAATGCGAACAATTAGAACAAAGGGAGACAATGCTTGTGTCAGCCGGCCCTCTGATAGACACACTAACCACATGCAGGTGTCCAGAGAAAGCTATGGAAGAAAATTACAGTGTTTGAGCCCACAGCATGACAATTAGGGTCAGGTTATCAGCAGGAAATGGAGGGCTTTGGTATTCAAGAAGGGTGTATTTATCCCCTCTGAGCTGCACCATGTTATAGACTGATGTGTAACATTTATCCTTGGTAATGTCTGTATTTCCCACTAGCAGCGCATGCCTTTATTTACAACCGAAAGTAGTATGCTTTATTTGTATTTGTTGTAGCTATACAAAAGACATCTATTGCATATCTGTCTGTCGTTGGGAGAGTCTGTCTGTCGGCTGCGAGGGTCTCAGGAGGTGTTTTATGCTGTACACACTGTAAAGCTTCCTGAGAGAAATGTGCAATTTGTGATGTTGTGCTATAACAATAAAATGGTATTGATTGATTAATTAATGTATAGGTTGATTGGTTGGTTGGTTGGTTGGTTGGTTGGTTGGTTGGTTGGTTGGTTGGTTGATTGATTGATTGATTGTAAGGTATTAGCCTGTCAAGAACGACTTAAAATTACAATATGCATTTGCTCACTTTTCTTGACATGTTTACTGCCATACAGTAGTTTATTCCACTAGAGCAGCCTTTAGTGCAATTTTCCCCTTCGGAAATGTATTCTTACATGACACATAAAAGCACACTGCAGATATGATGTGAGGGTTCGTGTAATGACATTCGCCTGATGGTAGAGCATCATACTTGAATGTAGCATGCATGAGTTTGTTTTTGGTCCGCAGGGTTCCCACAGCAGATGATAAATAGTGTTAATCATGTATTTTTACAGGAGTTTTTTTTTATTGTCGGCAGATAAGCCTCCCTTGTTTACTTCCTCTCTTTAGAAGAGAATAATATTCTTAAACTGCAATTTCAACAGCAATTAGCTGCCATTTGTCAGCATATTTCAGTCAAATGCTTTGTTGCTTTCAACTTTTGCGAATTACTGTAAGACTAGTAATGTTTATCCAACACATATTGGTTGAGTAGGTGTCCCTTGAATTACCTCAGGCCGCTCAAGAGGATTTACAAAAGATTATAACAAGGGCTTAGAGCGGGGTCACACGCTGCAACTTGATTTATGTTCAGTATGTACACTATTGACATTTCATTTATGCTGAATATAAAGAGCAGACACTGAAAATTAAATATGTTAGATTTGTTGATTTAATTCAAACTGCATAGCAACCTCTGTAGAGGAAAAGCATACATCCTCTCCTTCTTTTCCTACAGCCCTTTGAGGCAACCTTTTTGTTTGGGGGATATAGAAATGAGACTTGAATTGAACATTACAAACCTTGGTAATTAACCACACTTTATAAACATATTTATATTTAAAATCCGTAAATGTATAAACATTTCAATTGTTAATGTATAATTCAAAGACAAAGTAACACAGGAGTAGATTTATTTTCTGTCACTCATGTATTATCTGAGGGGGTGGCTCACCCTTCACCTTAAATTGCTCCTGTGGGTATTGTCCACAGTATTGAATGTATTACATGTTTAATATATAATGTAAAGCGCTTTGAGCACTTGGAAAAGCACAAAAATTAATACCATGAATTGTTATAATTATCTTATCTTTATTTTTCATATATACATACAATTAATGCCATTGCACTAGTAAAACATAAAAACAAGAAAATATCCCATGTTGGATACATATTCACCATAGATGAAGAAAGGTGATGATGTTTCAGCAAGTGTAGCTTGGTTTGACAGTTGAGGTTTGTTCGCTACAGTGTGACAGTTCATTCACACTCACTCACTTACACACTAATTTGTTTTTACCCTTGTACACACACAAATGCTGTGCAACCTCTACAGCAATTGCATTTCATTACAATTGTTGGTTTATAAATATTAACAGATGAAATGTAATTTTGCAGCATCCTTATCCAGAGTCCGTTCATCAAAACCATAAATCCATTCGGCAAAAAGTGATCATTAGGAACATGTCGAAAATGATGATATCATTGTGTTTAAGACACAGAGGACACTTCTGTCTTGCTGGCAGAGACTGAGGTCTCGTCCTCCACCATACCGCCCATTCCAATGGTGCTCAGCATGCAGTTACGGAACTGAAAAAGAGATCAAAGAAAAACAAGTGCATGGTTTAGGATTGAGCAAAGATGAAAAAGCAGATTTTAAAAACTGGACTAGGGAATATTTAATATATTCAGCCCACCTGTTTGTTCAACAGCACGTAGATAAGAGGGTTGTACAGGGCTGAGCTCTTTGCAAAGAAAGCAGGAATAGCTGCTGTCAGGGCGCTGAAGGCAGCTCCCTTGTTCAAGAAGATCCAACCAGCGAAAGAGGCATATGGGACCCAAGCTACCAGGAATCCAAAGACCATCAGGAGGCACATGCGTGTCACTTCCCTCTCAGCTTTCTGGGTGGACTCTGACTCCTGCTGCTGGGCTGCAGCCTAACGTTTTTGTGATCAGAAAATCATCATTAGGATTCACAGCACACGTGGTTTTGCAGAAAGACAGTTGTATTTCTCAAACGTTTTTACTTTAAGGTAATACACTTCACTTACGGCTTTGACTGTCAGGACAAGGCTTCCGTAAGAGAAGAAAATGAGGAAAACAGGAGTGAAGAAGTGGACACAAAATAAGTACATGACGTATGATTCATTGTTGAAGCCTGGAGCCAGAGTGTAGAAGTCAGGTCCGCAGGAAACCTGCACGCCCTCAGGAATATACCTGTATGGTTAAAGAAGGAAAGTGGTGGTACATCTTTTAGACTTTTGACTTTCTACAACCTATGCATTACCAGTATGTAATTACATCTATCTATGCACTTTCTTAAAACTGATTTGTTTGTTGGAGTGTTTCTCAATGTTTTTAAAATCTTAGTTGTCAGGTTTCAGAGGTTTGAAATCATTTTTATTGTAAGTGAAATGACAAATAAAAATGTGAAGTACCTGGACCAGCCAAACAGTGGGGGTCCAGCACATGCCAAAGCCATGACCCAGGTGATCCCAACACCAATTCCAGCGTGAGTATTACTGAATTTAAAGCTTCCCATGGGTTTGCAGACAACGATGTATCGCTCAACAGCCAGGACTACCAGAGACCAGAGAGACACCTGACCTGTAGAGAGGAAGAGCATCTTAGACAAGATCCCTACAAATGAACTTTTACCTTTGTAATATCTTAGAAGGAAGGTGATGATATCTATTTCCGAATCTTTGTCAGGTTTAACAAATGTCTATTGATTAAATCATTGTCTCACTGAAACAACCTGAAAATCACAAACTGCCATTAAAGAACCCCAATTCCTTACAAAGTACTTCATATTCTACCAGCTGCATGGGTTAAACTTTGCATTTGAATGAGCTCTTCAACAAAAATTAAGAAAGAATAAAGTTAAATTCATACCTCCAATTGTGGACATGAATCCCTCAATAGCACAGAAAGTGGGGCCAAGAATGAAATAGCCGCTGATAGAAGATATGAAGGCGATGGTGAGTCCAAAGATGCACATGATCAGCCCCGCCACAGACAGGTTTACCAGGATGAAGTTGAGAGGCGTCTGGAGCTTCTTGTTCTGGATTGTTACTAGCAATGTCAGAGCGTTGATGGGAGCTCCAGTGAAGACCAGGAAGAGCATGTAGACAGCTAGAAGCTTGAACATGATAGGATCTGCCAAATAATACTGGTTGTATTCATAAGGACTTCTAACAACCCCAGTCCTGTTGGACATCGGGATGTAGAAGTTAAAGCCTTCTGTGCCATTGGGCTCCATTCCTCCCTCCCAAGCCATCTTCAGTTGTCTTCTTTGCTAGAGCTACAATTGATGGACTGCAGAAAAAAAAGTACGAGAGGTCAAGCGAATGGATCTAGACAACTCCCAGGGCTTATGCTGTTGTGGGTGTTTTATACCCGGAGGTTATCCTTAAACTGTCAATAATAGATCATAAGAGGATTGTGAGGAATTAGGCTGCTCAAGTCTCAACACTCTCTGAGCATATAATTTAAATTCTCCTTCTCACGGTATAATTAAAATAGTCTTAGGAAACAATTTTTTTGCATTAATTGGTATATTGAAAATAAGTTTACAAGGTAACTGAAACGTATTCTCTCAAATATTAGCAGCTATACTATTTAAAAGATAATTAATAACTAGTCAACCTATTACTTGTTTAAGTATTGCAGGAAAGATAAGGGAGGGATTTCCTTCACAAATATTAATTTAACAATATCTCGATCTGCGCACAGTTTATAACCTGCATGCAGTACAGTATGCATTAGATACCATGCAGTGTGAGCGAAATGCACTTTACATGAGCAAATGCAGTTCAATGTTTCCCCTCTCTGCTGTGTTAAACTATGACTTATTTTCCCTCAATGAGCCCACCGGAGGGCGCTCCCACCAGAGATGTGTCTGCTATCAGCAATCTATAGGCTGTAATTGAATCAGTCCTACAGTCAACTTCCGGGACAGGCATCTGACTTTCCTTTTCTGCGTTCATTAAAAAACACATTTTAATTTCTTTAAAATATCGCTGGACGGAATTCAGGTAAGATAAGATAATTATTACTACTTGACAAGATATACTTCTTACTACTTGATTCTAATTTGGAATTTTCTATCCATGTAGAACAGGGGTATTCAATTAAAATTCAACGAGGTCCAGTTAGAGAAAATCTCCCCATGCATAGGTCCGGAACATCAAAATGTCTAAGCTGCTTTATGAATTAGTGTGAAATATATTGAAGTAGCCTGTAGCTTTATCAACGTCTGCATGTAATCAACAACTGATTTGCCAATCAAATAAAGAAAGTACAATTCAAAAACAACAATATTTATTAACATTATACAGATATGTAAAATACTGTGGATATGCAGGCTATGTGTAATGTTCCTCTCGGGCTGCAAGAAAATAAATAAAATAGCTTTTGAAAATGTGTGGATGTTAAAAGTGCTTAATTTTAGATAAATAAAATAAATTGTGTAGCAGCAGCTTGAGTTTCCCTTTTTCTTTGTTAACCGTTTCACATCATGACTTAACAGTTTCAGACGATTAAAGAACAATATCAGTGTATATACATCATAAGAATTGAACAGTTTCTCTTTCTTTCCCTCTTATATTGCAGTCCTCACTCGCTTTTCTTTGTTCAGTGCGAGAATTGAGCTCGAGCTTCTCCTGCCGGGAGTTTAAATCTGGGCTGAAATGGTTTCAGGGCCATTCTCATACACACATGAGGTGCTCATTGGTTAGCCTGGAACGACATTTAGTTTGAATTTTGATCCTGGTGGATCAGAGGCGCGGGAAGGTATTCTGAGTGGGGGTTCTGAGGTGCTGTCCAATGTGCTAATTACGCACGGGGGGGGGGGGGGGGGGGGGCTTGACGTTGACATAAACCGAGCAAAACCACACACACAGTGCATAGCAACGGACTCCAGTGCACGCTATTACTGGCAATATAGAGCACGCACAAAGCGCGATGACACACACACACACACACACACACACACACACACACACACACACACACACACACACACACACACACACACACACACACACACACTATTGAGATGTCAAATATTATTTTACCAACAATGTTGAATTTACATTCATTGAAGTAGGCTATCAAGGCATTGCTAATTCCTGGCTACATACAGTATTACACAGATTCTGCGTAGTAATGCCCTGCCTTTGCAATTTGCATCCTTTATTTCAATCTTTTTAGCAGATTTAGCGTTTTTAGTGAGAAAGAATTAGGAGATACGTGTGTGTGCCATATCTCATAGCGGCGTGTGGTGCAGTGGATAGAGCCTTGGTCTGGGGATCAGATGGTCAACAAATAATACAACAATATATTTCAGGCAGTGGCGGACTGGCCATTGGGAATACCGGGAGACTTCCCGGTGGGCCGTTACCGAAGTGGGCCGGTCTGACAATTCACCGCTCTCTCCTCTTCTCTCTGCCGCTCTCTCTTGTCTCTCTCTTCTTCTGCGTTTCTCTCCCTGTGTCGCTCACTCCTCACTTTCTCAGTTGAGTAAAGTTAGAACGATATTGGCAGATTCGGATTTCACGGATCAATAACTCATGAACAAAACGTTATTCAGACACACATTACGTCTCCTATGTACCGTGGTAAGGCTGACAAAGAACTACAATCACATGTTGATCAAAAAAAGCCAATGTGCGCCGTCCTCCGAGCTGGACACATTAAATTGGTCTCTTCCAGCAGCCGGAGAAGAAACAAGTGCTCAGGGACCGTCTGCAAAGTGCAACACAGAAAAAAGAGAATACAATAATATTCAAACACTTCACTATTATACAGTATATTTCTACCAAACTCACTACACACATCAATAGTCTCCTGGTGGTCATACTACAGCAGAGAGTTTGGAAGAATATGGGTTGGAATAATTTTGGTGAATATTTATAGTGTAAAATCTTCAATAAATATGGTATAATCTTCAATAACGTTAGTATTATACTGTATATGTCTACCAAATTCACTACACACATCAACAATCTCCTGGTGGTCATACTACAGCAGAGAGTTTGGAAAAATGTGCTTTTGAATAATTTTGGGGAATATTTATAGTGTAAAATCTTCAATAAATATGGTATAATCTTTAATAACGTCACTATTATACAGTGGAGTGCTACCAAACCCACTACACACATCAATAGTCTCCTGTTGGTCAGACTACACCAGAGAGTTTGGAAGAATGTGCTTTTGAATAATTTTGGTGAATATTTATAATGTAAAATCTTCAATAAACATGGCATCATCTTCAATAATTTTACTATTATACAGTATATTACTACCAAACTCACTAAACACATTAATATTACATTACAATACATTTAGCTGACGCTTTCATCCAAAGCGACTTACAATCGGTATAGTCTCCTGTTTGTTATACTCCACCGATACATTTGTATAAATATTTTTGTGAACAAAACTAAATGTTAATTACAGATTTAGCCAAAGTTGAAGTTAAAGTCAACTTTAGTGTCAAATGTTCCACATGTGTTATACATACAGAAACATTGAAATACCGTTTCTTACAGTCCCACAGCGTGAACAAAAACTATATATATATATATGAACAAATTAAGAAAGTTCTAGCTAAACAAGGGTATAAAAGTAAGTAATAAATATATATAAAAAACACAATCAACAACAAACATAAATTGGACATTAGTGCAAGTACTTCTTAGTGCAAGAAATTAGGACTAGGATTTTGGACTAGAAATGAAGACAAATCGTGAAAACATCTTCAGGTGCAGGTGATGTACACGATAATATACTTTACTTTTTATTTCCCCTCTAAAGATCAGCTGCCACACTTAAAAAGAAAAAGAATTGGTCCATGGCAAAAGGGTGAAGAGTTTATTTTAGAATATTTAACACTTATGTTCCCTAACTTTTTCAGGTCACATTTGATCTATATGATGGAGCCATTGGATTTGTGAATATAAGAAATGTGCACTGGAAGTTTGTGGTGAGTATACAGCTACTCGTGTAGTAATACTGTAGCTGCTTTTACAGCATGTATGTTTTGCTCAGGATTTGCACATTTCAAGTTAATCAACTATTACTTTGAAGATGTATGATTACATTTATTCCAATGCATACAACTAAATATACATTGCTATTAAAAGATATTGTAATACATTACTCATATACTGTGACAGAGTTAAGACTGAAATGTGTATCTCATGCAGCCCCATTGTGTAAATACATCTTTGCCTCAGGATTGATTTAAAAATGCTTCTTTTAGTTTTAATGTCTTCATGTTCTTCATCTATATCAAAGGGAAACAATATAAAATGTAGTCCAAAATAAGTACTCATTCAAACATTTCTCATTGGTGGTCGCTCCTGCTCCACTAAAGATTTGAGTCTTCTGTCCCCAAATTGTACAACTTTCTTTCATCTGATCTGACATATTTAATTATTTCAATACTTTTAAGTCTTAATTATACCCATTTAAAATGGGTAGTTATTATTTTAGTATTACTTTTAATAGCTTTTTTAACAGTTGAAGTGATTTAATAATGTGAATCTATTAGTTAACTGTGGTTTTCATTTTTTAAGAAAAGCTGATACATTATTGTTACTGCTGACATATTGAAAAAGGTTTGGTTTAATTATACGGTATGCTACTCTTTAAAACAGTACCTCCATGCCCTTTCAAACCACATTTATGTGGTTGATCCTCTGCAAGGGTCAAATGAAGTTGAGGACTCCAGAAAGGCTGTTTACAAATGTGAGTAATATAAAATATATTACAGGAAATAGATTGGTTAAACGCACATTTGGTAAAGGCAAAGAGTAAGCTCCAATTACATTTTTTTCCCTATTGTTCTATAGAGAGTATTTCAAAATGCGCCGGAACAGACTGGGAAAAGAGGACTGGGTTAACATCAAATGGCATCCTGGAAAGATAACCAACACCTTCCAGAAAGATGCCACCAGTTGTGGAGCCTTTGTCATGCAGGTGATTTAATGAAACATGTTGTGTTCATTAATAATAAAGCATTTTATTTTAAAGGGAAATTCAAAAACACGTCATAACGTCATGTTATTTTACCATCTGTCCAGGCCAAGATGACAGTGAAGGAATTTCCAAAAATTCCACAAACGTTTCACATCAAGTCATCAAAATATACGAAGGGACATGGCAGAAGAAATTCTCAAAGGATCAGGTATTAGCCAAAAATATGAAATGAATATATGGATGGCTTCCTGTAAATTGAACAGTAATACACCGGTTATTTTTTCAGTTTCAAAGGATGACTTCTGTTCCTTCTGTGGAATTGAGGACCTGCCCACAACTGCTGTTGATGCTGTTTGGGTGAGACTAAATGATGAATTGTTTTGAAGCTCCAGAAGATAATCTGAATAGTAGATAATATATAGATCATCTGGAGTTAGAATTCAGGAATGACATAAAAGTAATTACTTTTTGTATATTTTTATGCATTACAGGTTTCCTTTTGTTTTTCTTATAATTTGTTAAAGTTTTAGCACAGTACAGATAAACCTGAATAACAACAAGTATTTATACATAAAAAAAAAGAAGTATAATCTCTATAAAATATAAATGAATATGCCTGCTTTACAAGTGTCCTACACTTTACATTTTCTTAATATCTTTGTTGTATTTATCCCCATGTAGATTCAGTGTGAAACTTGTGGAAGACTGCTGCACGAATACCCAAAACAACTACCCCGTGGTATTGTGTTTTTTGTATCCTCCCAAACTAAAGAGGCTATAGGTGAGTTTGTGTAACTTTTACCAGAGGTACCAGGATTTGGGGAGGTAAGGCTTGTAGTTTGAACTACTACCACAGTAGAAGTAATGCGCTTACAAACGGCTTGTGGGGGAAAATCCAGCCCAGCCAATGATTTGAAATCGGCAAAATGAAAGCTGAATTTTGTACAAAACAAACAAAAATCTGCCCGGCCCTGACTCACCTTTTACCCGCTGTCCTCTGGTTTGTTTGCCTGCACATCATCCGGCTAATACTGTTCTGTTATCCCTCTGCTCTGGTATTATTACCAATAAAGTTCATTACCAATACTCCTTGGTTTCTCGAGTGCTGCGTTTGGGTCCTTTATAAGATTGTGACCATTTTACTGTTTCATAGCTAATGAAAAAGTTGTTTCATGTCTTAATTTATATATAACATACTGTATATACAATGTGTAACATTGTATATACAGTATGTTATAATACAATATAAATATTCGCCAAAATTATTACAAACCATATTCTTCCAAACTCTCTGCTGTAGTCTGACCACCAGGAGACTATTGATGTGTGTAGTGAGTTTGGTAGAAATATACTGTATAATAGTAACGTTATTGAAGATTATACCATATTTATTGAAGATTTTACATTATAAATATTCACCAAAATTATTCAAAAGCACATTCTTCCAAACTCTCTGGTGTAGTCTGACCAACAGGAGACTATTTATGTGTGTAGTGAGTTTGGTAGAAATATACTGTATAATAGTGAAGATATTGACGATTATAGGCCTACCATGTTTATTGAAGATTTTACACTATAAATAATCCCCAAAATTATTCAAAAGCACATTCTTCCAAACTCTCTGCTGTAGTATGACCACCAGGAGACTATTGATGTGTTGTGAGTTTGGTAGTAATATACTGTATAATAGTAACGTTATTGAATATTATTAAATATTATTGTATTCTCTTTTTTCGGAGTTGCACCTTGCAGACGGTCCCTGAGCACTCATTTCTTCTCCGGCTGCAGATAGAGACCAATGTAATTTGTCCAGTTTCGAGGACAGCACGTACTGTATTGGCTTTTTTTGATCAAAATATGATTGTAGTTCGTTGTCAACCTTACCACGGTACTTAGGAGACGTACTTTGTGTCTGAACAACGTTTTGTTCATCAGTTATTGATCCGTGAAATCTGAATCTGCCAATATCGTTCAAACTTTACTCAACTCTCTTTCTCGGTGGCGGTTAAAATAGAATCGCCTCGTCAAAATGTAAATCCCTTATTAATGTAGCCTATTGATTATAGGTCCGGGTCCGTATAGGTCGGCGTCTGGATCCGGATCCGGACCGCGGTCCGCCTGTTACTGAACTATGATAGGCTACAATGTTTTGTAGTGGGCTGCATTGTTGCATTATTGACCTCAATCGGCCTAGTTCACAATGTTTTGGAATGCAATGTTTTTCTTCACCAAATAATGCAAGCAATGCATTTGTAATGTTGACAATAAAACCACATAGCTCAGGGGTGGCAAACTCAATTTCCTCGAGGGCCACATTAGAATTATGGTTGCACTCAAAGGGCCGGTGGTAACTTCAAGACTATATAAAGATACATAGATAAATATATAATATATATTAAATAATGTATTATTTTACTATATTTCCTCTGCATTGGATTATTATCTAGGGTAATAACTTCATAATTAACTATGTCTGAAAGCAGAAGTCGAGGGCAAATAATTGCAAGTCTCTTCAGTGCGCATTTCAGAAAAATGAGATGTATTGTGGGACATGTAGTTTATGGGCACCGTGCTCCTGTAAAGCGGCATGTAACCTTATAATAAACTGATTATATTCTTTGCAAGCTCTTGTGGGCCACATCAAATGAAGTGGCGGGCCGGATTTGGCCCCCGGGCCTTGAGTTTGACACCCCTGACATAGCTTAATTACACGTATGTGTTCTACACTTTGTTTAGTGTTTGGGCGAAAGACGTACATAATGAGTACATTGACATAGCCAAACAACTTGATACGCAGTAGTAGCCTATTCAAACGGAACAGCTGAGAAGAAATCCAGATAATCACAGCTCACAGACGTCACTCTCAAAGACCCGCTCCTGGGGGCGGGGCTTCAGTTTGAGATGATGATAATTGGTCTCATGTAGAACACTATGTAGAGTTTCGTGTTTAGTGGTAACAATACTGACAACATATGTGAAACAATAACTTATTTACTTCAGATTTTTTAAAACTGACACACACATACTCTGCTCTGGTGCTTCGAATCTTGCTTTTTTATATCAGGTACACAAATTACATTTCAAATGTATAGTTTAGCTTACGCATCATTGCTGTAAAAAACTGTACACATCAAATATTGAAAGTTAAACATTTGCAGATGGACACAATAGAAAGTAATGCAATATGACAGTTTTACAGTTTTACTCACAGCTCTAATTGTAACTGCATTAAAACATATGCACACTCAGCAAGTACCAACATGAGGCAATGATTCCTTCTTAGCTTTCTGAGTGTTGTGGCTCAGTGTGCAGCAGGAATAAATTCAATGTTTTAAGAGTTCAAGGCAAAGACACTTTTACGGTCAGCACAATGAACCTATAACTGATAAGAAATGTTTTTTACCATCTTAATTAATGTACATTGTCTTTGCGCCTATGTTGTCACAATGAAATAGTCTGTACTTTTGTACACTTGAATGTTACAGTTGCTGCTGAGTAGGAATGAACTTGTCTCATGTTGGCAGTAGCTCTGTAACGTCCTCTTCTGTGCTCTTGTAAGGGAGGTGGCTGAGAGGTTGATCCTGAAGCCTGGGACCAACCACTACATTGGTTGCTTTTGTTTCCTCTTTGCTCTGTCCTATGGTCCTGAGCAGGGATAGGTGGATTACTTTAAAAGTATAATCCATTTAAATTACTAATTAGCTTTAAAAACCAGAAATGTAATAAAAGCAGGCGACCAACAATAAAAGTGAACAACCTATGACCACATATTAAAGTTTTTAAAAAGCAAAACAAACATCTGAGCAAACATAACCTTTCATGCATGAATTATGAAAGCCTCACTCAGGATTTTTTTAACCAAGTGTTTTTATTGCTCTTGGGGCATTAAAAACAAGATTTTAACCTTTTTTTCAAATTTAGGAAAAAAATGTTTTGTATGTCCACTCAGGTGGACAGTATGCGTTAAAGTCTAAACTGAAAACTTGTACATTTGGAAAAAATGATAAATAAAGATGTGCAAACTTAAAATTACATTATAATAACTTAAGTATATATATTTAAGGCCCAAAAATATATTGCAAATTAAGTATTTTCAATAAGAACAGTAGCAGTAACAGTATGAAGTGTAGTTGAAATATAGCCAGTGATGCATGATGTCCACTGTAGTGGACAGGCGAAAAA
This sequence comes from Notothenia rossii, assembly GCF_949606895.1. Lineage (NCBI taxonomy): Eukaryota > Metazoa > Chordata > Actinopteri > Perciformes > Nototheniidae > Notothenia > Notothenia rossii. The sequence goes on along the minus strand of NC_136903.1, from coordinate 74,983,181 downwards.
TCATGATTTCCTGCAAACATAAAATCAATAGAATAGAATAGAATCATTTAATGTCATTATACATGTACAATAAGATAATAATAAATGCTTCTCCCTATCAAGGGTGCCATCAAAACAAAACAAACAAAAAATACACGCAGCATACATACAGTACTTAGGAATAAGGAATAAAGGAATAAGGAATAAAGTGCAGCAATTATTTCCAGGAGTATAAAAATAAAATCTGTAATGTAATAAATAATAATAATATTTTGTATTTATAATAATAATAATAATAATAGTAATGATATATATGTATATATGTACAGAGTCACATTTATGATGATTAAGAGGTATTATTTGAGGTGTTAATGATGGCTCTTGGGAAAAAACTGTCTTTGAGTCTGTTTGTTTTGGATGTGACACACCTGTAGTGCCTGCCGGAGGGCAGCAGGTTGAACAGGTCAAAGCCGGGGTGTGAGCTGTCCTTGATAATGTTTGTGGCTCTACTGAGGCAGCGGGAGGTGTAAATGTCCATCAGGGAGGGGAGAGGGCAGCCGATGATCCTCTGGGCTGCTTTTACGACTCTCTGAAGCCTCATCCTGTCGGCCTCAGTGCAGCTGGCGTACCACACTGTGATGCAGTATGTTAATAGGCTCTCGATGGTAGAGCGGTAGAAGGTCAGCAGCAGCTTAGTGGCCAAGTTGTTCTTCCTGAGCACCCTCAGGAAGTGCAGACGCTGCTGGGCCTTCTTGATGACAGCTGTGGTGTTGTCCTTCCAGGAAAGGTTGTTGGTGATGAGGACGCCGAGAAACTTGAAGGTGTGGACCCTCTCCACACACTCGCCGTTAATGTAGAGGGGAGCGAGGTCGGTAGTATTCCTCCTGAAGTCTACGATGATCTCTTTGGTTTTTGTGGGGTTCAGTGCCAGGTTGTTCACTGAACACCACGTTGAGAGCTCCAGGAACAGGAGGGTGGGGGAAGGCCTAGGTTTGATAATTTGCAAACTAGAATGTCCGGAATGATTGTGTTGAACGCTGAGCTGTAGTCAATAAAGAGCAATCTGACGTAGCTCCCACAATGCTCCAGGTGGCTCAGTGCAGAGTGGAGAGCTATGGCTATGGCATCTTCAGTGGATCTATTTGCTCTGTAGGCAAACTGGTGTGGGTCGAGGGAAGGCAGGCCTTTATGTGATGTAACACCAGCCTCTCAAAACACTTCATGATCACAGGTGTGAGTGCAATGGGGCGGTAGTCATTAAGGCTGTCCGTGGTTGCTTTCTTAGGAACAGGAATGAAAGTGGCAGTTTTAAGGCAAGGTGGGATAACAGCGAGTTACTTTGACGATTTATGAATTATATGATTCCTTAGTTGTTACTTGATGTCACCAAATGTTTTATACCTGCAGGGAGAGCTTTCCATGAAAGGATTGGCAAACATCTGCAGGTGACTTGGTCCATCTGGCTTTCTGTCGTTCATCTTGGTTCAGAGACATGTATCATGCACTTGCACTTACTTTCCACTGAGTGGCAGTGTATGGGATGATGTAATAGGGTCCTATGTAGTGGCTGATGGTGCAACTATGCAAAAAAAAAAAAAAACATGCATATACAAGAAAACACCTTTTGAATAGCTGTCCACTGTAGTGACCTCTATGCATGAAAGGGTTAAAATGCCCCCTTTTTAGTTTAATACATACAGTAAAGCGTATTTTATGAATATATAGATCCACTTACAGAAATTAGAAAGAAAAATTAAATAGAAACAATAAAGCAAATTCAGGCTATAGGCATATAGATAAAAACTTAAAACAGAACAGGATACAGTATGCTGTAGCTTATAAAGTCTCCTTCTTTGAACTAAAGGCCATGATGATGAACTGGAAGATTATATGGTTTCACTCAGCTCCTTACACTTTGTGTTTTGAGATTAGAGAATTTTTTTAAGTTGTGCATATATATTTTGTAATATATATAATTTTAAATTTAGTCAAATGTATGTGATTTTTTTTTAATGTAAAATACGTTTTAACAAATATAAATTAAGGAAATTCAGTAACCTTTTTTTTTGTAAACTGATGCACAATCCCGTTTCATGTTATCTGTTTCTCGCCTAGTCCTAAACTCATCTTTCATGACTCTACCAGAGACGTTACACTTTTCCTTAATGAGGCCATGGCATAATAATTATCGTTTTATTCCTTAAACACGTCTCCAGTCTCCTGCCTCTAACTGCACTATGTTTCTTGCTGCATGTTTTATCCATTTGCATAAAATAAAATCAATTAAATGATTATTGAAACTGATCCAGGAAGAGGCTCCCTGACATGTAACCATGTAGGTTATACATAAAAACATTTGATTGAAAAGGTTATTTCTATGGCTTCAAACATCCAAACATTTTTTTTGTAGGTTTAATCCAGAAACATAACATAGCAGGTTTTACATTATCTCCAGGTCTCCAATCTACAAATAGGCAACACTGACATTTGATTGAACAGCAAATTAGCAGATTTATTACGACATCTTTCAAATACTTATTTAATAACCCAAAGGCATAATATCCCTTAAAATGAAATGTCTTATGCGATTTACCTCCATTTGCGGTTGTGAATCCTTGGACAGTACTGGCTTTAATAGGTGCTAAAGAGCTAATGCGTCCAAATCAGATCATCACTAGTTTGTCCAGAGCTTAGCCGACGAGAGGTAGATGAGACGTTTCAGGAGTTTCTTGTTTCAGGAACAAATTGAGTGCATGCTCAGCTCCAACCATGATCTACTAGATACGAACTGTGGTTACTCAAAAATACTTCTCACACTGACTGTCCGAAATGAGGATGTAGAAGTTCTGCTCCCTAATTCTCGCAACATATTCAGTAATTGGATGCACAAAATAAGTTAATTAGTGAATGTACGCACTTACCAGCTGTATAATTACATTAAAGTTTCTTTTTTTAACTAAGGCTGCACTTTGTTTGCTATGTAAGGCTCTTAACATACAGGAAACAAGATCTGAGACCCAGGTGAGATAATGTGAGTAATCCAATAAGGATAATGACACCCAGTTCCTCCATATGCAGACAGACACTGATGGTTAAAATTGTAATGTTAATGACCAATAAATAATATAAATTAAAAGATAATATGCAATCAAGGAAAGACAGTAAGCATGTAGTAGCTTTTCTTCCCATTTTATTCTTAAAGAGTAGACAGAAAAGCTACTAAATTAGGGATAGAGATCTTCACCTGGTCTCAGCACACATACAGAAGGTCTCAAGTCATTTCCAATTAGTTATATTTTCATCAGTGTTCTCAAAAGAGAGGCTACTGTTATACAAATTATAAATATATGGACCAATAAGAGACCTTTAAAGTAACCCACTGATTTTCAGACTTTAAAACACATTTATTTCAAAACTATGGGATTTACCTGTTTATCATTCAATTTTGTCACTACCGAAACGATATTGTCAATTACCGAAACGTGACCATATGTTTCGGTAGTGACTGTTTCGGTAGTGACTGTTTCGGTAGTGATGATTCTAGCTAAAATTGAGCATAACAAAAGAATGCTAGCAAGTACATGGCTAGCATACACGTTTTTGAAGAGGTTAACATGCATAACAACCTAATACTTTGCATAAAACACCGAAAAAGTTTACTTAATTGAAGATAATACGTGTTCGGTAGTGACAATTCTTAAGGTTACACGCCGATTTTTAGATTTTGGAACAGATTTATATCAAAAGTATGGGATATAGCTACTTGCCATTCAGCCATGAGGGACAGGGATGCAGTGTCGCTGCCTAGTCAAACATGCAGGGGTGTTGCTAAAAACCAGGATCAGCCATTGGACTAAAACCCCTTGTGTTTCGGTAGTGGCATGAAAACTGGGGACATGATTTTTTGAGTATAGTTTTTTCATTAAAAAATTAAACCTGTAATAAATCTAAATATTCCAACTTCTGTTTGAATGTAATCATAAATGTCTTCTAAATACACCATTGAACTACATTTAAAAAATGTTTTAAGTGTTATTTACAGAAATTGAAATGTCAGGGTGTCAGGGTTGGGGACAGCTACTTTCCAATAGAAAGTATCTTATAAATGACCGCACTTTGCACTAATTCGGTAGAATGCCCATATAAACATGATTCCAAGTGTGATTAACTTATTTGGAGTAAGTTTACGGTTGATGGTGTAATAAGACTGCTGACTGAACTTAATTCCGTTTCATTAAGGATTAGGATAATTCTACCATGTCTTGAAACTGGAGCACATTTTCTTCACCTCGTCACTTCTATCCGATCTTAAGGTTAATCACTGTCTACTACAATTTCAGGAATACGTCTCCCACCTTTAATCCTGTTTCGGCATTTGACATTAGGGTCAGTGGGGAGGTATAAAAGTCACACTGTGCAGCTCTGATCATCGAGTCCACCAACACTCTTGGGTTGTTCAGGTGAAGAAGAACAGAACAGAACAACAGACTACTGAAGATGGCTTGGGAGGGAGGAACGGAGCCCAATGGCACAGAAGGCAATAACTTCTACATCCCGATGTCCAACAGGACTGGGATTGTTAGAAGTCCTTATGAATACAACCAGTATTATTTGGCAGATCCCATGATGTTCAAGGTTCTAGCTTTCTACATGGTCTTCCTGATCTTCACTGGAACTCCCATCAACGCTCTGACATTGCTAGTAACAATCCAGAACAAGAAGCTCCAGACGCCTCTCAACTTCATCCTGGTAAACCTGGCCGTGGCTGGGCTGATCATGTGCGCCTTTGGATTCACCATCACCTTCATATCTTCTATCAACGGCTACTTCATTCTTGGCCCCACTTTCTGTGCTATTGAAGGATTCATGGCCACACTTGGAGGTATGAATTTAACTTTATTCTTTCATAATTTTTGCTGAACAGCTCATTTAAATGCACCTAAAAGTGTCTTCAGTATTTAAGAAGTTAACCCAGGGCAGCTTTAATTATTTCAAAGGCCATTTTAAAAATCTGACAAAGATTGAGATATCGTGAACATCACCTTCCTTCTAAGATGTTAAAAAAGGTAAAATGTCATTTATACTGTAGGGATCTTGTCTAAGATGCTCTTCCTCTCTACAGGTGAAGTTGCTCTCTGGTCTCTGGTAGTGCTGGCTGTTGAGAGATACATTGTTGTCTGCAAACCCATGGGAAGCTTCAAGTTTAGTAATACTCACGCTGGAATTGGTGTTGGGATCACCTGGGTCATGGCTTTCGCATGTGCTGGACCCCCACTGTTTGGCTGGTCTAGGTAATTCACATTTTTCATAAGATTTAAAAACATCCAAAACTCAAACAAAGCATCTAGGCTGAAGAAAGTTGCATAGATAGATACTGTAATTAGATACTGTAAGTTTTAAGGCTGATTCTCTTAATGATTTGCCTTCTTTTCTTAAAACTTAAACAGATACCTTCCTGAAGGCATGCAGTGCTCCTGTGGACCTGACTACTACACTCTGGCTCCAGGCTTCAACAATGAAACATTCGTCATGTACATGTTTACTGTCCACTTCTTCACTCCCGTTTTCCTAATTTTCTTCTCTTACGGAAGCCTTGTCCTGACAGTCAAAGCCGTAAGTGAAGTGTTTTAAATGTTTTCCTTAAAGTAAAAACGTTTGAGAAATACAACTGTCATTTTCATTTTAGAATTCTGCAAAACCACGTGTGCTGTGAATCCTAATGATGATTTTCTGATCACAAAAACATTAGGCTGCAGCCCAGCAGCAGGAGTCAGAGTCCACCCAGAAGGCTGAGAGGGAAGTGACACGCATGTGCCTCCTGATGGTCTTTGGATTCCTGGTAGCTTGGGTCCCATATGCCTCTTTCGCTGGTTGGATCTTCTTGAACAAGGGAGCTGCCTTCAGCGCCCTGACAGCAGCTATTCCCGCCTTCTTTGCAAAGAGCTCAGCCCTGTACAACCCTGTTATCTACGTGCTGTTGAACAAACAGGTGGGCTGAATATATTAAATATTCCCTAGTCCAGTTTCTAAAATCTGCTTTTTCATCTTTGCTCAATCCTAAACCATGCATTTGTTTTTCTTTGATCTCTTTTTCAGTTCCGTAACTGCATGCTGAGCACCATTGGAATGGGCGGCATGGTGGAGGATGAGACCTCAGTCTCTGCCAGCAAGACAGAAGTGTCCTCTGTGTCTTAAATGTAGAGACATTTTCATACACCTGGACATGTTCATTTATTTTTTTCTTTGGTCGGGAATAATTCCTGGATGTGGACTGAGTAAAGTTCAGGGACGTCTGGACTACTTGACCAGTGATGAACAGCTCCAGCGACAAACTCATGAACTGCATTTTCTCATCTTTTCTTTGAAGAATGTTGGAAAGTGTTTGTCATGTCCTTTGTCAATCTGAATTCAAAATCATTGCAAATAATGGTAAGATCTGTGAACTAATGTATTTGGATGCTCACATTGACTCCCACTGCTGTCAGAGGAACAGCTGTCACTGTATCGTTTAAGCTATTTGGAACCATTGAATTTACATAACATCCTTAAAGAACATTTGGTTTGAATGCAGCAATATTTTTGTCTCTAACATCAGTGGGAACACATTTTGTACTGTATTTTCAAAATGAGCAACAATATACAATGTAAAACTGTTGTCACTTGCTGAATTGGTCATCATGAATTGTAAACATTGTATATATAAAAATGAACATAGATAGATAAATAAATGCATGCATAAAAAAATCTTGTCCTATTGAGTGAATTTTGAAAAAGGAAGACATGAAAACTGGCATAATCTAATAGATCTCTTATAATTTATATATAAGAGTCGATAAATGGGTTTTATAAAACACACACAAGCTTGTGTTTCTCTTTAAGAGCTAATCTGCCTGATCAAATGTGTTTTATTTAGTTTCAGCTAGGCCTAATACATGCCTCTTTATCAGGCCTGTGATAGGTGTCAAATCGGAGTCTAGTTCATGTCATCAGTGTTACCGGATCAAGCCAAAAAACACAACACAGAATGTGCTTAAGCTTGTTTAGGTTAATCCAATTTCCAAGACAAATATCAGGGATAATGTCTCCAGACTGTTGCAAGTCTTATTGGCCTTTCATTCATGGGCTCTTGAAAGTTGACACTTTAAATAGTTGTATGTTGCATGTAGAAGCTTAATCAGTCTAAAAATTATAACGGACAACATGAGCTTACATGGGGTTAGTGGAAATGTATTTGATAACAATTTCTAAGAAAGTATGCATATAAAATAGTGGGAGGATGTGACAGGACAGAAACAAGGTTAAGAAAAGTACGAGGTGGAAGAGATTATAGCATTGGAAGTCAAATTCAATCAATCAAATTGTACTATGTACAGTATATGAATATCACATATTACACATTTGTCTCACGGGGCTTCACACTGTATGCAGCATAGGACAACCTCTACCATTTGACCCCTAGAACGGACAAGAAAAAACTCCCAAAGAAACCCCACAATTAGAGCAAAAATGGAAGAACCCTCCAGGGGAGCAACAGAAGAGGGAGGGATGTCGAGGGATGTTGTAAAAAAGCAGGAATTAAAAAGGTACTTGCAAGGTAAACCTGCAAGAGAAAAAGCCTTTGAGCTCCATACTGTTTCAGAAATAATCCTTGATGTGGTTTTGAACATGATATGGCGTTTAATCACGGCAGCATTTAGAGATAAGATAAGATAGTACTTTATTGATCCCAATTTGGGAAATTGTTTTTGTTACAGCAGCATAAAAGACAAGGCATTTTACAATAAAACAAAACTACAAAATAAACAAGAAGAATAGAAAGAAAAAGAAATAGAAAATATACATGCAGATATTATATATACAAATATATATATATATATTCAAAATATATGACATGGAATATTGAACAGATTATATATGTGTAAAATGTACAGCAAGGTTTTATTCCAAGAGAAACTATGGAGCAGAGAGTTCTCTTCCAGCCAGAGGTGATTTATTGTACAGTGTTATTGCAGTGGGCAGGAATGTGTTCATGTATTGGTCCTTGTGACAGCGGAGCTGCAGCAGTCTGTTGGAGAAGGAGCTCCGCTGACTGTCCAGCTGCAGGTGGAGAGGATGGGTGGGGTTACTGCACTGCTATGACCAACCGACCGGGTCACCACTTTATTTGAAGGGGCACAATCATGATGAAGTAATGACAAAGTCATGCTTAGTTAATCATGATTACAACACTTTGAATTGCTGTGACTGCTCAGTTGTTTGGCCTGTCACTTTAATTGCAGATCTATATGAAGAATACATGAACAACATTAATAACTCAGAAGTCATGATGATTGAGATACCTTAGTTGATGCATTAATTAAGGTATTGTTCCTGCATTAAGTCATACATGAGATACCATTAGTACCTGTACATCACTGATAGTCCATGAGTACTACATGAATGAATTCATGCTTTTTCATGCATTAAGTCATGCATGAATTCATGATGATTTATGTACCCTTACCGTAAAGTGTTACCGAATCAGCACTTCTCTAAGAGGGCTGAAACGGAGAGATATGAGGCATGGCTAGAATTGGTGATCTGTTTGGTATTTTGAGCAAAACACTTCATAGACATGTTTTTTATATATTTGTATATATCTGAGACCTATAATATATGCCTAAAATAGTATAATAGGAGACCTTTAATGAACATAATTAGACTCAATAAAAGGAAATAATATGAGGAAATAATATTTGTGACTATACGAGATTGTGTATTTGGGACATTTTGGTTTTGCCGCAATAAGAATTGCCCGGGAAACACAGGAAACACAGGAAACACAGGAATCCCAGGATCCTATCAATTAAAATGTACCATGTAGGATCCTGGGTTTCCTGCGTTTTTATACAATAATTATGCTTTAGTAGACACACAGTTATTCATCATAAACATCTTGTTTTGCCTCTTAAGGCCATCTCACCTGCTGGGTCATTAATCAGTTTCTCTTGACCTGGCATCAGGCCGTGCTTCACAATAACTTACCCATTCATGCACAGAAACTCACATACAGTAGTCAGTCATTGACAATATGATTACGACATGCAGAAAGGAGGGGCTGGGGATCAAATGTTGGTGAACAACCCGCCTCTTCTGGATAAATTGACACCTTTATGCCTGAAAAAAACATGTCAGATGTCCATCAAAAGCAGCTTCTCTATAAATGTGAGGTATAACATGAGCCTCACAGTCACAGAATCACACTTCTCTATATGATAGTCTTCTTAAGTAGTTGCAAATGGGCAGGTCAGATGTTTGCTAACTGGTTGATATGCTGCATCTGACTCGGTCAGACAAGAAAAAAGGCTGCTGCGATTTAGTTTAAATGTGGGTAATACCTTAATCAAACAAAGTACAGTAATTTGTCATATCCTGCATTATTGCCTTGAGAAAGTGTTTTTTTTTTCTGCACCTATCCTGCAAGTTTTTAACTTCAAATGATTAATTTGAGAGTCAAGCAGGTGGTCAAAACTCTGACTTAGAGTTGGATACACAGCTGGTCTGGTTTCCTCGTACTGTAGGCGCACTAATACCAATTTAAATAAAAGGGTTAAGATCTTGAGTGAGTCGTTTGAGGTAATCCCTTTAAAGAGTGCCCAGTCGTTGTTGAGGAGAGTGAGCTAATTTAATTAGAGATGGTCCAATTACCTGATTTAACTTTAAGGATAACCCTTGGCAACTTGTGGACAGTTTGTGAATTTAAATTGCACGTTTTAATGTCCTCACAGACAGAAATGTACACGCATGCATTATTTAGTGTACACTTTCATAAGGTGTTGCAATTATTTTTGCTAAATGCATAGACACAAATGTTTTCCGCTGAATTGAGAATGTATATTATCATATATTATTATAAGTTACACCTTGTTTGTGTTTTTAGAGCAATGTGAGGTATAGGCTACATGATTAGGTATAGTGATGTAAATCTATACACAATAGTATAGAGTATGGAGTTCGGGTTTGCCTTTTTATTCACATTTTGAGTAAACTAGATTAAATGTTATTATATTAAATATTTCACTAATTCGTCTTATGACTTATGGCAGTAATACATCTTCCCTCTTAATGGTAGGTCTATGCTTTTCTAACCGGTAGCCTATGTTATTGTATACATGTGTGTGTTGGTGGATGCAGGGGCGTCATAGGTAGTACCCCTCACTCCAGTGCGCAGTACCTCGACGCCCCTCCTTCTCAACCTCAAGATCGCCCCTCCTTCTCAACCTTTGAGGCACGTGACGACCCGACTCCCGTGTTGTGTACTTACCCAGTCACAAAAGTAACATAGTTTATCTTATATTATGAATATATATATAATTCTGATGGCTGTGGTTATTTAAACATTCCCTGATAAACGTTATTTCAGCTTCAATAAATGAGTGTTAATCCCAGTGTGTTAAGTGTGCAAGTGTAATTTCACCTTCAATTCACGGTTTTCAAAACGTTAGCCACATGCTAATGTTAATCGGAAATTAAGAATTTTCAGAATAAAAGTGTTAAATTAATAGTTAGTGTGAACTTCCGGGTTTTTCAGAATAAACCTGCTTTATATTAAAACCCTGTATTTAATTTAAATTACGTCATATCAACATTGATTTTAATTTCTTACAGCAGGAGAGGTTTTGGGGTTTAGGTTTGGGAGGGAGGGAGGAAGATTAGGATTCGGTAAAAAGGTAGAGAGTGGTTAGGGTTAGGATGGGGGGAAGGGAAGGGTTAGATTGAAGGGAAGGAAGAGAACTGCTACCCCGGAAACAGGATGCAACGCGTCATCAGTGAAGGTCGTCAGGTGCCTCAAAGGTTGAGAAGGAGGGGCCGTCCCGTCACGTGCCTCAAAGGTTGTTGAGAAGGAGGGGCGTTGAGGCTCCGCCCATGTGGAGCTCCCGCCCATCTTGAGGTACTTGCAGTGTGGGGCTTCTCCGTCATAGTGGGAGGACAAGTGGGACTGACTAACCAGGGCCCAGACGGGGGGGTGGGGAGGAGCCTTGAAAGGCATGGAATTAAAAGTTTGTTTTTGTTTGCACTTATTTTTTAGTAGATAGTGTCATAACTAAAATGAAACTAGCTCAGTAATTTCGGTTGAGTGACTAAATTCTGTATCCAAAAACAAAGGGCAAAGGCTGTCCGGGGCCCCTCTCACCCCTCACAAAAGGAGCAAAATGGTTTAGTCCTCCCTGCACTAGTTGTCCTTAAGCCCCGCCTCCCAGCAGCTGCGTCTCAGCTGCTCTCGGCTCTGTCACACGGAGAGGAAACGGGTTGTGTCCGCTACAGTTCTCTATCGCAGTGATTCTCAAACTTTTTTCAATAATGTACCCCCTTTGAAAAAAAAATGCAGCCAAGTACCCCCAGATCAGCGCAAAAACTATTTGTTTGGGAAGAAATGCCTATATAAAGAGGTACAGTACAGCGCTGCACCATCGGTGTCTGATTTATTAAAACAACAACCTTGTAAATGAGAAACACTTTAAATGCTAAATTTCAAATAATAATAATAGATTTATTTTGTTAACGCTTTTACAGGTGCTCAAAGACGCTTTACAGATATAGTGTTTACAATCCATCACTAAATTCATGGAAAAACAATTTTAACATCATGTTATAACACTAAGATGGCATTAGTTGCATTGAACTGATCTTTTTAATAAGTTGTATTTACAATTTAGTGAGAAACACGGGCTTGTGCTTCACTGAGAATCTTTGTTATTCTCAGTGACAGGAAGGCCACTGCAGTTATTACACTTCACGTTTTGAAATATGTTTAACTGTTAATATAAAACCCACACTGCTCAAAATTCGTTACTTTTCCTAAACTTCTTCTTTTTTTTTTCTTAACATAAAATAAATCTCACGTACCCCCTGCAGTACTCCAACGTACCCCTAGGGATCCGCGTACCCCCATTTGAGAACCACTGCTCGATCGTATAGACCAGGGGTTTTCAAAGTGTGGGAAGGTGAGCCCCCCTCTCCCAATTATTATTGCTATTATTATTATTATTATTATTGTTGTTGTTGTTGCTATAATGCAGGGGTATTTAATTGCATTTCAAAGAGGTCCAGTAAGAGAAATGTCATTAAATGCTCTGTTTTCGCTGTCTACCTTTCTCTTTTTTGAGCATGCCATTTGAAATTACTCCGACTGTTTCTCTCTACTTGCCTCGTCTCTGTGTGTGTTTGAATCTATCGTGCTGACTCACTGACTGCAACGATTTGATTGGCTGAGTAGCATCACCTCATTAAAACGTTAAACAGCAACTTTTTTACACCTTTTTATCTTTATGTTTTAAATGTTTTTTTAAAAACATTTTTAACATTTTCAACATTGTGGATAAATCCATATATGCTCCCGGCAACACACTGACCGTCAACTTTGCCTCCTTATTACACTCACCCAGGGGCGGATCTAGAAACATATTCAAGGGGTGGCAAGAGGGTGGCAGGAGATTTTGAGGGGTGGCATCCCCTGGCAGAAGTATATGCTGATTTAATCGCAGTCATATTCAAAATATGATTCGAAAATAAATATTCAATGTTACAGTAACTTGGAAAGCCACAATATTAATAATTTAACTCAATAACATTAGGTGACATTATTGTGGAACATCAGTAAAGTCTTAAATGGAGATATATAAGGTGGCAGACATAATTGAATGAATTTTAACTGAACAAGGACTGGACTACTGCAATAAATACATGAATTAACTGTCTCATCAATGTTTGTCTGAATTAATATGATAATATTAACTATCATATCATTCCTATCAGCTGTCAATCACTCTTATGATCCACATATTCAGTGTTATTATTAAATAAACTATTTGTGGAGGAGTTAATGATGAATGTTCCTCAAGATGCTTGCACACCCTCATACGTATATCAAAATTCAAAAGAATCAAAATAACAGTTCAGCGCCCCACATCTTCATTGCAAACAGTTACAACCTTGACTTTACATCAGAAAGAACAAACATTAAACCAAACATTAAACTAACTGCATCAGTGGTTAAAACAACGTGTATTCAGCTAAAACATATACATTGCTGCAGTAATTATCCAGTGGAAAGTCCTTAGCCTACTTAAATCAAATTGGTTACTTTTTTTGGGCTGGGTAATGTAGTTTTTACACACCGTCTTATTTGACTTTCTCAGGACTTACAACTGTTTTTTGGAGGCAGACCCCCTCAAAGAAAAAAATATATACATTGACACACGTAAGGTCATCATCTTAACAGTTTTTTAGAAAACTAAGATGGTATTTCTTTTTGTTTTGTCTTATACCGTGGGAATGGTAAACACTTAAATAAACATGAAAAATGTTCTCTTAAAGGTCCCATGTCATGGCCATTTCCACTGATCATAATTCCATTGTTGAGGTCTACTAGAATAGATTCATATTGTGCAATTTTCCAAACTCACCTTGGTTTCTCATACAGCATCTCTGTAAACTACGTGTATTCACTGAATTTCACTCTCTGCCTTTAACGGCTCGTTGTAGCTCCAATAGCTGCAGCCCCCACCCTCCCTGTGAGCACAGTGTGCTCTGATTGGTCGGAACGTTGCGAATCGCACTGAGCTCCGTGGAGGTGTGGTTTCCTTGTTTAGCTATGCACAGTGAAACACATCCAAACTCATCCTGAGCACACACAAAGTCACAGCCGAAGTAAAAACAATAAGTGTGGCTTGAGTAAGAAAAGGGTTGATAAACACTGTGAGAATGGGTCTGCAGAGAGAATTTTGCCGCGATCCCAACTGCCTGTTATCAGCCTGCAGCCAGGGAGGAGAAATCAGCAGAGCTTCCTGCACTGAGTGTGTGTGTGAGGAAGTCCGTGGATTGGTCAATTTGGACCAATCAGCGGGGGCTTAACGTAACGGCTCTGCGGACGTAACGTAACGGCTCCACGGATTGGCATGACATCATGAGGTACCTGGAAGAATCAATGGACAGTGACGTATCTCCAACGAGGCATTTTGTCGAGGTATTTTCTGTGTTAGAGTTTTACTCGCTACAGGGTGTACTTTGAGGGTTTTGACTCTGCAGACCATTTACATGCATAAAAACCTTCATAACACACAAGGGGACGGGTAATAAACGGAAAAGCATGACATGGGACCTTTAAGCATGATACTCCAAGCAGACCTAATTTAACCATAGTAAAGTAATTGTTAACTACAGATGTACATACGTATGTTGAGGAAAGAGGGTTGAAATGTGCACAGATTATTATTACTTATATTATTACTATTTATACTTTAGTTCTACTTAAGTTCATTAATACTTTGGTTAATGACTTCCCTTATAACCGCTTCAGATTCATGTGTACAGTTGTTGGCTCAGTCATTTGTAAATACATTTTAAAAGATGCATTAGAGACATGGATCACAGAGGCCCACAGAGATAGCTTATAGGGCCCAGAGTTTTGTGCTACGCCACTGAGTGGATGTAGTTCTTCTAAATTATATATATATATAAATAACTTAATATATATTCACAATTGATGTGCATGTAAAATTAGAAATAACCAATATGGTGAAGAGTATTCATTTTGACCAAACTACTGCTGTTTTGCATTGAGGGCATTTAAAGTAATTGAAATAAAGTACATATATTTTTGTTCTTTTTATCAAACACTGTTGATTGAGATGAGAAAGTGATCGCTGAATCATGGCTGATTAAAAAAAACAAAAAAACAGCCATGTAAAGTATACTAATGCCACGATGTAGAAACAGAAACCATCTGTCACCCAGCTTTCATAAGTATGCCAACTCCCACAAGCGGGATTTCCAGACCAAGGCGCTTGTGTTTATCTGATAAGCATCCACAAATTGTCACTAGCAAGCTGTTAAACCGGAGGGGTTTGGTCCTATCTAATCTACAATCCTCACAAATTGGATTCACACCTTGTACGTAATTCAGAGGTGTTAAGCAGGTGGTCTGGGAGTCAGGATGCACATTAGAAGTGACACCTGTCACCTTTAATTTAGGTCAACAAGTGTTTACAGCAGCCACACACTGCCTTTGAAGTTCAAAGACCTAAGGTTGCCTCCGAAGGCAGAGACTGAAGGTCAAATATAGTCAACCATGATTTTTGATGATGAGATTTGTCTTTACAGGGAGCACTATAAGTGCATCTAATAAATCCCAATAATATATAATTGAGTTATTATTGAATTATTGATACAAAAATGTGAACATCACTTTAATGCTATAACTACCACTAACTATTTCTCACAATTGCTTACTACAAAGCTTGTGAAATCACCCTCAAGGGATCAATAATGTATTCTTTTCAACTTTTTATAATTAAAGAATGTTTAATTTCATTACAAACACAACAACAAATATACATTAAAACAGACACAACATGTATATATATATATATATATATATATATATATATAAACATTTCAACATGTAATGTAGCTACTTGCATCCACATCGTTTTTCCCAATAGTTTCCAAAACATGTTTTCTGTATAATGGTATTTAAACTTTGCCAAGCCACACTACATTGTTCAATAATGTGTTTAAATAGTCCTGAAAACCTCTATCTTTAATAGAGCGGATAAAGGCAAAAGCTTTTCCTTGTTCAGATACCCACCCTGCCACCTGTGGCCAAAAGGATGCAACAACCATACAATAATACATGTAAAATGTTCTCCTCTGCTTCAGGCACTAAAAATACAGAAATAGTACACATCAAAGTTGACTTTACAATGTGCCAATTGTTTATAATGCAGAAGTGACAAACATCAATAAAGCTGGGTTTTTATCCATAATAATATATCAGTTTATTTGTTGATGACATTTTCTATAAAACCACTTGGTGAGTAACTAATGCTGTGTGAAACAAATCAGAACATGGAAAATCTTATTAAATGATATGTGTTGGTTTGTTATACACACAAAGGCCCATCCACACCCACCCACCTGAGGTTCAATAAACAATGAAACAGCAAGCCAAGTATTCTTCAATCATCAAAACTACAACAGCAATTATTCTTAAAATGTTCATTAAAATATAGCTTTTACATGGTTGAAAGAGTTGTTTTAAGTTTATGTGGGACATCTGAAACCAAAAACATGTGAGACCTGAGCTCTAAATGAGATGTATACGGAAGCTTTGAGATACTCATAAGCCCAATGCAGGGGAGATGTCTAAAGCCTAGATCAAAAAGGTGCTTGCCTCGTGCGTAAGGTCACATTGAAAGGTAATTGGGATTAGCTTTCTGCTTCACAGCTATGCAAGTACTTAACACACTCCTGTGCAGGTTAAGTGTGGAAACTGTAACAGGAAGTTCTGTACCTGTGCCAAACAGAAACACTAGCGAATCTGTTCGTAGGTCAGGAAAACACATTATGTGACTGGCCTGGAACAAATTGTACAACATTAGTGTCAATCAATGAACACAAACATATGTTACCAAGCACACTGATTGCATGGTGTGTATTTGTTATTCTGCAAATACTTCTATGTGAGTCTTCTGCATTGACTGTAGAGCTTTAAAGTTAACTTGATTGCACTTATTTGTAGTGAAATGCCTAAATCTTGTATCTTTTAAAACAGTATCTGAAAATGTACATGGAGTGTTTTGTGTTAGAATTTCTGTGGAAGAAAGCTAAAAGTACAATATGAAGCTAGTTTCAGAATAATGAAACACTGTCAATAAAGTTGTACAGAAACATACATTCAAAGAGACAGGGGCCGTTTCTCAATCGCGAGTACACATGCTGCAGAGCAACTATTTCAAGTATACTACGTCATAGAGTGGCGCAGAATGCTGGGCATTTAACATGAATTTAAACGATTTAAACAGTCCTTTGGCGCCACTCGATGACGTAGTATACTTGAAGTAGTCGCTCTGCAGCAGTTTTACTCGCGATTGAGAAACGGCCAGGGATTCAAATGTGTGGAGGATATTGGGTTGAAAGGGAAGTTAATATGACACAAAATGTATGGAATACTCCCTGAAGAGTAGGCACTATAAAACCCTCTAAAACACTAGTAAAAAGACAGAGACTGAATACAGAAATAGTCACCAATTGGAACTTCAAAACATTTTTAAAGTAAGATAATGGTTGTTTGGTTTGATAGATGTTGATTGTTGTTGTTTTTCCTTCACATGACAGTAACATAAAATAGGGTAAAAGGCCTAGGACGCTAAAAGATCAAGGCAGATACCCGCTTGATAGACAGGAACACAGGAAGACTATGAGCCTATAATACAGTTCTTGGATGAAATTGTGTTTGAATATTAAAAACATGGATTTACTGCTAAACTCCTGCTAGGGTTTTGTTACAGAGGGATGTACATTAAAACAGGTGAATACTTTAGCATGCTGATGACATACTCGAGATCTGTGCTCTTTCTAATCTTTGACCTCCAGAGTGGCTCAGATACTCGTGTGCGCCAGAGGATTAACATGTAATTCTCCTCCACCAACAAACGCATAGACATTACATCCAATAATACCAAAACCAACCAAATACACTTTCTAAAAGTATTTCCATATTGGTACATGTTGTTGTTGTTGCAGTGATGCATTTTCAAATGAATCAGTTCTAACTGGTCTGCTGTTTGCCTTATATTTTGTCCATGAGTATAGTTTATACAAGGACGACTATTTGCATTACTGAAGCGCCTTCATGTGGTCAGTTTTATACTCCTCAGCACAGTGTTAATCTCAGCAAATAGTGGTGCACACATGATAGTATATTAGTTAACCTTAATTCACTTAAAACTAATGCAAAAGCCCTGCATTAACAGTAAGTAAGTGTACACGATATAAACACGTATTATGTATTTACAACTAATAATAGTGTGCACACGCAGGCAAAGGTAAATGCAATGAACCAAGACTGAATGTTTGCATGTGTTGCTGAAACCTCTCTGGTGGTTAATTTGATATAGCTCATGGTTCAATAAAAGCATATTAAATTATGTTTATTTTTGTTCTGTTGTATAAGGTGTAAAAGCATTATTGTTGTTACTATGTTTGTCACTCAACATGTATTCATGTTGGTTATTGGTTTTACAAGTAAACACATATACATGACCAGTTAATAAAGGTCCTATGGCCATCCTAGACCGTCTCATGTGAAAGTAATTAAAATAAAATAAACATCAGCACCACCTGGCGGCCAAACCATGGAATAGAAGATGACCTGTGTGATCTGTGTCAGATCTGTTATTCTTAGTATTTAGAGGTGGACGCTCAGAAACTCATAAAGTTGTTGTTATATAATGTATTTATAATGTACACTATACTTAAAAATGTCTAGGTACATAATTTGAGTTTTAGGAAAATTACACTTTTTGAAATATGGTGTGTTGAGGGTATAGTGGGAAAGAACAAGTGGCATGATGAGGAACAGATTATGGCAATGAACTACTCACTTTTTATGTTTTACTTATTTTAGTAATTAGAAAGGTAAATCTACTGGTGTAAACATAAAATCCGGCAACAAGTTAAATGACATTGAAATGGGAGCCCTTTGGTGATCTTGTGTTTTCAATGTAAGACTTTTTCAACTTTAATCATTTGTAATGTAAAATATGACATGTCGGATACCCTCTATGCAAACACCTGATCATCTGATAGGGCAATAGAGTGAAGAAATTCACTGTGGACTGTAGGTTTTTCTAGTTGTGGGGCTTTTTTCATTTGACTTCTGAGCCTTAAGCCCTTCTTTGTGTTTATTGTAAATATAGAAAATAGAGAAACTCTCAAGCAAAGATTGGGGTATAATAATGCATTACCTTTTATTTATCAGGATTCTTTTTTTAAATCTGTTTGCAAAGGAATTAGTTGTGATGATAACAATTTAAAATAAAATCCCACATATAACCTACTTGCACTGTAATTACAGTGTGAAAGGGTTGTACTGAGGCTTTATGTTACTCTGTAATTTGATTGAGAAAAGCTCTGAACATGCAATGTGTTGAATTACAGCCTGTAGACCAAGTTTCACCCTCGGTTTCAGGTGTTTAAGGCACACAGGTGTGGTTTGTTATGCTGCATTACAACGATGCATTGTAAAGTGTTATGCTCACCTTACAGTACATTTGCAGTTATTACAGTTTTAAGTAAGTTTATCAGTAATTTACATACAGTCACATTTATTAAAACGCTCTCTTTGGCTTCTTCTGGTTTGTTCCTGAAAAGCCATATAGTGTGTGAATCTTTTAATTACGTATTAAACACTCAAAAACTAGCATTCAAATCAAAAACTATTTAATAGAGTTTTAGTATTTAGTATCAATAAATTAAATGAGTTAAAAAAACATCTGTGACATAAATTCTGAAATATATTCTCTACACACACGCTACAGAAATGTGTTGAATAGGTACATTCACAGCCTGAAGAGAGACTCTACAACACTGTAATATGTTGGCATGACTCCTGATTTGTGGCAGAACATGGCTGACTTGTCAACGGTTTAGGATCCACACTCATCAGGATTATTGTTTAATTTCAGTACGTTATTCATGCAGTGTAGATGATGGAGTACCTCTGATTCGTTTCCCCTTTGTCGTCTGAACTTTCTGATTGGCTCAGTGTGTACAAGCCTGTGAAAGTCTGAAAGGCTTCTTTATTTAATGCCTTCTTTAACGTTTCAGTAGGTAAGTACTTAGCTGGAGTGCACAGAACTGTCAGTCTCTGGGGAGAAATAAATTACAGTTTACCATTAAAGTCTAAAGTATGTTAACTTTGGTAGAATAATAATTATAAAAGTATAATCACGTAAACTCATAAGAAAGAAAAAAGGCCAGTTAGGGCAAGGCATGTTATGGGTACAAAATAAAAACAAATACAATATAATACAATACATTACTTGTGACTTATTGCTGACATTTTTTCATAACAAAATCAAATAGAAACATCTAGCTTTTTGACTTTTTTCCCAAACCACCACATTTGAACAATATGTGAACGCTATTAAAGGTAGGGTATGTACGTTTGAGAAACCGGCTCGAGATCGCTAGAATTTGAAAATACACGACCGGAGAAAATCTGCCACTTCCTTATAGAGACCCTCCTCCAACACACACGAACGCGCACATGACCAATGAGGGCACGAGATAAGTATGTGCACAGATGGAAGGCTGACAGGCAGGTAGGCCATCCAGTTATTTTAGCCGGGCCGGCTAAAATGATTGGTCATGCTTTTTACAGCACTACGGCTTCCACAGATGAGATTTTTTTATGGATTTTTTGTCAAAGCACTTAAGATATTCATTTTTATCGGGATGTTAAGAGCATTCCATGGAATATAACAAAAAGTGCATCTCGAGCCGGTTTCTCAAACGTACATACCCTACCTTTAAGTGAATAGTCACTAAATAGCAACTATAAGTTTGGGGCCTTCAACACAACTTATTTATCTACATGAATTTCACAAGTGGTGAGATTCAGCTCCACATTTTCCCAGATTCCCTTTCTTTCATGCAGTAAAACCATATCAGCACCATCACAGGAGTCCTATTTTTGCCAGAACCTACTATTACTAATATTCTTTAAGCAGAACGAGTCTAAGCCAGATGTCATCGATAAGTACAATATAGTTTCTATGTCAATGTAAGGATAAAAATCGTTCCTCCATTAATCCAATTACTTAGTTACAGGGCCAGGGTCCGAGGGGTGGCCTGGGATGGCAAGGGCCGCCCCCGAAATGATCATGTTACAGACTCAAAGTGAATGTTTTCAAAACTAATCCATACTTCATGTCAATTGGTTTTTATTTTAAAACTATTGTCTGATAAGTAACAGTAACATGACAGTAACGACGTGTGACAGTACCTGTCTCAGTGATCCTGGAGTGACACTCATAGCGTACAGCATCCACAGAGGAACCATGAGCGTTGAAGAGAGCGTAAAGAATCCTCCAATAGTGTAGCCCCACCAGGGGTATTCATAAGTGTTGTTGAATTTCAGCGGAGTATATTTGACCAAGGAGAAGATAAATGTGCACTTAAAAAAAACACAAGGCGAAAGAAGAGAAGGTAAAAAAACATAAAATAAATGTTCGCACAGCAATTAAAATTCACAGTTGCCTATTGTTTATTTTACTTATTTTAAAACCTACAATGGAAACTGAGGTTCCTATTATTCAGAAGCTGGTGAATACACAGAGGCCCATGTATTTTGAACATTTATTCATGATGTAACTCATGTTTTGGTTTTCTTTCAGATTAATCTCAGAGTATAGACATTTGAAGTACAGGAATATGTCGTCTCTTTAGCAGATGGTGACAGTTAAAGAGAACATATCTAAGATTTATTTAGATAGTCTTATAATTAAATATTTCATTAGGAAACACAAGCCAGTGATGACAGAGATTACTTGAGCATTTAATTCAAACTGACATCAAAAGTCTTGAGTTGCAACTTGCAATACAGTATACCCCATCTAAAACTGGCCTCCATCTGGTCATGCACTGCTTTTAGGACAGAAGCCTCTGGCAGCTGTCAAATACATTTGCTTGTTAGTAAAGCATGAACATATTACAAGGCAGGCATTCCCTCATCTCCAATACTTACTACACAGATAGCTGGTGTGAAGTATTGCCAACAATATTTCATGTAGGACCATGGCCGATATCCAATCATGTCCTTTATATTATCATAGTGGCGATCTGCACCTGATAAAAAATATATAGAAATGTTACTCATGTTGGATCAGTGTATATAACGCCCCTCAAATTTATTTGACATAGTTGGTTTGATAGGAAACTGTGGCATCCCAACTTCTATGAAACATCAGTTGAAAAAAACCAGAGTTTCCAAAACATAAGGCCTGTGGGCTGTGGACCCCCTGAAATGAATCAATGACTATGTTGTTACAAAGAGGTTAACCACACCAGTAATGTTTTCCTATGCAATTTATTTTCTCCTTCCTAAACTCTCACTGTCTTTCAACCCCTCCTTACGCCTAGGTGTGGAACGACTGGATTAATAACTACTTGTCTGTAAAACATGAGATTATAAAAGTGCGATCCAACAGTGTGAGTTAAATGTTGTCCTTACCATAAACCCATCCAATACAGACAGACTGAAGAACAGCAAAAAGCAGGAGGGTCATCCCACTGCAGGCGTAGTAGTCAAACAGTTGAAAAATATAAAGGCCTCCCTGCAAAAGATAAGAGAGTCCTTCAGTGAAAGGCAAAGCGGGTGGTTATTGCATCATTCAAACTTTGTGTTTGTCTAATATGTTATTGTATTAGTATTTACCACATACAGCAGAAAACAACCCTTCATTATCCTCTGTTCACAGATCATGGATACAAACGGTTTCATTTATGTTATCTGCTCTTTTATTTATTGTCTACACACCTTCACACTTGCAACTCCATTTATACAGTTATGTAAAGTAGATGTAGCGTTAATTTATTCAGGGAATCAAGATGAAAAAGTTTTCACCACTCACCTCCGTCACCATCAGAAGGCCAATGAAGAAACTTCCAACAGAAATACCGAGAAGGAGAAGTTTACGACGACAGTTGTTTTGAAAGAAGTCTGGATACATGTCGGAGATGGTAGTGACCAATGCTTCTTGACATACGAACTAAGGTAAATAAGATATATGTATTAACACAAAAACATGTATTATAGTGTTTGAATCTCATTATTGAAAAAGATCTTTGTAATCCTACCTCACTATCTAATCCTAAGAAGATGATCATAACGAAGAAGAAAATAGCCCAGAGCTGGGGAAGTGGCATCAGGGCCACAGCCCGAGGATAAGCAATGAATGCCAACCCTGGACCTACACAGTGCATGGAAAAAAGGCATATTTTCATAAATAATCTAAACAGTAACAATCTGAGTTTCTGTCAAGAGTCATCCATACCTGATTCAGCCACCATCGATATATCCACACCTTGCTCCTTTGCCATAAAACCGAGCACAGAAAAGATGGCAAAGCCAGCCACAAAGCTGGTTAAACTGTTTAAAAGGCACAGGTAGACACAGTCTCTATGGAGGAAATATGAAAACATTAGTAAACCTGCTCTAAAGGTCTAAACTGCAGTAGGAGCTGAATTACATTTTGAATTGAATGGACAGTGCAGATGAGAGAAATGCATACCTGTAGCAGTTGTTACTGTACTTGTTGTAACTTCCTAAAGATGTCAGAACACCTGTGCAAACTCCATAGGAATAGAAGACTTGGCTACCAGCATCCATCCATACCTAAAGGATATGGATTAGTTTGAAAAGATGCAAGAATGCAGAATCTTCTAAATGTTCACTGTGTACAGTGTAGTGTAATTTAATTGTTGCAAAATGTCTCTCTTGCACTACAATATATGCTCATAGATACTTCTAAAGTTAAGTTAGTCATTCAAAAAAGGGACTAGTAGTTGTTGTGGCTGTGACTAATTTAGCTTTTAGCAGACTCTCCGTCTTGTTTGTGATCATATTCAGACATTGAAGCACTTGGTTAAGGTCAGGGAGAGGTCGTACCTCTGGATCAGCGAGGCGGGATGGGTCTGGGTAGAGGTAGAACACGATTCCTTCTTTGGCCCCTGGTAATGTGAGACCACGTACAAGCAGCACCACCAGCATTACATATGGAAATGTGGCAGTGAAGTAGACCACCTGAGACAGAACCAACTTAAGTTTTAACCAAGTCTGTTACTTTTAAATATTACATATTTTAAGAACAGGCTATAAATGAGATCAGACATTAAAGATTTAATTTTAAGATTGTACTGTACCTTTCCTGTGGACTTCACTCCATTCCAGACACAGAAATAACACAACACCCAGGCAAGAAGTAGACAGAGGGCCAGGTCCCATCTGACATTACCGATTTCATCAATTCCCCTGGACAGGCCTAAGATTCTCCTCCTGTAACAAAGTGTATTCATAAAAATAAAGAACACAATTGCCCTTTTATGATGTTTTTATTTATGCTACTTACTCCCAAAACTCTACAACGGAAGACGTGCTTTGTCCTAACTGGTGCAGAGAGGATGTTTGATTGTGACCATGCTCAAAACAGGCATCTTAAAATGAAGGAATAAGATGGATTGTGAAAACTGATAAAGGAAGTAGATTATTTACACAGTTGTATGTGTCATATCTGGAAATAAACTTGTGATACCTGTGTTCCAGCTGTTTTGACAGCTCGCCCATGGAAGCTCAGATGTGAAGGATGAAAACAGGTAGAGAAACGCCCAAGCCAGGATGATTATGTAATACACCCCAGTGTACAAAACAACCACCTGACTTCCATAACCTAAGCCTGCAGAGAGAGACGTGTTATTGTGATATCATGAAAAATCACTCAAGTAAAAATAAGAGGTAGGTGTACTGTACAATATTTCCAATGTTTTCTAATTCATATTTTTTAAATTTGAATAGAAAATCAATTATTGCACTTTTGAATTCAATCTATTTGTTTAAGTAAGATGTTGCATTCTAATAAAGTATCAATTCACTTTATCCAGTCTTGAAGACAAGAAAAACAATGTCCTTCAAACTGCATTCATATGCAACAATATTCATTAGAAGTTAGTCATTATGCTGTTGCTTTTATTATTCTCAAAGCTAATAAAATCTCGCTACAAACATAATGAAGACTTGTACCTTCAAAAAGAGGGCATATTTTCCTCCAACATGTTATTCCACCCTGACTGGTGTACTGGCCCAGAGATGTCTCCAGGAAGAAGAGTGGGATGCCACAGGTGAACAAGAACAAAACATAAGGTATGAAGAAAACCCCTTTAAAATAAAAATGAGATATCGTTGTTAAAGTATTGAAACAATTTCATTCTTTTGAGAACATTCAATAATGATGTTGTGAGAAGACACTTCAGAAATCATAGTAACTTTATAAAAGTACTGACAGAGTTGTAGGATTTTACCGCAGCACTTTAATTACATTCTGACAAACCAATTATTAACTGAATTTAGTCATAATCCCTTCCAAGGCAGGCTACAACATAATATTTGCACATGATGCACACCTGGCCAGAACAATAAAGATTTACCTCCTCCATTTTTGTAGCAAAGGTAAGGAAACCTCCAGACGTTTCCCAGACCAACAATGTGACCGGCCACTGCCAGGATGAACTCAATCTTGCTGTCCCACTGTTCTCTCTCCCGAGGTTTGGATTGGGTTGGGTCTGGTTTGGTCCCAAGGGTCATCAGATTTAGTTTTAGCTGTGAGTTTTGCGATTGGTCCATTTGAACCTTTTAGTAATCAGGTAATGAATATTAGTAAGAAATGAAGCTGTACTACATTGCAGTAAAAATATGTACATACTAAGGTTTCTCTTTAATAGGCCTACTGTCAGGTTTCACTCAACGTTAATTATTTAGTGAATTGTATATAAAGGCCATGTTAAATAATAGACCTTAAACAAGGCGTTAAATAAGCTGCACCCCACTTGCCACAAAATAAATATTCTATTTAAATATATATATATATATATATATATATATATATATATATATATATAAAATAGGCTCTGTGAGGCTGTAGGCGCATCAGTACAGTTAAAAGCTAACGTGTTACAATGTCAATGTGCACATGGTGAACAGATGCTGCTTACAGATTCTACTTTCTAAATAACCGATGCAAAGATTCCCATGAGCTGAACTTTAATCAAGCATAGTATAACATTTGTCAAATCCAAACCTGAAAGATGAAGACTCTACCCTGAGTAACTGAAGTGTTTCCTCTTCTGACTGAAAGAAAATACCAGCCCCTCTCAAAGAATAAGTTGAGTAAAATGGGTTTTCTGTGAGGAGGGGCCACTGAGACTAATCTAACAATTATTTCCTTGGAAACCAATAGAAACCAATTCAGCATGACACACACACACACACACACACACACACACACACACACACACACACACACACACACACACACACACACACACACACACACACACACACACACACACACACACACACACACACACACACACACACACACAAGGTGTCTCCGCTACCTTGGGGATACAGACTTACAGCACATGCAACACGTATGTTTTCCTCTTGTTGTTGTCGTAGAGCTGGTTCATATATAAAAGTAAACAAAACTTAACAACGCAATTTTTCAGGCATTGTTTAATCTACGAACAACCCAATCTACAAACTGTGTTCATCCAACAATATTAATGAATGGTAATGTATGGTGTTAACGTGTTTGTCTTATTTTAATAATATAATAATATTAAGACTTTCCTTGTATACAAATATACATTTATCCAGTAAAAATGACATTCCACATTGACGTCAACCTGTAACAATCACATGATATGGAATTTAAAAGTTACTAAAACGTACTGTAGACAGCCACTTTAATTCATATACAACTTGTCTTTCTTTATAAAAAAAAAAGAAGCTAAATGGCTTCCAGATTATTCTTTAAATGTTATACAAATATATGTTTGCAAGCATTTAGTCTTGAAGGCTAACTTAAACAGGTTTTTCCCTCTTTGCAAAAGTGTCACTTTGCATAACAACAGGAACAAAAGTATTAGAGCAGAGGATAAGACATCTCGCCTTTCCTAGTCTAATTGTTCTCCAACAATTCCCCTAACTAAGAGATGGGGAACTGGACCTGGGACGTTGTTGCGGCCGGCAAAAGCTGTCAGTGGATCTGGAGGGTCTTTGGTGGATTTTCTGAACAATTTTAGGTAATTTCTGACACACACACATTCAGTCACTTTCAAAAACGCTTGCACACAAAAGAGTAAGAGAGAGAGTGAGTGGAGACTATGACCTGGCCTGGCCTGTACTGCCTCCTTCTGGTGTCTGAAACACCCTAAGGAAGTAAAGTTCAACATTTTTTCTCCAGTTTGCTCAGTGCTCAGTTTAGCATTTCAATCTTTCGGTCGTTGCACAGTGGGTCACCTATTTTTCAATTGATAACTTATTAACATTTATTGACATGTTTTTTTAAAACATTGATTTGATCTTATGAGTTCCGCATGTGTTTAGTTAAGGAGCCATTCAAGGTTTAAAAAACTCTGACTGTTGAAACCCTGACTTCAACCTCAGTCTAATATTTTTGATAAAATGCTAAATCCAAGCCCAATCCAGGGTTTAAGCTCATAACAGTGAGTAAAATGCTTTGACTGAGCATTTTTGCTATAGGCAAGAAGGCAACCAGTGACTGCATCATCCAGACTGCAAATGAGAAAAAAGTTAAAATGATTGAGCTGCAGCCATTGAGCAATCCTGTGGAAAGCCTGTCCAACCTGCTTCAAACTGCTCACCTTTGTCGACTGGGAAGACACTAAAGAGGGGTCTGTTGTATCAGATCAGAGAATAACTCATTTTCAGGTCAGGGACTCATGTTGCAAGCAGTTTAAAAAATACGTGCAACATCTTAGTAGCGTATAACATTGCATTAAATTAGACTTTACATTTGAAGTTGGCAGTGTTCTCAGCAGTGAGATAAACAGCAAGTGAGTTATTATATTTATTGTATTAGCTCTCATTGAGGAGGTATATTACACACTTTCCTTTTTTATATTTGTGCAGAACTCTTTGTCTCACGCAGTTCTCATTTGCCTACATGTCCCTACAGACTTGAGTGATGACTGCCATTTTTGCGGTCTCATAAATGTGTTTGAATTATACACCATAAAATAGGTGCAATGTCAAGTTACTTAGAATTAGTCGACCACATTGCATTGTCTTAATTGTATTCATCTGAACTTTGTGCTTAACAATTAACGTATTATTCCAAAGGCACCACAGACAAGTAATCCTCCTGGAGCTGGCTCCCAACAAGAGCTTTAATGATCTGTTGATGAAGACCAGACCAGAAACACTTTTGCTGGACAAGATGATAAAGAAGGTCAAGCTGTAAAAATGGAGGAGAACTGCAAACTAAAATGATATATTGCAATTGCCATTCTTGTAATTGTTATTTCATGCTGAAATTTACTTTTTTTGCAAAACTCATAAAATAAGTTTTTGGAGTTGGCTCTAAAATAATATGCAGGACTGACAATATAGTATAGTATATTGATACATGAAGATTTCAATCAGGAGAGACGGTTTTGATGTAAGAGTACATATTTATTGGCAGAAATACACATGAATGTAAAGCAGTTTCGGCGATTAGGCCCCGTTGTGCAGGAATATCATTCGGGGATGGGAGAACCGATCCAATGAAATCCCCCGGGGTCTAGACACTAGTGGTGGTGAATGGATAGCTGGGGTCGGTCTGAAGAGGAGTGGCTTAGCTTGACCCTGGATTCCGATGGACGGGAGGTGAAGAGGGGTGGAGGAGGGTTGCGCCGATTCACCTTGAATGAGAGCTGTCAGCAACACACTCACTCCATAATCGTCCAGGAGCGACGTTTGGTTAGGGTCCCGTGGCGTGCAGTTGTGACGCTCCTAGGCTCCTTCAGCTTCATAAAGGGACGCAAATAGCTTTCAACTGATTGCAAGCATAAGGATGCAATCACAGAAAGCCTACCATTAAAAAAATGCAATGAAATTAAACATCTGGCATAATAAAATGTACAGCCGGAAGTTACATTTCAAACCTTATATCCAATGTCAAATGTTGCATGTGGCTCGAGAGAGAAGTGACACACAATTAGGAACATTTTATAATTTGCATCTGTGTTTGTTTTTTCATCCGTCAAATGTGTATGACTTTGCATACGCTTTATTCTCATGAGGAAGACTTTCTCGTTTTTCAGTTTGTGTTTTTCCTCTACTCCAATTTCCTTTTTCCAACAAGTTGTTATGCCTGCACAGCAGAAAAGGCCATTTGTCAGTACCTTGCAAAACGACATATATGACCCAAAAATAGAGAAGAAATGTTGCGGTTGTGTTTAAAAAAAATGCAAAGGGCAGGTAAGGAGAAAACCTTGGTGAAGTTTAAGAAAGCATACTGGATATGAACCACAGTCTGTGGTGTCAGTGTCTGAGAGTTCAAGCTCAACCATACTCCCAAACCTCGACCTTAAAAGAGAGAAACAGATTTTGTGGCTCAACACCAACAATAAGTTACTTGTCAGGGAAACATGCATACAGTAAACAACTGAAGGACATTTTAAGCACTGGAACAAATGTGTTTCTGTTCCTCTGAATCCTTGACGGGCATTCCTGTGTGTCTTACTTTAACCTGTGAAATAAATAGTAATGTATATATATATATATATATATATATATATATACAGTAAACATATAACAGTAAACATATACAGTAAACATATATATATATATATATTGTGGTGACTATTGCCACTCAATATCACCTGGGATTGGCTAAACTGGGTAAACTAATTGGACGCGTGCAATTTCAATGTACTACAACGTTTTTAGCTTTCAATATCTTTTATTTACAAAGAAAAACAGTGTTAACAGACACGGTCAAAAAACTATTGCTGTCCCAGTAACAATCAAACACACCTGTGCCAGGAGATCAGTATATGTTGTTGCCTCATTACGCCATCTAGTGTTCAAAATAACAAAAACATATAAACCATTTTAATGGGTGCAACATATACAGTATACATGTATATACATAAATACTAACAAAAGCATAACAAATCAATTACTAATCCAATACTTCATTGTGATATTAGGTGTATACGAACAGCTTTTAAATGCCATGTCCCTATGTTTATTCTTTCATGTAATTTTCTAACTCAGTGTTAGTTTTAATACATAGCCT
Source organism: Notothenia rossii (assembly GCF_949606895.1). Taxonomy (NCBI): domain Eukaryota; kingdom Metazoa; phylum Chordata; class Actinopteri; order Perciformes; family Nototheniidae; genus Notothenia; species Notothenia rossii. The sequence continues at coordinate 74,953,512 of NC_136903.1, read as the reverse complement.
AACATAACAGTTACCACAAAGTGTACTATGAGCTCTTTCATAGAAAAATGCACTAGTTGTAAAACGAAAAAAAGTTTAGCTTGACTTAATCAGAATCAAACTCATCTTTGTTAGCCAATAATATCTACAGATAAAAAGAATTGTAGTCAAATGTTTTGGTGCTGTCAATGTACGTACAGAAATAAATGATTAAATAGACCTACAGCAAAGAAAAAGTCCAAACGAAAGCTGTACAAAAGTAAACCAAAACATTATTTAAATGTCGAATAGGGAAATGTTTGGAAATGAAATATATGAATAGGTAAAATTAGTTGAATATAAATGTTTGAAAATATAAATTGCAATATGCCTCCATATTTTGTTATTTAAATGATGTAATAGTAAGAAAATTGTGCAATTAAGGTCCATCATCTGTTCATTGGAGTGACAGGCTATGGGGAAAACATATTCTTGTGTATGGTAGTTTTGGCTCAAAGTGACCTTTAGTTAACAATCATTACAAACAATACATACACCAACAACCCATCAGCCTATCGTTACACTTGAAGTGTGTTGTTGCCTCAGCTGTGACGGCAGCTGTGTTTCTTTGAACTCGAATACCACCGTACAGCCTCACTTTGGCGAAGGAAGAACATTCATTAAAAATCTTGTAACTTATACCTTATATTTGAAAGCATCCTTGTGTAACAACAAAAAATAGCACAGATACGGTAAGTGATTTGCTGGTTAACATGGTGACGAATTTAAATATCTTTCCTTCAGGGGTTAGTGGGAGACCAAAACTGAGTAAAAATTGTTGAATGTTGGACTTGAATCACAACTCAAGGAGATTGGTGTGTTAATAGTTGCCATATTAACTTGAGTTGTGATAGGTCAAATTGTGTGTTTTCAACTTGTTGCCGCTGTCCCCGGAGGGTAAAACAAATCTAATAATGCAGGCTTAACTACACTACAAATAATTAAAGAAGAACTAATGCTCTTAAGCTATTAAAACTTTAGGCGGGGCAGGACCTTCAACCAATAAAGCAAATAATACCAATATATTTATAAAATAAAACAAATATATAAATATCACATTTAATGCATAGACCAGACACGGTTTTGAGTTTGTCTATGCTTCACATACTGCATCATTTGGGATGCAGTAGCATACAACGTGTGTTAAAATCATGCCATTTGGATCTTACATAAAGTAGTGCCTCAGGGCCATGAATGTTGCCCCTCAGGGTGCCGGTCTGTGACAGAGACAGCCGCAGCAGGAGGGAGAGAAAGAGTCACTATGGGTCACCAGCTGTGTCTTTCTCTCAAGGAAAAATTATTCTGGTTGTGTTTAACTGCGCTGGTATTAAGTGACGTTGAGACCTTGGTGTTTTAGAAATGTTGATGAAATAATACGGTTTATCATAACTATATAGTTATAATCTGTTGATTCTTTGAAAGATTCGCTTTCAGATTAGTGTGTTCCCCCGTTCAAACTTTGGATACAGTATATCCAAGATAGATGATCTTGTCACGGCTGGAGGGCAAGGTACACAGGACCCAAATGCAGAATATCCAAATCCAAAATACTTTTATTGCGGAACTAGCAAACAAAGTAAAATAAGGCAAGGCAAAACATAAAAATCCCTCTGAACAAATCCTTCCAACAACATCAATAATCTCACAACGACAGACAGAAAAACCAGAACTTAAATGCACACAAGACTAAAAACACACACAAAACACAGGTGAGGAGGGAGGAGAAAACACAGGGGGGGGGGGGGGTGCTAGTGGATCGCCGGAGCTGTTAGATTAACATTAACATGCTTATTGTAGTTGTAAGTGCACTGCCTTGCGGCCTGTAGCACCGTCCTTGATGGAGAATGTGTGTGGACTGGACCTGCATTTTACAGGAAAGGAGTGAGCAGAGAGTAGAGTAGTTGTCGATTCTTGTTCTGTTTTCTGTGAATATCTGCCTCACCCTCTCAGACTTTGAGTTGCGCGCGCTACTAAAGAGACGTGTTACCATGGAAACCAAACAATGGTGTAGCTGTATCAAAGTCAGAGTGGAAACAGTCGTGTGTAAATCTGATTTTGTCAGAAATCGGGAGAAATGCGGGAGAAATATGACCCCGGGAGGAAACCGGGAGAGGGCAATGAAATCGGGAGTCTCCCGCGAAAATCGGGAGGGTTGACAAGTATGTGGGGGGTCGGGGTCAAAGGTCATTTGGTCTCAGTCTTTTGGTCATTTGTCATGCTCTGCAGAGACTTTGAATATCTCAGCATAGGCAGGTATCCTTTGTCTACAAAAGCCTGACATATGCTGAGTGCCATCATTTATTTCTTCAGAATTACAACTATCATTTTCAAGATGGATCTAACTTTTCATTGGGACAGCTGCTTCCCATATTTCCTTATAGTACTACTACTGCAGTTTATTAACACCTAATCTATATTAAAATATCTAATAGATCTATTTCAGAAACTTGTGCACATAACTATTATCTCGAGTCAAAACATTATTAGGATCTGTGTAACTCTGCAATGTATTTCATAATTCCTTACATTTATTTTCAATTCTGGTCTACTTAAAGAAACATTTCAACCTTTTAACCACGGGAGTAATGTGTGGAACTATGGGAATATGTCACGATTACTCCTTTCCTTATATGGTTTCCTGTTCGTGTGGCTTATTATATTTGACATGGTCTGTAGTCGAATTAAGGAGTTTATCACTATGGCAGGTATGTTTTAATAAATACCATATTTGAGATCAGACCACAATTTGGGCGTAACATCTTCTTCTTCATCACTAATTAAGTGGATGTCCACTGGAAGTTGGTGGCGCTGGTCTTTTTAAACTCATAAACTGGTGCTTTGCATGCTTCCCTAGGAAGGTGCAGATAAGATTTTTGAAAACATCTGAAGGGTGGGTGTTACGTCCCCACTAAGGTCTAGGGGACCTGGAGACAATAACATACAACCAATAAAAATGAGGGAGTCAGTGTAACAGTTGACAAAAGGTTTATTTTTTGTAAACCCAGAATCGAACAGACATATACTTGAAACACTCGGTTGGTGAGGAGGAGGAGGAGTCAAAGGATTGTGCCAAACAAAAGAAACAAGCATAACAAAACCAGGCCTATCTCTACATCTATCCTTTGAAACCAAAACTCAAACAAAAAAAACCCTCACTAACTAAACTACAAAGAATTTGACAAAACAATATACAGGGGTGGCAACAATCCGCTAACCTAGTGTGTCTGAACATTAGTTAGCTACGTGGTGAGAAATGTACAGGGTACCCCAGACTTACCTAACTCCTCCACCTCTCAACACACACACTTTCACAAAGGTCAGACAATTCAAAGATCATGAGTTGCTAAACACTGCAGGCTCCTTCATCAGCAACAGGCCCAGAGTGAGAGAGAGAAGACTTCCTGGGTGCCTCCTTTATGGTCGGCCCTGGCTGCTGATAGGCCAGCTGAGGGTGAGAGGATCCAATCAGCCATCAGATTCAGGTGCACAGGCAGATTCCGATCAGCTGCTGATTAGCTGTGCAGAAGACAGGGAGAAGAGAGAAACACAGGAGGGAAAGAAAACCCCACAAGTACAGCCTGCCTGGCACGTAACACCCCCACACATATAAATCCAAACAGTATGTTTGGACCCGACAATATACATTTTCTATTTACATAGCACGAGATAGTGCATCGGCAAGAACATTATCGGCCCCCTTTAGTAGACAGAGCAGAACCAGGTACAGGCAATAGAACCAACACCTTGTCACCTGGCTGAAACAAGCGTGCTACGGCCTTCTGGTCGTAGCGTTTCTTCATTTTCCCCTTGGTAGAGGTCAGAGCTTCCCTAGCCAAGGAGCAAGCACGATGTAGACGATCCTTAAGTTTGGCGACATACTCTGGGATACTGCAAACTTTTTTCATTGGCATGATCAAATGCTCTTTAAGAACTTTTAAAGGACCTCTGACTTCATGTCCAAACACTAGCTCAGCAGGACTAAAACCTAGAGACTCCTGAACAGCTTCACGGGCGGCAAATAAAACTAAAGGAACACCGTCATCCCAATCTTTATGAGACTCGTGGCAATGTTTTCTTAACATGCACTTCATAGTCTGGTGAAACCTCTCTAATGCCCCCTGACTTTCAGGATGATATGGGCTGGATGTCACATGCTTGATCCCTAAGGTGTCAAGTACCCGGGCAAACACTTTAGACATGAAGTTAGTACCTTGGTCTTTTTGAACTACCTTTGGTAGACCAAACGTGGAGAAAAACTTCAGAAGTGCCTTGGTGATGACCGGGGCAGTGATTTTCCGTAGTGGGATGGCTTCTGGGAACCTAGTGGAGGCACACATGACAGTTAAGAGAAACTGGTTTCCAGTTTTAGTTTTTGGCAAGGGTCCCACACAATCCACAATCACCCTTTCAAATGACTCTCCCATTACTGGAATGGGAATGAGAGGAGCAGGGTGAATCACCTGATTTGGTTTACCAGCAACTTGGCACACATGACATGTTCGACAATAAAGAACTACGTCAGACTTAAGTCCTGGCCAAAATAAGTGTTTTAAAACTCTTTCATACGTTTTTGTTACCCCCATGTGACCTGACCACGGATGATCATGAGCCAAGGACATCACCTGAGAACGATAGGCTGTTGGCACGACAACCTGATAAATTGCAAAGGAGTCTGACTCCTCACAGGCATCACTAATCCAGCGACGCATCAATAGTCCATCTTCCATAATATAGGCCATCTTCTTTGACTTGGCCTCTTTCTTACTGATAACAGAAGAGAGACATTTAGAAAGTGTTTCATCACTTAACTGGGCTGCCATGAATTCTTCCCGAGTGGCAGGCAGTTGTACAAGCTCTGAGCTGTTACTGAGTGATCCAGCATCAGCAGACCGGGCCTCCTCTGGCAGTCGGTCCGTCGCAGTCATGTCTTTAAGAAACTGCCCTGTAGCAAGAAAAGAATCAGACAAGTCCTCTCCACATTTCTTTGACTGGGCCCTTGTAACAACACAAGCAGGAAAGATTTCGGGAGGTACTTCAGCTGATTTATCTGCGTCTAAACTTAGATCAGGAGAATCAATGACCTCAGGTACTGGCTTAACTTTGCCTCCAGCCAAGTCATTACTGAGGATGAAATCAACACCTTTGATGGGCAAGGCAGGGAGGACAGCTACTTTAAAGAATCCTTTGACAAGGGATGAGTGAATATAAACATTGTGCAAAGGAGCCGCAACTAGTGTCATGCCTACCCCTTGAACAACAGCACTTGATCCACATGATGACCTGGAGGTTAAAGGTAAGATGCCTTCCCTAATAATAGACTGAGAACCTCCGGTATCCCTAAGTACCTGTACTGGCAGCTGGTCTTTAGGATCCCCAGTTAAAGAAACAAAGCCCTTTGAAATAAAGGGTTTGAAGCAGGGATCAGGTACATCATCTTCCTGGGACATTTCTATGTCTGATAGGGAAACTCCTTTAATGAGTCCCATGCCTTTTGGCGTTTGAAAGCGTTGCGAAAATTGTTGTTTACGCTTTAAGAAATGACACCCTGAAATAAGGTGTCCTGTTTTATGGCAGTAGTTACACTCACGGGGCCCCCGTGGAGGTGATGGTGGTCCTCTAGACCTTTCAAAAGTTGTTGGGCCAAGATCAGTCCTTCCGGTTTGCGACTCTGTAGCTTTATCTGGGCGCAAGGGTGAAGAAAACAGTCTTGTGAGTGAGCATAAATTAATCCGCTAAAACAGCTGCCTTAGCCAGTGAAGTGACCTTCTGTTCATTTAAGAATATCACCATCCTTTCAGGCAAAGAATTCTTAAAATCTTCCAAGAGAAGTAACTGACGAAGACTCTCAAAACGATCCTTCACTTCATTAGCCGCACACCATTTATCAAAGAGAATGCCCTTCTCTCGCGCAAACTCAACAAATGTCTTAGTAGCAGACTTTTTATGGTGTCTGAACCTTTGTCTGTAGGCCTCCGGCACAAGCTCATAAGCACGCAAGATCGACTCTTTAAGCACTTCGTACTGCAAGCTTTCTTCCAAAGAAAGTGAAGATACCCATTCCTGAGCTTTACCTACTAATTTGCACTGTAGTAGGATTGGCCACATGTCTTTAGGCCAGACTAGTGCGGTAGCAATCCTCTCAAAAGCACAAAAATATGAGTCAACTTCTGATTCTCTAAAAGTTGGCACCAAAGCAATATTTTTACTAATATCAAAACTTTTTGTATGAGAGACTGTATGCGAAGGTATTGACCTCTCAAATGTCTGCTCTGAAGAGATTCTCAGGGCATCAACTTCAAGCCGCTTTAATGTTATTTATTTCTCAGCTTCTATCTCTAACTTGCGAATCTGCAGTTTGTATTCATATTCAGCTCTACACACCATTTCCTTCTCCTGGAACTCCAGCTGAAGACGGGCAAGACGAACCTTCAGTTTGGCATCACTACTTGCACCAACGCTACCCGGAGAGAAAGCCTCAAACCTAGGAAGCGTTGCAGGAGGAGCCTCAGGATTTACCTTGTCAATTCTAGGTGTAGCTAATACAGCCAGACTCTTCTGTTCTATAAAGGAAGCACCAACAACACGTTCCCTATCATCATCATCAATAGATACATCAGCCCTAGGCTGAGTTGACATGCTTGGGATTAAAATAATCTTTAACTCCTCTAGTTTTTGCATGATTTTCTCTCTTATCTCTTTTTTTACTTTATACTTGTCTACGGAAATGTTAAAGTGAGCTGCAATACATAACATGTCATCTTTGCGACAGGAATACAATTTATCAACACTTGGACTTTCAATAAAGTCCTGTAAGTCAAAACCCATTTTTCAGCCAATGTACAACACCTACAATGACTTCTCAATTATTGGTTGTTTTTAGCTCAGGAAAATAGATATTCCGGACGAGCCCCCATTTGTTACGTCCCCACTAAGGTCTAGGGGACCTGGAGACAATAACATACAACCAATAAAAATGAGGGAGTCAGTGTAACAGTTGACAAAAGGTTTATTTTTTGTAAACCCAGAATCGAACAGACATATACTTGAAACACTCGGTTGGTGAGGAGGAGGAGGAGTCAAAGGATTGTGCCAAACAAAAGAAACAAGCATAACAAAACCAGGCCTATCTCTACATCTATCCTTTGAAACCAAAACTCAAACAAAAAAAACCCTCACTAACTAAACTACAAAGAATTTGACAAAACAATATACAGGGGTGGCAACAATCCGCTAACCTAGTGTGTCTGAACATTAGTTAGCTACGTGGTGAGAAATGTACAGGGTAGTGATGGCAGTTTGACACTGAAGCTTCGAACGGAGCTTCAACCCTGGACTTCCTATTCCATAGAAGCAGTGCTTCGAAGCTTGCTTCAAATCACGTGACATGTGACGTCCGAAGCAGCAACTGCTTCAAATCACGTGACATGTGACGTCCGAACCAGTAACTGCTTCATTTCCTGAATGAATCAACTCACTGGTTCGCCGTCCAATCAGGTGATTCAATGCACTGCTTCGTCTCGATTCTGACAGGTGACAGAAGAAACAGTTTCAAATTTGAGCGCTTCAACACTTTATAACCGCTCTAAACAATGCGCAATGTGTGGGTTGTTGTCGTAGTTTGCATTCTTGCTGTTGAGTTGTTGTTGGCATTGCATTTGAATTGGATCATTATAGAGCAAGCCAGGAAGAAAAATAGGTCGTTCTGGCTCGTGAAACACTTCGAAATGTGGAGAAGTTGTGAACAAAAAGACAGTGAGTAATATAAAAACACTTTAATGGTCGAAGGAATTGATAGCCCAGTGGATAGAGCCGGCGGCCTCCGCGCAGCTGGTTCAAAGCTCGGAATAGTTACGCTTTTAAATCATGCTTTTCAACTTTAATAATTTAATAACTGATAAAAGGCCCTCTCCGCCCAAAAAAATGTCAAGCACTCTCTAGTCTCTTCTCAATAACCCAATACACACTATTATCAATCTTTAATTGCAAATAGAACATGATATTCAGTCTTAGTGTGTGTGTGTATTGAATATTTTTCAAGGCAAAGATACGTTAAACCCACTGCAGCCTTGCACTTCGCCAGGAGAGGTCGCTGTAACTGAAGCTTCGAGAAATGAACCTATTTCCGACACAATTGTCCAAGTGGTTCGACGCTTCATTCAAAGCTTCATTTTGCCATCACTAGTACAGGGTACCCCAGACTTACCTAACTCCTCCACCTCTCAACACACACACTTTCACAAAGGTCAGACAATTCAAAGATCATGAGTTGCTAAACACTGCATGCTCCTTCATCAGCAACAGGCCCAGAGTGAGAGAGAGAAGACTTCCTGGGTGCCTCCTTTATGGTCGGCCCTGGCTGCTGATAGGCCAGCTGAGGGTGAGAGGATCCAATCAGCCATCAGATTCAGGTGCACAGGCAGATTCCGATCAGCTGCTGATTAGCTGTGCAGAAGACAGGGAGAAGAGAGAAACACAGGAGGGAAAGAAAACCCCACAAGTGCAGCCTGCCTGGCACGTAACAGTGGGTAAAATGACCCCTTCTCCCCACAGATGTCGGTTGCCAAGAATATGCACCATTACAATGAGTGATCCAAGGGCCCCACATGTTTGCTCCCACTTATATTGCTTCTTCTAAATTTAATTTGTCATTCCTATTTGCCCAAAGTGTCTTCTTTAAAAACTCTGCATTTCGAACTACAGACAACAGTTATTTCCCTCTTAGAAATATCTATGCTCAAACCACTGCTAATCCGAACATGCATCTACACGTGGTATAAACTCTCCCTTTAAACTGTAGATCAATATTTCTACCAATTAAAACACTTCCAAGTTCACACATGAATAAAAGCTCTAAAAGAATAATTGGTCAATATGATGAAAAGATCAGAGAATGTGTTATACCCTGTACTCATACAGTGCCTACAGTGTGTTTTAAGTTTATTTTCTCATTTTACTATAAATAATATCCTCTTTTCTGCTATTTGTAATTTACTTGCTTGATTGCTCAATGCTTGTGGAATAATTAATTTTTTTATATTTAACAAGCCAGTTCAAGTTCTTTAATGTGGTCCCTTTTTGTGTGCATTAGAGAGTAAGTGTGTTTATGTACAAAACTCACTCATTTCCAGTTCCCTTCCTTGTCTCCTCTGGTTATCTCAAGCCCCAGCGCTCCCGACCTCCACTCATTCTGTGACCTTGCAGGCTTGAAAACAGTCCCACCTTCTTCTTCTTCCTCATATTGCTACTCCTCCCTTCAGTCCCATACAATCTTTAATTTGATGTTTCAACGAACCAAAGCGGAAACATCCTCTTTGTCTTTTGGACCCTCTGCCTCTTCTTCTACTCAATGTTCTTCTGCCCCTTTGAATCTGCTGTTCAAAAGCCTGGAGCTGTGCCGTCTGCAAATGCTTTCCAGTCTTATCTTTTCTTTTCGTTAATTCTTCAGTAGCATTGTTCATTACTTTTCCAGCAGGGCGGTCATAGGTGAGGACAGGTTTCAAATGTCCTTCCCAAACCTCAACTGGGTTATGCAGGTTGTTTATAGCTTATCTCTCTCTTGAAGACCAGGGATGGAAAACATACGTGATTCCTGCATCATTTAAATCCCCTCTAGGATCAAGAATTTCAACAATGGGCATCAAAATGCAACTGCCTTTCCTGTCCCATATTATTTCCCAGCCTGAAAGTGGCCCTCCAGGGGTTAAAACACGTGGTTCCAGAGGGGCTTCACACCCTTTTCCTGAGGGACTATTGCAGATTAGATCTCTGTCAGCATGGTGTTCATACAGCCTTGTTGTTGATCCAGATTATTCGGAAATGGAAGGGAAAAAAATGGACATCAATCCACAATCAATCACCCTCGGTCTGGGAATCCACACAAGATCTCGCCCCTTGGGGTATTGATGACCATGAGAAAGGTGAGGTATCAGCCAAGAACTACAAGGGAAGAACTTGTTAATGATCTCAAGGCAGCTGGGACCACTGATCCAAGAAAACTATTGGTAACACACTACACCATAATGGATCAAACCCTGCAGCGCCCGCAAGGTCCCCTGCTCAAGAAGAACATGAAAGGCCCTTCGGAAATTTGACAATGAACATCTGAATGATTCAGAGAAGGCTTGGTGGAATGTCTTGTGGTCAGATGAGACCAAAATGGAGGTGGAAATATTATAATTTTGGGGTGTTTCTCTGCTAAGGGGACAGGACGACTTCCCTGCATCGAGGAGAGGATGGACGGGGCCATGTACTGTAACATCTTGGCCAATAGCATCCTTCCCTCAGCCAGGACACTGAAAAGGGTCATGGATAGGTCTTCCAGCAGGACAATAAACCTGAACATACGGCCAAGGCAACACAGGATCTGCTAAAGAAGAAGCACATTTAGGTGATGGATGGGCCTAGTTTTGCAAGGGGATCAAATACTTATTTCCCACAGTTTAATGCATATCAAATTGTATCTTTTATATAATGTACATTTCTGGATTTTCTTTTTGATATTCTTACTCTCACTGATAAATTAAACCTACCATTACAATTATAGACTGTTCATTTATTTGTAAGTGGGCAAACTTACAACATCTGCAAGGGATCAAATACTTATTTCCTCCACTGTATGTCAGTGAGCGCCTGGTCAAACAGACAATGCCCATCAAAGATCCCATTAAAAGTAAAAACCTCCCTCTATTCAGCCAGCCTCCAGTCCAAGATAAGTCCAGGTCCCAACAACAGCTCTCATCTCTGAATAATGACTGTTCTCTGTTCTCTAGGCTGTACATTGTATCTGAGATACGTGATAGAAGTCTGGATGAGTTTTTCAGGATTAATTATGTGAAATATGATAAACTTGAAAACCAGGCATGTCTATCATCATTGTCAAAAATGGGCAAGCTCAGAACTGGTACCAAGTCAAACTTGGTGTGCTGTTTGGAGGACCTGATTTCTTTACAAGAGAATGCATCCCACCACACAGTTAATGCCTCATCCTTGATGGGGCTACTCTTGTGAACATGCTACGACCTGGTGCTGCTAAGACGTTTTTTTATTATGCGCAGAAAGCGTTCTCACCATACATCCTGTCTCAGCTGGAGCATGTCAGCAGAATTGATGTCGTGTGGGAGGAATATTTCCCAGAAAGTCTGAAGGCTGAAACACGCAGCAAGAGAGGGAAGGGAGTTCATAGACGCGTTGATCCATCCACTGTCATTCCTGGAAACTGGCCAGAGTTTCTACGCATTGAAGACAAGAAGGCTGAACTGTTCTCCTTCCTGGCAACCAGTGTGACAGTCCTCAACACTGGCAAACAAATAATAAGTACTTGCAACATGCACACATGAGGAGGCTGATACCCGCATCCTACTGCACCTAGGAGATGCTGTGAAGGAAGGGCAAGGTGTCAATACGCACAGTTGACACGGATGTGGTAGTACTGGCAATCACAGCAGCCCAATCGACCCAGGCCTGTCGTGAACTCCTCCTGAATGTGTCAAGGTAGCAATTCAGTACACTGCCCTTTGCCACTGTGGTGGACTGTGTTTTCAGTAGAGATGTCCCGATCCGATCACGTGATCGGGGATCGGAGCCGATCACGTGATTTTCAAAAGATCGGAATCGGGAGGAAAAAAATCGGGGATCGGGATTTAAAAAAAAAAAAATTCAATTTATAAATACTTTTTTTAAATTTTGTATTCAATGTTACCAAACAAAAATTACCATGTTCAAGTCTTAAAGTCATCCTGAGGCCTTAGTTTTGGTTTCAAATTACACAACATCATGTATGTGTTGCTTCTTTGGGGCTTGTTTTCATAGACCTGGTTGCTTATTTCTCTCAAATCTGGCAACAGAGTGGGCAGGGCGCAGTGTCTAATTGTAGCAGTAAGCTAACGAGTACTGATAAGCTTTATTTTGTTTTGATCCAATGCTGCACAACTGAACTGATCCAATGCTGCTGTGAAAAAAATAAGCTATATCCATGTTGGTTAGAATATCCAATTTAAATAAAAAAATAACCTTAAGGGACAACTTGAATGCTTTTTTTCTTCTTTTTTTTCCTTAATGCATTGCATAAAGATCGGATCGGGAAAAATTGGTATCGGCAAATTGTCAAAATCAAATGATCGGAATCGGATCGGGAGAAAAAAAAAAGGTGATCGGGACATCCCTAGTTTTCAGAACTAAGTCTGCATTTAGTTGAAAACCTGTAATATTTCATATATATTATGTAACATGTATGACTTCACCATAATAAATATGTTAATGGTTTACTGTGTATTTTGTACCCTGAATACCAGATACATATAGTTAGCTACATTCTAGCATTTTGTAAATAGTACCAATGCATTAACCATCCTTGAAAATGTAGGATTGGCCACCAGAATCAAGATCCTAGGTGGTCTAGATCCTAAACTAATGGTAAAATAACAACCAATGGCGCCATTGGACACATTTGCGATGGCCCTATAGCCAAAAATCTTCCTTAGGGCATGCTCTAACAGTGTGCCAAATGTCATGCTTTTATCATCAAAAGCAACATTTTTCACATATCTGCTGGACTATAAAAGTATCTTGGTAGCACAAGAAAAGAGAAAAAAGCATTGATGTTAAAAAACTTGATCGTTCCACTGAAATAGCGTTAAAATCAAAAAGTGCCTTTAAAGAAAATGTATTCAGACAAAGTACTTTATTTTTAAAAATGTTTAAGGTTTTGCATAAATAAAAAGTGTATCTTACAGTTCTTTTGTGAGAGAATTACACTCAAATCTAATCAGACAATGTACTTCATTTTCTAGTTTTGAGGTTTTGCATACCTCAAAGTGTGTCTCAAAGTATCTTGGCAAGAGAAAAAAGCCAGAATCTGCCTAGGCCATTAAAAAGAAACCAAATTCCTTACAAAGTACTTCATATTAGTTGTTAAGTGTTGCATACCTCAAAGTGTGTCTAAAAGTATCTTGGCAAGAGAAAAAAGCCAGAATCTGCCTAGGCCATTAAAAAGAAACCAAATTCCTTACAAAGTACTTCATATTCTACCAGTTGTTAAGTGTTGCATACATCAAAGTGTGTCTAAAAGTATCTTAGTAACACGAGAAAAGAGGAAAAAAGCCCAAATCTGCCTAGTGTCAGTAAATAAGTGTTAAAATCACAAATTTGCCTTTTATTGTCACAGTCTTTAAGAAAATAAAAGTTTTACACAGAGACTGACATTCTGTATGTGGGTTTCACACCTGAGCTGCTGCAGGGGGGCGTTGAAAAGGGGATGAGTATGTCTGGCTCTCGGGGGAATGGTGTGTTAAGAGTCACAGTCTTAAAGAAAATCTGTTCAGAAAAAGTACTTAACTTTCTACCAGTTGTAAAGTTGTCATACATAAAAACTCTATCCAAACAGTAAGAGACTTACTGTTTCTTTGTGAGAGAATTACACACAAATCTACCGAGTGTCAGTAAAAAGTGTTAAAATCACAAACTTGCTTTTTAGAGAAACAGTCTTTTAAAAAAAAGACATGATCAAGGGGGCATTAAGATCTTTAAACTATTAATAACCTCTTCAAAGAGACTTCCTTGTAGTTAATAAAATAATTAAAAGATTAGTTCACAAGCCATACAACTTAAGAGAACATCCAGTTCACAAGTCATACAATTTCAAAAAGAAAATCCTGGTTAACAACAACTTCATAGGGGCTTTTAAAGTTGTGTGAAGTAGTTAAACATTAAAAATACAAGATCAGGGGGTCATCGCAGTTACTGGCAATGTCTGGTGATCTCTGTGTCTGTTTCTTATGTGGAGAGTGACAGCCGACCGTACGGCACGTTTTGTTACAGTCTTTACAAAAGAGGGGTTTAAACTCTTCCAGAGTACATGAGGGGTCAAGACAGACATAACAATGACCACAACAGGAATGATTCCAATGAGCGCTGTAGCCTGTGTAACAATGTTCGCAGACATATGGAGAGCCTAAAAACCCCTTCAAGTTTTTAATCCCATAGTAATGGTTTTTGAAGAGGAACAAAAACACAGTTTTGTCTCGTTTGGGACCGTCTGTCTGGAATTTACAGTGAGCACGATCTTCATTGCCTCTGTAAAACACCACAATCTTGCATTTTAAACTCTCTTCGAATTTATCAATGTTGTTGAATGTCACAGCTGTCTGATCTGTCAAACCCACCCCCCTCTGAATCTCTCTACCGCGCACTGTGGGGTCCATACGTTTCTCCATTCTTCAGATCCACTTACCTTTTAGAGAAACAGTCTTTAAGAAAAAATCTAATCAGACAATGTACTTCATTTTCTAGTTTTGAGGTTTTGCAAACCTCAAAGTGTGTCTAAAAGTATCTTGGCAAGAGAAAAGAGCCAAAATCTGCCTAGGCCATTAAAAAGAAACCAAATTCCTTTGTTATGTTGGGGGTTAGCATCAGACCTGTTGAAGGGGGGGGGGGGCGTTACAGGGGTACGAGTCTGTCTGGCTCTCTGAGGGATGGTTTGTGAGAGGATCACTAAAGATCAAACTTAGATCAGCACTTGTCGCAGAAGGTAGGCTGTGTGTAAACTCCAGAGAGGGGAGATTTTCACGCTGTATAGATATGTCGTCGTGATGGTACACTGAAGGCTGGCTTACGCTGCAAACTTCATCACCTTTTAACAAGAGAGTAAGTATATAAAACGTTATTTTGGATAATTTACACATCAGCAAAAAACAGAGAGATGGCAGGAAGGGGGAGACAGTCTCCCTCAACTTTACAGACACTGTGTTTTAGAGAGAAGAATACAAATGTAAGGTAACTGTTTTTAAATTCCATCCCACCTCTGTCTACTGATAAGATGGCAGGAAGGGGGGAGGAGGGGGCAGGGCCAGGCTCACACAGTCACCATAGCCGAGGGAAGTCATTTTGCTCAGGGGGTGCTGTCAAAAGTGGGGAGGGGGGCCGCTTAAAAACAAGAAGAAAAAAGGCTGTGCCGGGCCGGGCCCAGCTGTCAGCGATACGAGCCGCATAAATTGTTTGTTAAAGGCGAGACACGGCAGGCAAAAACATCGTTTTTCATGCACTGGTACATTTTGAGATGTTGTCCTATTTTGATTCCATAACATGTTTTCTTTCAGGCTTTTGGAAGGAAAACATACAAAATACACATTTAAGTGTTTATTTTACTATAGTTTGTCTATTTGTGTCTGTATATTTCTCCTAAATTCACCAAAAGTTAGCATTCTAACGTAACATAAAGTACCGCGACCGCTGTTTGCACCATGTCATCAGAGATATCGTTCGAAAGCTCCGTCTCTCCTGCACAATCTCATCGGATCCAAATATGGTCATTTCCTTTGTATCAGCAACCCATCGTGTTTTGTCTTGTCAAGATCTGTCTTTGGTTTCCTGTCTGTGTGTTCCCTCCTACCTGATTACCTGATTGTGTTCAGCTTGTGCCCCTGTGTTTTCTCCTCCCTTCTCACCTGTGTCTTGATTGTTTCATTAGTCCTGTGTGCATTTAGGTTCTGCGTTTTCTGTTAGTCTTTGTGAGATCCTTGTTTGTTTTTGACTGTGTTCACAGGAAAGAGCTCTGTATTTTTCTTGTAGCCTTTAAATCAAGGTATTTCCTGTTAAATCTGTGTTTGGGTCCTGCCTGCTTCGCTCAACCCTGACAGAAGGATCTCAAAAAGACTAACAGAAAACGCAGAACCTAAATGCACACAGGACTAATGAAACAAACAAGAAAAAATACCTTGTCAACCTGCAGGTGGCGCTCAATGAGAAACAGGTTTCATTTTCTGTAGATTGCAGTATGAGGTTTTCTTTTTGAACCATGTGGATGAATATCCTAACGACCTAAATGGTCTAAAGTCCACTATAAGTAACATTTTCAGAAACTTTTATTTATATACATGTTTTTGCTACATTGTACTTCTACACCACTATAATTCAGAGGTGAATGAAAGTGTACTTTTACTTTACTAAATGTATTTAATAACTTTTACTTTTCAAATGTTGGTTAATGATTTGAATTATATTTAACACTTAAATAAGACTTCAAATCCACAACCTACCCTGCACTATACAAAGTTATTAAAATAAAAAATGAGTAGGCTACTATTGGTACTTTAAGTACATTTCTATGCTAATTATTTTTGTACTAGAGTAACATTTGGATTGTAGGACTTGTAACAGAGTTATTTCTACACATATGTACTTCTACTTTTACTTAAACACAAGATCTGAGTAGTTCTTCTTTCTACTGTACAGCATCTCTCTCTTTACAGTGAGACCCACATGGCCTCCATGAACAGTCTCCGCCTTTTCATTCAAAAACCCATAGCACCCGCCCCCTCCTCCCTCACTCTGTCCCCCCCGGTTCTCATTGTCATACAAACACGGCTCTCTCAAGCCTCTACTCATGGGCTCTTTAATGGTCAGAGCTGGGAAGAGCACTTGTCCTGGGGACACTGGGAGATCTAGACTTGTATTTCCCCTTAAAGGCGCCAGATGAATCCCAGCTAGGGCTAAATGGAAGAATAACAACACAGACTACAGACGTGAAGCGACCTTAACAGGTACCTACTAGCTCTTGAGGTCACAATCAGCTTTTTGATATATTTGATTTGTGGTTATTTACACATTTGCGAATGAGCATTACTTGGGTCTGGGTTCTTGAAGATTAAAAAAATGGTATCAGTTCAGAGACTGTTGGGCATGTGTGGTTGCACTTCTGCTTTGCGCCTGTAGCTGTGTAATGTAGGCTAAAGGTTACTGTCTACGCTGCACAGAGCAGCTATTTCCCCTGTTCAGTGAGTTTAGTGTGACACCGCAGGCTGTGCTCATTGCTGCTAAAAGCTCACATAGTTATGAACAAATGCATTTGTCTTGTGCAAATATTTGAACAGATGTATACAAATTAACTCTTTAAAAGATTACTTTTCCGTAGACTAATATTAAATCATACAGTATTTTGCTATGATTGATTTCAGAAAATACAAGCCGTAAGCTATGAATACATGTGTTTCCCTTTTCAACATCTTTATTTGCACACTTAATTAATCTCGGAAAAACAGATAATCTAAATTGAAAAGTATGTATCACTGAACCCATTCCTCCCTGTTGATGCTAGACAGAGATACACAAAAAGGCACTTACTCATCAAGTAAGAATAACTGAAATATGTTTCATAACAGACCTCTTCATGTTCTGACTTCTCAGTATTTGTCCAGGGGGTTCGACTTGTAACTTTCCAACGGTCACCTGAAAGTTTTGGGAGCAACAAACCTTTCTTCTATCCTACTCGTCTTCCAGGAATTATAGTCCTGTGCAACTCATTTCCTTCATCCACAGGCAGACAAAATATATTCCAATGGGGTTTTTTTTCAAGTTGAAACATAAGACTGGTGATCATTAATAGTACACTTCTTTTAGCCACATTAGGCATGGCTTAAGGAATGGCAGTGTACCACTTTGGTCTGAACTGTTGGATTGAAATACTGAAGGCTAAACTTCTCCCAGTTGATTCATCCTGCTGAATTTGGTGATTACCACACACTTCGTGTTTTGCCACCAGCAGTATAATATTTCAATTTGCCCAATACATTGTTTAAGAACAAAACGTTATGTCAGCCACATTGTAGACCTTTGGTTTTAATGCTAATTATTGAAACATAGGCTTGAAACCACCACAAACTAACACAGTGAACAGGGTACACATAATAACTGAATATCATTAGCATATTAACATTGTTATTGTGAGTATGTTAGCATGTTGCTGTAAGCATTTAGCTCAAAACACCACTGTGCCAAACGATAACTTAACAATAATCTAAACAACAAATCCTATATTTGAAAAATACAAAATAAAAGGTTTACGCTACTACAAAAGAAGATATTATAAATAAAACATTATTTTGTTTTGCATTTCTGTTCAATTAGAGTGTTGTCTTCCTGGACAACAATGACGCCATTTATAGGACATTAACTGAATAGATGCAGTTGATATCTTGAGCAGTGTTACAGTCTTTTTCCTGAGGTCATCCTTTACACTGAGGGGTGGAATTTCTCTAGTCTAGTGAATTGGAACTGGAAGGTCAGACAGGGACACCACCATTGACACTGAAATGTTTGTGAGATACAAACACTCAGCCCTCCAGCCTCGATAGCACTGGTATGTTTTCTCACATACCAATGCTAGAAATATCAATTTCAGAGAGCAGAAACAAACTTATTTGTACAACATTTTGTATAGCCATGTCTGAAGTCATGCAATGCAAAGCTGTGCTGGACATCCAGAATTAAAATTAGAGCGAAAAGTCTGCTATCATAGAAAGGTGAAACAATTATCAGTCCAATAAGAGCCACACTTATTGAAAATCTTTCAGGTTCGTGTACATAAAGTGACAAAAGTAATTTTGAGAATAATGAATGAAAGAAAAAGGAAAATATAGGAAGTACAGAAATGGAACTGAAGCTTATTTGATTGTACCGAACTTCCAAACTGTATCCAGCATCTGGTAGTGTGACAATGTCGCACTCTACCACACCATTTGAATTTATATGGCAGACAGCTTTTACACATACACTTATATTTCGGTACCACATTTGGGGCTCATTATTGTCTTGCTCAAGGAAACTGACAAGTCTATTTTGAGCTACGGTTTCTTACTATATAAGATATAGTCTGTAACATAGAAAAGGTAGTATTACATAATGTGTAAATTACACTAGACTTTTATATATGTTTTGCATATAAAATAGCTTTTCATTCAGTAAGCTCTGCATTTTATATTACTATGAACACCTGCATATTACCTCTATTTAAGTATATATTATACATTCTAAACGCCTGCACCAAAGACTGCCTTTTTTGCAGGGCCTGTGTTTGAAACTTTATTTGAAAGGTTATTATAACAATGTGGTATTTCTACTTCTACCCAGTTTCACTTTCAAAAGATTCAGATATGACTCCCAGGGACATTAGCATATCTCGCCTTTTGAGAGCCAAGTATTTAAGATGAGATAAGGTGAACTGGCACCTGTAGCAACATTAGGTCTTTGCAGAGGCAAACAGGACTACTTTGGTGTAACATATTTTACCCAGACAGAATAGAAAAAAAGACAAGTAGTCTAGATCAGCTACAACATTTATAGTAGGGTTGTTTTTTTGCATGAGCAAGTAAATGTAAAACAGTTTTACAAATTCAGGACATAAACACAGGGAATGGAATTGAAAATCTTTACTGACTGGGTTCCACGGATGCTTGTTGATTAGAAACAAAACGGAGGCATTAGGGAGCTGGTGGCTGTGAACTGAAAACCTGCTTATCACTTAATAATACTGTTAGAATCAAGGACCA
Source organism: Notothenia rossii (assembly GCF_949606895.1). Taxonomy (NCBI): domain Eukaryota; kingdom Metazoa; phylum Chordata; class Actinopteri; order Perciformes; family Nototheniidae; genus Notothenia; species Notothenia rossii. Next base: position 74,934,175 of record NC_136903.1, on the reverse strand, counting down.
ATGTAAACAATAGCTGCTGTTCTCTGTGAAGACTTAAACCACAAACCTTTTATGAGACCTGATCAATTATTGAGTGTTGCATATCAGACATGCTCGTTTATAAATGATATTATTCCTTCCAGGTTGTCATTGAACCATTTCTTTATCCTTTCTCTTTCTCAGTATGAGCTTTAAAATAAAAATATATAAAGTAAGATCTATGCCCCAAATGGCATACCCTAAAACATTTTAAATGTAGGTTTTCATATGGACTTGTAAGTCACAAGAAATTGCATTACAGAAAGCCCTATTACAGTATATAAAGTTCTTGGTCCAACTGTGAAATGTCCTGCTAATACATTAACTTGGTCACAGTTAGAAAAGATAAATAATTATGAGGAATCCATATCCAGAGTTATTCGTGCTTCAAAGATCAAGTATCTGTCAGATCTACTGTCCACTTACGCCACCAAACAAGCCATACAGGCTTTAAATAATATTTTCTTTTAGTTTTTTTAGATACTTCATAATTAACATAACATTGCTGGAGTTGATATCACAACTCTCACGTTATGACCCTTAAATAACTGGTAAAGCTGTTTTGAGAATCTACGCATATAAAGCTAATGTAGTAGCACACATATTTTCCAGTCTATTTGCTCCCCTCCCACATTAAATCCAAGGCAGCAACACAAAAGCGACATTGATGGAAGAATTACCCTCCTGCCAAGCTGCACTGACCCTTTATTGACCTAATACAGAAAGACTGCTGGCATTGTCCAAATTATGAACATTAAAATACAGTCATTCAATTATGTCAATATTCCTGCTGTGGTTAGTGATTATGTTGTTATGTTGCTTGCCCGGTACTAAAAGTACATTTAAATACTAAGAATGTGGTGTCCTAACCCCTTTGCTACTTCAAAAATAACAAATAAATCAGATTTGTTTTATAAATGTTTTCAAATTTAAAGTGACAATCGTATTTCTGTCACTGAAAACCACTGAAACTATTTGTTGTTTTTTCCCTTGTCTTGTTACAGTATGATGAAAAAGCCTTATGAGCCAGAGGGCAAGTTCAGGCTGGAGATGGCCACAGCCCAGCCTGCACCCCCAACCCTGACCCGAGGCGAGTGGTCGAACAAAATTGAGTTCCTTCTGGCTGTTGCAGGACAAATCGTAGGCTTAGGAAATGTGTGGAGGTTCCCTTACCTGTGCTACAAAAACGGAGGAGGTAAGTTTCATTGTCAAAGAATTAAGGAACAACACTTCTACTTTCTTTAAAAGTACATACCAAGGATAAAACACAAACTGTTAAGAATAAATATTTAAGTTTGAAATATCCGACAGCAAGATCTTTATTTATTGCCATAATGTATGTCTGTGTTATAGTCAGAATCTCAATTTCCAAAAACCTATTTGGATCGTTCTATGCAGCTTTTTCTGTCCACATTCATTCATATTCCTAATGCTGTCACCAAAGAAAAGAAAAGTTCACTTATCTCATAATTATGATTTACTCTCTCTTAACAAGAAAAAGATCCCACCTTTCTCTCCGTGTGGGGAATGCAATGTGCTCCAGACATCCTTGAAGTGCCCTGTTTCATTGGGTGTGATTAAGTTAAACAAATCACACCTGGCCACTCCAAAAAAAGTATTTGTTCAGAAACTTGTACTTGTACAGTTGTACAGCAACCTAAAAAAACACAAAATAAAGACAAATCAAAAGAAACCTAAAGAAGAATTGTGTTGCATTTAGAAAAAAGACACTGTAAGTGGTTAACATACATTTAAAAACTTTTACCAATTTGATAACACACCTGTGATTAAGAGAAATACAGAAAACATGTGCATATTCAGACGAGTTGTCCAAACATGAACACTGCAGAGGAAAGTCAAAGCTGATATAAATACCCTGACTGCTGAACTGATGAGTAGACGTTGAATGTTTTAGATATTTGATATCTTTCAAAACTCTTAGCGTGATTCTTGTGGGTTACCCTATGAGTTTGAAATTCAAACATCTTATGTGGTGTAACTTTCCGTTTCCCCAAGGCGTGTTCTTCATCCCCTACATCCTCTTCCTCTTCACCTGCGGCATCCCCCTGTTTCTCTTGGAGACGTCTCTCGGCCAGTACACCAAACAGGGAAGCATTACATGCTGGAGGAAAATCTGTCCACTTTTTGAAGGTAAAGTTGGAGAATTACTATCAGAATCTCAATGTGAAATCAAATAAGTATTTTTAAAACATAAATATTTGTGTAAGTCAGAAAAACGACATGGCTCTTCTATAGTTGCAGTGAATTTAGGACAAAGCATTTGAAAAGCAATGTGACAGTTCAGACGACATTATCTGCCTATGTGCTGATGTAGTAAGATGCAACATAATAAACTAATACAACTTTATTTATATAGCACCTTTCATGCAAGATGCAGCCCAAAGTGCTTTACAGAGTAAGACATGATACAACATGAAGAGTGAGGAACATAATTAAAAACAAGTTATAAACAAACAGAAAAGTTATATGACAACCATAAAACCATAAAACATGATCAATGATACAACTAAAATTACCCCAAATTAAAAAGATAGGTCTTTAATTCACTTCAGTTTGCTGTTCTAAGATCCAATGGGAGGCTATAGGAGCAATAATACCATATCATAGTTTATTAGTTTCTCAATATATTATACTTTTCTTCGTAAGATGGGCAGTTATTACCAGAGTTGGGATCTTACTGTACATTCTATCACATGTTGTGTTTTGCACATTTTCTTTGGTGTGATCACACTATTTCTAAAAATCATGTGATCACAACGATGTGACGTGTTAGTTAAAGGAAAACACTCTAAGACAAGAGCCTGCACATTAAAGAATGACAGATTCCTGGCAGAGGACTCTTCGGTGATTACACAGGAAAGTTGTTACTGGCATTTGTCGGTTAATTATTGCTTCTTGTGAGCTATTACACAAAGAGGGACAAGTTATACAAGTTGATGTGTATCTATCTTATGTAAGAAAGCCGTCAAGTACACACATCTTTAGCAAATCTACAACAGTAGAAACAACTTGTACATCACTGAATGTTCTCTGGAATAACATTGTGTTTGTTGGCAATATAGTCATTGATATATCCCATTATGACTGTGACCCTTAAATTACAATATTAGAATATTTAATTAAATGTTGTATTAATCTTGTTTTTTGGTTTATATATTTTTTTTATGTGAGTTAATCACTGTAAAATGTGTAGTTTATTGTACATAGTAAATGTACTGTATTAACTGCAATATCTTTCTTTTTCATTAAATGTTTATGATTTCATTATTTTATATATTTGAATAAGTATAATTTCATATTATGTTATAAATTGGATTTCTTTGTATTGAAATTACAATTATCTTTACGCTTTATCATTTGTTTGTGTATCATTTTTGAAACTGGTCTTCTCTTAACGTTACCTACTTTCAAGAATTGAGCATGTGACTTAAAGACCTTTGCTGTTTGCCTTTCTGTTTGTTTGTTTGTTTGTTTGTTTGTTTATCTATTTGTTGTTGTGCTTTTTGTTTGTGTATGGCAGGTATGGGCATTGGCCATCAGGTGGTTGTTTTATACTCCAGCATCTATTACATCATCATATTGGCCTGGGCTTTCTTCTATCTCTTCTCCTCTTTCAACTCTGAGCTTCCCTGGGCCAGTTGCGGAAACAGCTGGAACACAGGTATGTGCTGGTATGTGATTTGACCGAAAAGAATGCATTGAATCAAACAAATAACTGGATTATGATGGACCTTTAGTAAAATAATTGCTGATTATTCCACTGTTTATTGTGTTTAGTGTCTTGCTTTTGTTTTCTAGAGAGATGAATCTAATTTGTGGCTCATTGTAGCAACAGGTTTTGGATCTGAAGTTTAAATGTCACCTACTGGAAACATTTTAAATCTTGAGGTGCCAGTTTAATTCTGCCTGGCTCTGTAATACAATTCCCGTTATGTTACATACTTACATATCCCTACCAGACAGGTCTCTTGTGGGAAATGTTTATTTTTAAATGTTTCACTTACACAAGACATCCTTTACTTCCCTGAAAAGTCCATACTCATTCAGTGAGTTCCGGAGCTTTACATTTTCTTATTACACAGTAAATTACGCACAGGACCAGGATTGGCTTCCAAACTAGAAACATAGAAAAATGTCTTCTTCAGGACCACAAATAGTGTTAAATGGTCATACCTGTCTAGTACATGTATTTACTTCATTGATAGACTAGGCTATATGGAACCATTCCACGGTTTTGACCAAGGCAGCATTTGATGATGTTTGTATTTGCAACAGAGACCTGTGTGGAGTTTGATCGAAAGGATGATTATTTGAACTGGACTGTAGCTGCAAATGCTACATCACCAGTGAGAGAGTTTTGGGAGTGAGTATGAAGACAAAATCCAAATATGGCAATAACATCTTGACGTTTCTGAATTACAACTGAATATTTTATTTGCAGGAAGAGAGTCTTGAATATCACAGGAAGTGTCAATGAGTTAGGCAGCATACGATGGGAGCTGGCTCTGTGTCTTCTGTTGTCCTGGATCATCTGTTACTTTTGTGTCTGGAAAGGGGTAAAGTCAACTGGGAAGGTATGTCAAAGAACTGAGCATTTTGTATGTTGTATGTAAAGTACCATCAACTATTTAACTGTTTAACGACGATACATTAGATCAAATTGTCCTCTTTACAGGAAGTGCAATCATACCACTTTTACGGATACGGATACACTACCATTTCATTAAATATTGACAACATGATGTGCTCTTAAGAAGTTAATGATTGAACATAAATGTTTCCCGGAACAACAAGTAAATCAAAATGGAAAAGAGGTATACTAGAGTGAGGAGATGACTACAAAGAAAATTGCCAAAGATTATCTTTCGCGATTGAAACTGCTCTGTCATCGATTCTCTGAATGAAGAGTGCTTGATCCCTTGATTGGTTGGGTGGATTACGTTTATGTATAAGACATTTAATATTAAATAACTATTTTCCACAATCAAAATGTCACATTTAATCACTCTATTTTTCACATATCTTTCGGACTATTTGGGACTCAAAATATATGTCCGTCAACAATAGCATGGATCCTAAATGAGCGTTTCATATCTACACAGGGGACCTACTGTATGTCACGGAGTCCGTCATGTTGCACATTAGCCCAGACCACACGCCTGTTTTGTAAATGGCTTTCATGTTTTGACATTGCCTAAAAGCCACAAACTAACTTTCACTTTTCCACAGGTGGTGTATTTCACTGCCACATTTCCATATCTGATGCTGGTGGTACTGCTGGTGCGTGGACTTACGTTGCCAGGGGCCATAAATGGGATCAAGTTCTACCTCTACCCAGATCCCTCCCGCCTCAGCGATCCACAGGTATGAACACGCTTCACCGCTTCTTTGTTTGGTGGATATGTGGCTCTTCTTAATCTACGGGTGATCCTATCCTTACAAACACACATTATCGGAACAAGCATTCATGAAAATTAAGATATTCCGGAGATAAAATCAGAAAACTAAAGCAAAGTGTGAAGCTTCTTTTTTGTTTCATCATATTATTGCATTCAACTTAATGAGAAAAACATAGGTATATATGAATTTATTTCAATATACATGCAAAAGAGAAGGGTAATCCGAGTTCGGGAGTTTGAACGGATTCGTTAATTATACACTGTTTGAAATGGCATCACAAGTTCCAATGTAACTGTTTTGGCAGATTATTGCTTTTCTGATGTCCCATAAATCGTCAGCAGTGTAAAAGATTAGCAAAACAAAGTGTTCAGCATACAGTGGATACTCAGAAACAGTAACTGCCTTTCATATGTAATGTATTGTAGGTATCAACGTGTGCTTTTTTTGTCTTTCAGGTGTGGATGGATGCTGGCACACAAATATTTTATTCCTATGCTATTTGCATTGGGTGTCTTACTGCGCTTGGCAGTTATAACAAATATGACAACAATTGTTACAAGTAAGTTAAATAAAATGCCTTTTGTGTGTTTTTCCAGTGTGGGTACTGTTGATTCCCACCGAAATAAAGAAAACGTCTAACACTAAGTTGCCCAGGCAGCAGCTTCAGTAGCGCCAGTGATTTCAATAGCACAACGGTCTCTGGAGATATACAAGTCGTTTTGAGACGTTTGCCAGAACATCTGTAATGCCCATTTTAGGCAGCACATTTTGGAGTAGTTTACACAAAGGAAACACAGAGTGTGAATTGAAGTTTCTTAAAAAATGCTTCTCAGGATTACGGAGCCATTCTATACCTTTACCAAGCCCTCTTAGGCCAGTTTAGGATGTGATGAGTGACCTTGTTATATGTAAATACATAGTAGGGCTGCATGATATTGGAAAAAACTGACATTGCGATTTCCCCCCCCCCCCCCGCGATATATATTGCTATATGAAAACATACAGGAATTGAAGAAAAGACAGTTGTTTTTTTCCACAAACCATCCTTTCTTGAACTTTAATGCTATACAATTGGTGAAGGATTTTAGTCATGGACGTCTGGATCTTAAGTTATCAGAGCGACAAGCTGAGCTAGCTCGGTTAGCAGCGCCAAACTACCCTGGAGGAACACATGAAACTACTTTATTCAGTGTTTTTACCTTTAATCACGGGGTCGGTTTGCTTTGGAGATTTGATTGTGATTGGTGGCTTGCTGTGCGTGCAGAGCCTGCATGTCACTCACTCAAGTACCCCTGACATGAGAGCCGCGCAAGTTTTCCTTTTGTAGCAAGCAGCAAAATAATTGTAACATGACGTGTTTGAGTTAATTTGCCTACATTTTTTAAATAATAAAACAATAAATTAAATTTAAAAATCGCGCGTATCGCGATTATCGTCACGAGACGATATATCTTGCAGCCCTAATACAGAGTAATGGAGTTTTAAATATATTTGTGTCTTTTTGTTTTTAGGGACTGTGTGTACTTGTGCCTTCTAAACAGTGGGACCAGTTTTGTAGCTGGTTTTGCCATCTTCTCTGCACTTGGATTCATGGCATATGAGCAGAACACAGACATATCAAAAGTGGCAGAGTCAGGTGAGAATGTAGAAAACTGTTATTAATCAGACAATAAGAAAATAAATTGAATAGCATTTTAGGTTTGGATCAGCAATAGCACAAAATGCTCCTCATTCTATAAATGGGAAATTTTAGTTTGACTCCACAGCAGAAAAAAATCCATTATTTATTTTGACCATCAAATTCTTACGGCAGGTCCTGGCTTGGCGTTCATTGCCTATCCTCGAGCGGTCGCCATGATGCCTTTTCCTCAACTCTGGGCGATTTTATTTTTTGTAATGATTATCCTACTGGGACTGGACAGTGAGGTAAGCAGACCCTTCCATAGCACTGAGAGAACAAGAATCAGACATTTTGTTTCTCTCTTTAATACATGAATATGCAGTAGATATATATTATTTGGAGATGTTATATTTTTGAATAATCATCAAAAACAATTACAAAATATTGGTCTTTTGTTCACCTGGTTAAAATATATACATGTTTTACTTTATTACACATAGATTGCATAATAGTCTTAATGAACTTGTAGGGGATTTGGCTTTATGATCTCTTGCTCTTTGTTAAAGTTCTGCGGTTGTCTGACAGTTACAAATAGATCCATTTATTTCCTCTACTCATGTTTTCGCTGCTTTTTTTTTTGTATGTTTGAATATCTGTGGGTCCGTTACCAGGATACCTACAAAACAAGCTAACAGATGATACAAGCCAGTATCAAATGGCCACTGAACTTGTTTCAATTAATTTCAATAGGGCGAGGGTTACCTAGTAATGTCTTGATCGTAATTTAGGTTGAGGGTTCAGATGCAGAAAAATACATTAAAAATGTAAATTTATTTTGAGAACATTTCAACATTATCATGAACTCCTTCCTGCACTTACCAATATGAGAGGAAATGTTGGCTTGTGTATCTCAATACTTTCTCACTATGTGTGTTTCGCTGCAGAACCAGATCCAGAGGAATCCAGATTACAAAATATATCACCTTAATCATTATAATAAAACTACCTGTTCAGAGGAATGTGCTGTATTGAAAGAGATGTGCCCTCAAGATGCTAACGGTATGTAGAGTTAGTGCGTAACTGTGGGCTCTGTGTTTCAGTTTGTTGGACTGGAAGCCATCGTTACAGCGATTTCTGACACAAACCCTTCCTTCTTCCACGTTGGCCATCGACGTAAACTTCTTCTCCTTGCCATCAGTGTTTTTAGCTTCTTCGTCGGCCTAGTGATGATCACAGAAGTAAGATCCTGTCAAGCCACTTCTTTAACAATAATCTTTGTTCTCATGTTGAAAGACCCTAACACAACAATTCTGATGTCTCGCACACAGGGTGGGCTGTACATCTTCCAGCTTTTTGACTACTATGCCTGCAGTGGGATGACTCTCCTTCTCTTTGCCAGTCTGCAGTCTTTCTGTATCGGATGGATATACGGTGAGTTAATAAACAAAAAGCGTCTGTGAGGTTTCTTCAGTGCAATGTTCAATTCCCTTATTGAAGCGTTTCAATCTATTTACAGGTGCAGACCGGTTTTACGAAAACATAGAGGACATGATCGGCTACAAGCCAACATCCCTGATAAAGTATTGTTTGAAGTATGTCACTCCAGTAATATGCATGGTGAGTCAGTTAAAGTTTACTCATTCAAATGATACTGTATGCTGATTAATCTTTAGCTAAGCCTGGCTGCTTACATAGTTAAGCTATGCCAGTAAGACTTGAAGGAATCCTAACTGTGAGAACATGACTACAAAGGCAAACTCCCATGATCCCACGCTACCACCAAACTCATTGATTGTTTGATAGTTCTCAATTAGATTGAAACCATGGCAGAAACATATTTATCATACTTGTAGCTCACTGCTCATCGCATTCATGGTGACAACCCTGTGAAATATCACAAGTGGCGAATATTTTCAAAGTGAGATCAAATTGTACCTGCAATTTACCGTAGGGAAAAGAACATAAGGAAGTTCGTAGAGATCCTCACTTTAACATTGAAACAGAACGTAACATGTTCAGGGACATCCGGGACTTAGAGGGGAATTGCCATACTGTGGATCTGCTATCAATTAATAAACACAGTGTTTAATCTATTCCACCCTTTTCTCTTTTGTTTTTGGTTCAAGATAGACAACAAAAAAACATTTCCATATCAGTGTATAGTTACCCCTTCCACATGTGGTGAGAGCCAAAGCTTGACATCCATTATTCATGTTATCGGGGGGGATTTAGTGGTCAATTGGGGTTTGATGCTCATCACTTGTTAAACGAAACTTCTATTGTTGGAAAAGATGACCCTATATCTAGATTTCATATATACAGTATATGCATTTATTTATTTTTTCCCTAACTTCAATTAATTTTTTCCCTAGTTTTTCTTTATTTCTTTGTACTCCTTAATTTCTATACGTTTTTGACGCAATAATGCCAATGTTATATTAGGATGATTCACGGGAGGGCTACTTCCCATTAGCTATGCTTCAGCCCTCCCGCTTCTACTAATTTTGTCTATTTTTGTGTGTATGAATTATACTTTTTTCTTTTTTGGATGAATTAGTAGAATAAATAAAATATTACAAATAAAAAACGTTTAGTCTATTGTAGCTTGGGAGATTTGGGGAACATTGCAACATAATTGTGTTCATTGTCTAACCCCAGACTGTAACTGACTTCTCCATGACTATTTTCAGGGAACGTTTGTTTTCTCCTTGATCAAATACACTCCTCTGAAGTTCAACAACACTATTGAGTATCCTTGGTGGGGATATGCTCTCGGCTGGTGGTTTACTCTCTCCTCCACACTCATGGTTCCTCTAATTATGTTGTATAGGGTGTGCACTACTCCTGGTACAATGCGACAGGTAAGCTGTTTGTATAATAGTTACATATTTAATAAACATGTTATTTTATTGTAATTTATTAAAACCTATATTCTTCTTTTTTAGAGGTTCTCTTTCTTATGTACTCCAACTGAAGACCTGACATGGAACAGATTAGGGAAGAAAGGACTTGAAATGCTCAAGTTGACCTCACCTGACGGCGTAGTGTCCTAGTGACAATGAGCAAACTGGAGCTGCTTCAGATTTTCCGAACATCATGAGTCATAGATAATCGTGCCCTCAAGCCAGTGCTCTGACTCCTTTTAAAGCTGTGATCCCCAATTGTATATGTTAAAACTTGTACCCCCCGGTCCTTGGTTGCTAAAGCATACTGGTTGCGACCAGTACAATTTTTGTTTGCATACGTTTAAAAGGCATACAAATTATCCATTAACAAAAAAACAATGCTTTTCTGTCATTTAAATAACTGCAATAATCATTTGAGGGTTCTGACAGAAATAGTGTAAAGATAAAATGTCCACCTAACTGTAAAGGGAACATCTGCTTTTAGCCACATATCATGATCTTCAAGAAAAAGAATTCAAAATACTTAATAGTCCATCAAAACATTTTGAAATATGTTCTAAATAGCCAATGTGAAATAGTAACAAACAAAACAAACAAAGCCTCAAACTTATTCAGAAAACTCCTGTCGCTGCGAGCTGAAACCACTGATTACTTTCCTAATCATTTAATCTGTTAGATTTGACTTGATACATTTTTCAGCGACAAATGCACATTAAAACTTCCCAGAATGAGGTAACCGTGAAAAACTTAATATCCTCACAATGCATCATGTATTAGTGTTTTGTTGATCAATTAATGTATCTTTTAGTTGTGTCAGCTCGTTCATCAAGTGAACCTTAAAACCTGCTTTTCATAAAGAAACAGCATGCTTGCATTCACACTCGTATTTTAAACTGTTACTTTTGTAACGAAAATGTGTGTTTTGTTTTATCCAGGTTGTACAACTTCTAGAGTAAATTAACCATGATAAACACTTGCCAAATAAGCCATACAGTTTGAACACTTAAGTCACTTGTAGGTGAAATTGAATTTCAAATTGTAGATATAGCTACATGAAGCAGTAATATGAAAGAGGAACGGTTTTCCTTATTGTCCGATTCAAACTTTGGGCATTGCCTGCACCTTAAGTTTAACTAAAAGGTGGGGTATAGGTAAGTTTGAGAAACCGGCTCGAGATACACTTTTTGTATATTCCATCCATGGAATGCTCTTAACATCCCGATAGCAATGAATATCTTAAGTGCTTTGACAAAACATCCATAAATAAATGTCATGTGGAAGCCGTAATACTGTAAAAAGCACGACCAATCATTTTAGCCGGCCCGGCTAAAATAACTGGATGGCCTACCTGCCTGTCAGCCTTCCATCTGTGCACAAACTTATCTCGTGCCCTCATTGGTCATGTGCGCGTTCGTTTGTGTTGGAGGAGGGGCTCTGTAAGGAAGTGGCAGATTTTTTCCGGCTGTGTATTTTAAAATTCTAGCGCACTCGAGCTGGTTTCTCCAAAATGACCTACCCCATCTTTAAGTGTGTCTGAAATTAGAAGAACTGTCACCATAATAATGTGCATGTAATGCACACAGGAAGGGAACAATTCAGCACAAGTTAGTGTTTGGTGAAGACAAACAAACTTGAGTTGGATGTGGCGATGGAATACCAATTGATGAAGAACAACACTGAGAAAGTCTTTTGGCAGAGCCACAAAGAGTATATTTTTAACAGAGCTATTTTGATTATATTTTTACTGAAGTCTCAACTTTAAATAGTTTTTGTACAGAAGGTGCAGGTAGTATTCATATCATTTTGCATATTGTTCTTTTGTATCATTGGCATTAAAATTGGTGGCAATAGCCCTTTGTGTAACATGTAAATGCTATAAAATGACATTACTTACATTTAAGGATCAAAAACTATTTTGTTCGGGTTTTTTTATGTCTGTTTTCACAAGATTTATGAAAAAATGTTTTGTGCTTGTTTGATTCATATTACTGATACATACTGTAATGTCTTTATTTTATATGTCAATCGTAATAAACAATGTGCCATACTTTAAATTATTTCAACGTCATCTAGTAATAATTTCTCATTAACTAATGGAGTTGCATAAGGAAGAGGCTCTTTTGTAGTTTAGAAATATTAACTATGACAAGTGAGCAAACTGATCAAATAACATTGTGGTAAAATTGTAAAGAATGAACTTTTAACCTGTGGGGAATTACTAATGTTGACCCCGAAGAAAGACACATCAAAGGAGCTATTATCAATGTTAGTATAAAAATAAAAGACAGACTATGTTACGAAACACGCTCGTAGTCATGAGCTTAAGAAGAATAACCGGAATCTGCAGGCCCCCTCGGTTATTAGCAAGTTTCAGTGCATATTTTAGCTATTTGGACCACAACTTTACATTGTTCTGTTTTAGTCGGAACGCACTGGTATCAGAAAATGCTCTACTGTGTGTGATGGAGTATTCAGCAGGTAAAGACCATATTTCACAAAAATAGAGTTAAAACAGAAAACATCAGGTGAACACGACCCCAAATGAATAATATTGTTGCTCTGTAACTGCTGAACGTGTAAATGAAAAAACATTGCAAACAAGTTCACCATGTCAACTATCAATAAAATATTGGCTTCTCAATTGAAGAGTGACATGTTTCATTAATGCAATTCTTAGATTTATTAAATGCTTTTAAAGTGCAAAAAAATAAAAAATATATATAAAGAAGACATGAACAAAGGTACCTTAGGTAGTTTTTGTCTGAAAATATTTCATTGCATAAATGCCGGTTTAAAACATTGATCAAATCTTGCTTTACAGGGTGAAGATCTTTTGAATATATGTAAACATTTTGTAGAACAGTTTCTAATAAAACCAATCTCAATCGGCAGTTAACCAGCTGCATTTTGTTTATGTCAAACTTTTCCGAATATTCCTATAATTGGCATTGGCAAGTTATCAAAAATAAAGAATACAGCTCCAAGAGCCCAGGGTATTTTTTTGTAGATGACAATGAGGGGATAAATATTAAGTATAATCTTAAATGCAATAATAATTGCTAGAAGAGGTACTTCATGCTCATTTCCACAGTACAAAATGTTTGAATGTTTAGAGCCAGCAGTACTTGAAAACATATAGCAACAAGCTGTTTAGAAACCTTTCTAATAAGCAACAACAATATACAGTATATCAACACACACACACACACACACAGTTATACACACATACACACTGTTGATTTTTTTCCCCACAAAATATTTAAGACAGCTAAGGTTTACGTTCTGAACCAAACAATGTTTATAAAACATCTCTAGATTATCGTCAAGACTTTATCCAGATATTTCATGAAAAGATAACAGTGTTGGTTTTTACAGTCACCAAAGTGCAACCCTGTCTACTATCAACCATCATTCATACACTTAAAAAAAACAAAAAACATGAAATAGATGCAGTGAAATAGAGAGACAACGTTTCCTGGATTGAGGCAAAAACACTCACACAGCATTGCGAAGTTGATCAAATGACCAGATTTGAAATATTGACGGTTTTAAAGCTTAATTGCGGTTACTGTGTCTCTCTCCCGCTTACACTCACAGGGTCAAATAGTATTACATCTTCCCTGTCAAATAAAAAGGCGGGGGTGGAGGTGATGTTAGGATCAACTGCCTCCTTTCGTAAAAAGATTATATTATAATTAAGCGGATTTATGACAGCCAGCTGTTAAAGGAAAATGTATGTGTGTTGAAGATTGTGCCATGCTTGTTTATGCAATTAGCTGATAGATTAACACATGAGTGCAACAGGGAAAGAATGTCATCAATCAGTCAAATCTACCAAAGCTTCAGAGGTAAAATATTTAATTATATGTATATTTCAACTCTCAGTTTCTATTTTATTAAGGTTTTTGCAGCTGCCACTGAAATGTTAAGTTATCACTCCATAAAAAAAGGTATCATCTGTTTTCACTTCCATAGTTCATCACTGTTTTGAAACAATACCAGCCTGGCTTCTCATGAAAAACAGTTTGTATTGTACGGTTAAATGGACAAAAACTAAATAAATTTAACAAAAAATGACCTTTCATGCATGTATTCATGAATAAATTACTTTAGTGCATGACCGCAGTCTAATCCATCATAAAACAATGCCTCATATTTGCCCAAAACAAGGCGCTGAATTTGAATTGTAATTCTGGAAATAATCTCTCTCAGTTCAGGTTCCTCGTATAGGCTTTAAAAAACAAGTACTGATTTGGCTTCATAGGTAGTAGCTCAATGTTACAAATTACATTAATTCAGCATTTACGAAAACCAAATAAAGAGAATTTTGAATTTGTCATAACACCAGAGTTACAGATTTATATTTGTAATTTAGTATTTGTAGTTTGTTCTTTCAGATTATACTCACTGCATCTGCTGATGAGAAACGTGAGCTTTCAATCATGATTTCTTGCATTATTGCAGATTCATGTTTGCAGGGTAATCTTTTTGAGTCCTGGATTTCTAGTAATATAGAACAAATGGCCCAACATTAAATGAATGCAGGCTTTTCTACACCAAGCTAACAGGACCTATTACACCTTTTATCCAAAGTACATATTACACATTTAAAGACTAGCCAAAGTTTGAAGTCTGAATGACAAATAAAATGTTACTCATCTGTGTTTTTGAAGAAATCTACTATCTCTTTCAAATAATGATAGGTGGGGGCTAGAAGTGTTCACCAATTACTCTCTGATTCTACAGTACTAATTCGTCCTGGCAGTCACACAGTCCATGTGACAGGGGAAATGCTGTTTGGCTTGCAAACGTCCCTGCTTAAAGTCTTTTTTATATGCAGGAATGGTAACGTTGGATTTTGGGATAAAGATGTTTGGATTAGAGGCTTCTTTACGACCGTTTTCTTTCCTCTGCTCCCTGGGCTTGAGAAGCAAAGGAAGCCATGTCTTTTTTTTCTCCCTTTCAAATGTCACTTTGCCGATGGACCGTCCTGACTCCTCCGCCGTCGCTTGATGCCCACTTCACCGTTCATGCCGTTCCTCACGCACTCATCCCGCCTCCTTTTCGTCTTTCTAACCTGCTGAGGGGAGATGAAGCACACAAAGGTCAAATGTGAGAGCTTGCCTTGCTTGCTTGTTTTTTTTTTGTGTATACATAAGCAGTCTTAAATATATTGTTAAGAATGAGTCATAAAACTGATGAATTCTGAAATGTCCCCAATTATTGTTTCTGCAGTCTACAACCCCATTAGGCCTTAAACCCTTCAGGGACATTACTGACGTCACCTAGTAAGTCTTCAGTGCACAAAGCTGCAAAGTCTGCGAATTATGTAAATAGGAATGTGACAATGTGGCAATTGTCAAAAAATAAATCTAATAGTTTTTGCCAAAACAGTATATCAAAGCAAAATTAAAAGATGTTTTGAGGAATAAACAAGGCAAGCAAGTGTTGTATAGCCTTGCATCACTCATGTGCTGTTTGTTATGAACCATCTCAGTCTTTGGTAATGTAGTGTTTAAAAATGTAAAAATGATTTAGTGTTGTTAATTGTCACAAAGCTGTGACTTGCAGATAATTGCATCAGACAAAGTTTGCAGAAATGCGGATGTACAAAGTGCCCTTTAAGGTCTCTAACGGTCATGCACTTGACCATATTAGAGACCTAATCACTTGTGTACCTTGTGGTATCAAAGTCTGTGAGTATGGATATTGAAAAATTCAGTTAGGTGCTTTATTTATCTTAGTATTTACTGAGAATTGAGAAGAGCATCTGGATCTGGATAAATAGATGAGAATATCAACAAATCCATGAATGAACACTAGAGGTCAGCATAATACTGAATAAAGTACAATAGGGGGCGATACTGCAGGCCGTTTATACTGTGAAAAGAGGATTAAAGCCCTTTAAAACATTTACAAATCAGTTATTTCTTTGTAAAATATTTGATGGAGGGCATACCTGTTGTGATTAGCCAAATATTTTGCAGGAGATTTTGGTTTGAAGGGGTGTATCGATATCTTCCCCATGATACCCAAAATGGCTGACCATTATTAAAAAGAGTTAATGTGCCATGTGCCCCATGTACTTCCCAGGGCTAACATACAAATCACATTTTTCTTATAGATCACCCTGTTATCGTTTACTAATTAGTAAATATATAATAACACACATCTGCTTTCTAACAATTGTTTATTGTCCTTCCACTATTCTTTGTTTGAATTGTACTTATCTTAGCATATTGATATATTGGGCCTTATTCTTGAAATCATCTGTTTATACTTAGTATATTTATTATTGAGTTGTAATGTCTTCCCTTCATTTAATATTATTGTTCATATTCAATACACTTGAAGCCACACACACACACACACACACACACACACACACACACACACACACACACACACACACACACACACACACACACACACACACACACACACACACACACACACACACACGCACACACACGAGTCAGGCCGACATTTGGCGAGGAATGTTTACCTTGGCGTCGCGTTCTGCAAATTTCTGGAACATGTTGGCATAGGTCTTCTTGTCCTGTTCGTGGTGTTCTTTAATTTTGCTTTGGCAGATGGAAATCTGAGCATGAGCTGCTCGATTTGAAGGGTTAACTTGCAACACGTGCTTGAAATCTTCCATAGCCAGGCTGAACTCGTTACGGAGGAGTCGTGCTTCCCCACGACGGTACAAAGCCTTCTCATTGTGCTCATCCAGCTCAACCACCTTATAACATACACAGATTCATCATTTTAAATACAGAAGGTGAATTTATTGAAGCTATATGGTTTTTAAATTTGGATAAATATCATCAGGGTCTACCAGCTCACCTTGTTGCAGTTTTCCACAACTTGTGTGTACTCTTTTGTCCTCAGGAAACACAACGCTAAGTTGAGGTTTGCTGTCAACATGTAGGACTGTATTCTCTTCTGCTGCTCCATCCCAGTCCCACACTCCATCTCCAGCCACAACACGATGCGCTGGTACTGGGCCACTGCCTGGTGGTGTAACCCTGCCTAATAAAGAAAGATGACACCATTTTATGAACATGTTAACGATTAAAAAAAATGTTAAGACAAAAGAAAAGAATAGAGACAGTACCTTAAAATACTGATTCCCTTTTTGCTTAACTACAGCAGCCAACTCCAGCTTTTCAGGTAGGTCCATTTCCCAGGATTCTTTAGCCTTTTGGTAAAACAATTAACGTCACAAAAAGTGGAGAGAAAAAAAAACAGGTTTTCATGTTTAAGGAAGTCATCGGAAAATGATATACAGACTGTGAAGAACTTGTTGTACTTTATCGAAGTGTTATTCAATGTGTGTTTGTTTACATAGAAACAAAAACCACACTAACGTACTAACCAAACCTAATGTAGAACGTGACCTTTATTTTTGTGAAAGCAGAAAGCAGGACTCACCCTTTGAAAGCTTTTGAGGGTAACTTCGTATACGATGTCTTTGTATGGTCCAATTTTTAATTCCGGTTTACCTTCGCTTCCAAAGCCATACCTGTGTAAAAAAGACATAACATGACAGAAGTTGATCCCATTGATAGAACAAGTAATCACTTTCAAATGGTCAGTTCTTCTAGATATCAAACACTGACATCAGTAAACTAAAGGCTTTTAACATGTAAACTATGGTGTGTTAAATCGCACATGTGAATCAATCTAAAAATGTCATGTCAATAACACATGTTTTATATTATTGTGTAACAAATCCAGAGCCTTTTAAAACAGTTATGTTACTTTGCATTTGCTTTCTCCCTACCCTAATGGCACACACACACACACACACACACACACACACACACACACACACACACACACACACACACACACACACACACACACACACACACACACACACACACACACACACACACACACACACACACACACACACACATATGAGTTTAATTTGTTTGCCCCAAACACACAATTACATTTTCCATACAATGCTTTTGTTATTGTGAATTATATTGGTGAACATCTGATCTCATGACAGCTATACATGCCAATACATAGCAATATTCCAGACACATAAAAATTATTATTATTATGTAATGTTCTTATTTCAGGGTGGTTTATGTTATGTTACTACTTGTTGGCATGAACTCTAAGTATGAAGTGTAATATGAATTCCTTGTAAGTCACCACTCCTTTGAATTGCTTTTGCCTGAGGTTAAAATAGGTGAGGTTGGCGTAGGCGGGGTTAGGTGAATGATATTATGTATTTCAAGGAGTACAATGTGTTCAATTTGCTTTTGCAATCACTCCTAATTTCTGTCTAGGATAGATATAAAATGATATAAAATGCCCGCCATCTCTTTTCATCTGGTCTAAAATGAACTTCATTTTTTGGATGCCTGACTCCTCAGTGAGTTGTTGAACGTCCAAATCACAGATTTTGAACACCGATGGATTTTAAAGTATTTTTAGAACTAACTCTCATAATTACTAGATTAAAAGTACCGCACATGAAGGTTTTTTACTATCAATACAGCATAAACCTAAAACAATGTTAGTGCATATGTATCTGAAAAGACAGATACATTACTATTCAATACATTGTAGAGCTATTGTAGAATTGTTGCATGATTTCTGAATTTGGTAACAGACTTCAAATCCACATAAAAGACAAAAAATAATAATACAAAATAATAATAATTCGGAAATGACAGAAATCAAGGTACAATTAAATAAATGTTACCTGAGGACGTTATAGTATTTTGTCGTCAGATGAAGCAGGAAACTTTAGGTAGGTACCAAAGCAATCCACATAAAGACACGCTACAAAAAGAATTTGAGAGAGCAAAGGTGTTTTTTTTAACTTACTTTTGTTTTAGATAAAGCAAACAGCACTCTCCCTTCTGCATCTTGTCCATGGCTCGGTCCACTCCGAGAGGAACGCCTTTATCTTCAGCCTCACCAACTATAAAACTGACGTCCCTGCAGTCAAATCGTCGGCCATCACACTTTCCCTCCAGATGCACTGTGGATCACAAATAATGACAACATGTAAACTCTGATGTTTGCATTTCATAGGGCACAATATTCATGAAGACAATAATGACCCTACCTTCAACACTTGCTCCATCGTTGGGATTCATGTAACCATCTCCTTTGACCTTTATCCTTCTTATGATGCCGGAATCGCCTGTGAGAGCCTCTCCTTCAAACTTGAGAAGCTCCATCTGTTTTTGTTGAAAACATTTATTCAACCATTGTTATACAAATAGATATACAGTATGAAGCAAATGTAAAGTGAGAGCACTGCAGTGAATGGTGTTACAGTAGGTGTGGGAGGACACAAAACAAGTAGGAGTCAAGTCATGGAAACAAAATTAAATAAATTATTATTCAAATTAAATTATGACCATTGAATTAAACATATAGATAAACTGTGTAATCAGACAGATGTTTACACTCCATACCTCTCTCAGGGACAAGCTTAGAGCATCCCCTCTCAGACAAATAACCCCCTGACATCCTGCCTCCCCGTCTTTAATTACCTCCAGGTAGCTTAAGATTAGAAAAATATTGTTATGCAACTCTGCATTGTAGCTGTGGATTATGATGTTTACACTTATTCAATTATTCAACTTAAGACTCTTTGTTTTTCTACGGCTGGACCACTGTAAGTCTTTGTTAAATTTTCAAATAGCTGAAGAAATGTATTGAAGAAGACGGAGATGCCTGGATTGTATCCTGAGCTACAACTGAATGTATATGGCTTCTTGACTGAGAGGGATTCAAATAGACAATGTTATGAGCAGACTGCTCCATCTCAGACGGACACATGCTTTCAAATGATCAGTCCCCCGGTTTGATACAGAATGAATGCACAAATTGGAGGCACTGGCATGGCACACCTACCTCAAACACCACAGAAGAACTGGGAGGAATTTTATCTGGATTTCCTGCAGATCCATAAGCGTACTCTGGTTTACAGAGCAACCTGCACACCTCGCCTCTCTGCATGGACATCACACCAATATCCCAGGCCTTAAGGACCTGACCTGTGAGTGGATGAAGCAAATAACAAATATGAGAGATGTGCTGGTTCATAAATCAGGCTTTGATATTTTGTCATTGTTTAAATTATAATGACAAAAATGTAAAAAAAAAAAAAAGGTTTTACATTTTGGTAAATACGCATATTATTTTTCTTGCCCACATTTTCATGAAAAGACTGTTTACATATCTGTCTGTAAAATATGAAGCTACAACCAGGAGATAGTTATAAAATAGCCCCTCTGTAAAACTACATCCTGTTGTTTTTACTCATTTTATGTACACAAAAGTAGAAGTGTTAAAGTGGTTTGGCAAATGTTAAAGTGTTTCGGGAAATGTTAAAGTGTTTCGGGACTTGTACATTTGTTTTATAAAATGCAAATTTGTCTCTAGCTTTGTAAAAGTGTTTCGCATCTTGTTAATTTGTTTTTGTTAATGTTAAATGGTTTTTTCTTTGGTAAAAGTGTTTTGCTAATGTAATTTTGTTTTATAAAATGTAACAAGCTTTGTTAAAGTGTTTCACACTTTGTAATTCTCGTTTGCACTTCTCAGTCACCGTAGTGGAGAGATGTGTTATTCATATGAATGAACTATCAGCAAGAAAGCATATTTTCCAAAAACTCTAGGTTTTCTCATCCGCTCAGGCTCAATTTCTTGAATTGCAATAACTTAAAGTCCAAATCTCTAAACAAATGGTTTTTGAATGAAAATCTAATTTATTTAAGCAAAGCGCATGTGTTTTTGCACATGTGATCAAAAGAGTGACAAAACAGCTTGTCGTTGGGAAAACAAATTCTTAGTAGTGGTGCTGTGATGTCACTTGAGACATTTGTGACGAGATCACAAGAAATCATGTTAGGACGGTTTCAAAAACTGAGATAAAGAAATTGAGAATAGCTCTAAGTCAGAGAGAAGACTACGGCCCATCAGGTATAACACTAATGCATGAAGTAATCTACCTTTGCCGACATTAAAACTAAAAGGTTCTTTGCGCTCTCGGCTGCAGTCAAACTTCCTCCCGCTGAGCAGCTTCCCAGTATAGTGGACGGTCACTCGGTCCCCTATCATCGGCCACTCTCCATCCAGCCCCTGACGCTTCACAACCTGCAGACAGCAAGAGGAACTCTAAGTTCAAACGAGAAACCTTTTTAACAGAGAATATAGAATAACCCATGAAAGATCATGACCATGTCATGTGAGTCATAATTGTTTCTAAGTGCCAACAAAAAGACAATTTAAATAAATTACTATAAATACCTTGACAACTCCTTTGTCTTTTTTAGGTGTTACATCAGTGCCCTTTGTAGCAAAGACGGACGTAGCTGGCTGGCCATCCATCGTCAGATCCTGATCAGTGGTCATTTTTGCGTGTGGGCACACGGTAACACTGTAAACATTATGAACACACAAGCCTACGTGTTAGTGAACTGACTGTCAAAAAGAACATGTCCTCGTGTCTCGTGTTTTCACTTGGGCAAAAACTTGTAACAGGAAAACGGTAGACGGTGGTCTGTGTAGCCGGACCGGAAAATTACAGAGAATATAAGAATTCAAGATGTCCATCATTCACCCAGTAAAAATGACTTTCTCCTCCACATTATATAACTTGTAGCTATTTAAGGTACTGCACTGGAGATATATTTACAATTGTATGCAAAAGCCACAGTTACATGGATCCCAGATGTATCAGGAACATTATTTTGAACTGCATTTATGAAAATACTTAACTGTCTGCACCACACCTTTTTCCTATAAATAAAATGCTAAAGGTAGCAGCCTGTCTCCTGCTTCAGTGATTTTATTTAGTAACATGAGTTGCTATCACCAAAGAACAGTATGTCCAGGACTATTAGTTAATAGCCTTTTGTGCTCTTTGTCATTCTATAAATGACATCAACATATTGTATGGCATCTGCTGCAGTTGGCAAGCTGAACCTAATTTCGACATGTGGTATGATTCAGCAATTATTTTGTATTTAAACATTAGTCTTTGTTCCTGAAAGCCCTGTATGCACAGTTGAAGTGTGGGCATGACTACCCTCACACATTATTTAAAGAAAAAGCTGTGCCATCATGAATACAGTCATGTAATCTCTCTCAGTGTTTGTTATGAGTCAGGTTAAAATGTTGATTTAGATCATGACTCTCAGAGGTGAAACACTGATATAATAGCTTATCAGAATATGAGGGGTCCGGCTTTCCAGTTTTATCTGGTGATTTTGTCATTCTCTCAAATGGTGTCTCCTCTTGCCCTTACTGTGAAGAAACAAGAATGTGTCGCTACCTGCATGGCCATCAAATCCACATAATTACTGATCCCTTTGTAAGATAATGATATCACCAATCTTCATCAAGAATCCTGTACAGTATACTCTCACCTTCGTATCACGTAATCTGTCAATAACATCCGTTTTTTGGCAGTGTTTGTATTCCATAGAAACAAATCAGCTTATATTTATATTGTATAATAATCTAACACAACAGACAAAGAATTCAGATGTCTTTGTCTATTTTCTCTTCAAATCAAAATGATAGTTTTGTAACTGTTGCAAGTTAAATAGATCAGGCTAGACATTTGATGCCAGATTTTGGCATTTGACAGTTTCAATAAATTAAATTATGGTTTTACGTTTAAAAACCAGCCTGTCAGACAGAAAGGTAAAAAGGCAGACAGATTGGTTGCTATTTTTTTTTTAAATGATATAGTGTAAATATAATGCTTGAGGTTTTGGTAACTTGGAGAAATGTGAAAACCTTTGACTAGCTAAACTGCAAGGAATGTCTGTCTGTCTGTCTGTCTGTCTGTCTGTCTGTCTGTCTGTCTGTCTGTCTGTCTGTCTGTCTGTCTGTCTGTGTGTCTGTCTGTCTGTCTGTCTGTCTGTCTGTCTGTCTGTCTGTCTGTCTGTCTGTCTGTCTGTCTGTCTGTCTGTCTGTCTGTCTGTCTGTCTGTGTGTCTGTCTGTCTGTCTGTCTGTCTGTGTGTCTGTCTGTCTGTCTGTCTGTCTGTCTGTCTGTCTGTCTGTCTGTCTGTCTGTCTGTCTGTCTGTCTGTCTGTCTAGTCTACATTGCCATACAACCTCATTGTCTATTGTATACTCCAGCATTGCAAGAGGAGGAAACTATGTCAAGGCAGGTGTAATAACATATGTTACTCAATTCCTCAAAACATGGCTGCAGGCCTTTTAGGTACACCCTGGCAATAATCATGAAGCATGTTGTAAAACACTAAAGTTGTGTAGATTGTTATCACATGCAACAACTGAGACTTTAACACTTGCTTACGGATTACTGCCGCGGGCTGCTCTGGGACTGTGCCAGGATGTAATCAACGTTATCCCTATGTTAAGCCAGAGTTGTGAAGTAACGATAACAAACACCACACCACTAATGAGAAAATGGATGTCTTCCTCAAAACAACCCTGAAGATAATTCCATTTTAAACCTTTTTTTGCTAAATTACTGTATGTTGTAAAAAGAAGCACAATTCAAGCACATATTGGCTCTTCATCGGGTTCAGAGGTATAAAGCCAATATGAGTCTGAGATATTTCTTAATATAATAAAGTTGAAACAAGTTTTTAAAGGAGAACCGTACAATTATTAGACTCAAAACACGAAGAAAGTAAGGAAGTATGAAAAATGAAAATGTATAAACAAACAAAAAGTGATCAATTTCAATAAGTTCTTTTTTTAAATTGATGGCTGTACTTGTCTAGGAGAACATTGCCTTTAACTTTTGTATGAAAACTCCTATCTCCACAACCCTAATATAACTGTTAATGGTATCATATATTTTCTCTATTTTGCTGAAACAAACAACATATTTTAATCATTTCTAATAAATCTAAATTAACTCTTATACACATTTACTGCAAAGCCTAAACAATGTCCTGTGAGGGAGCAGTTCTGCAGGGTTATGATCAGATGGCAGTCTTGTGGCCCCTTCAGGTTTTCCACAGAGACGTTAAAATGGTAAAGAGGAACGGCTTATCAGTTTTCTTGATTTTTCCACCAGTTGTCTTGCCTTCAAGCTCAAGACATCCAAGATGCTGTTAATGACCATGTGAAAATATTAGAATATGCTTCCGAGGTCTGTAAGTTCCTAAAGCGCCTGTTAGTGTGAAAATGAAGCAACAGAGCTTGGCATGAGATTCGTACGCAGCAGTAGACTCATTGCATTGAATATCGATTAAGAAATGGATATTAACTTGTTTTCCTCGTTTAAATACAAGAGCCAAATCCATGGCACTACCACTTCGCTCAATCAACAGAGTAAAGCCATTAACATCTGTTTAGTTGATATCTGTTAACTATTCTGTTTCTTCAATCGTGTCACTCTCAAAGATCGAGTGTCGTTTACGGAACTCTTCAACACAAGTACACCTCAAAATGTCTGTCACTTTCCTGCAGTACACCTTATCCTGTGCCTTTTAAATTTCATGAATTTAATTTAAGATGTGCTTCTTTTTACGTGTGTGTGCGCGTGCGTGCGTGTGTGTGTGTGTGTGTGTGTGTGTGTGTGTGTGTGTGTGTGTGTGTGTGTGTGTGTGTGTGTGTGTGTGTATGCGTGTGTGTGCGTGTGTGTGCGTGTGTGTGCGTGTGTGTGCGTGTGTGTGCGTGTGCGTATGCGTGTTTGTGTGTGTGTGTGCGGTTCTGAACACAATGTTCCTTCTATTCACAGTTCCCTGCTGGCAAAGCCTGATGGTGTTCACCAATCTGAGACCCCCTCACGTACAGCTCAGCTTCAATTTGGAATGAAAAAAAAACATGATTTTAATTATTCAAATTAGCCAATTATATTAACACACAATTTCAATACAAGCTAAAGCAGTTAGAGCGATATATCTAGTTTGATAAAGTACCATTATTAATATGTTCACATAATTAAAGAGTAATAAAATCCAATAAATGTATCCTTATTTTCTTCCTTTATAAAAGTATGAATTATTAAACCATGAAACCTAATGCAAATATTTACAGCAC
Organism: Notothenia rossii; assembly: GCF_949606895.1. Taxonomy (NCBI): domain Eukaryota; kingdom Metazoa; phylum Chordata; class Actinopteri; order Perciformes; family Nototheniidae; genus Notothenia; species Notothenia rossii. Next base: position 74,909,193 of record NC_136903.1, on the reverse strand, counting down.
AAATTAAATGGCATGTAGGCTACATGTACCTAAACTGAGATACCCTACGGAGGAATGCAGGAACAGAACACAATGAGGCAAAGACCATATCCACAGACGCACACGGTGTATCTGTACATTCTGTCTCACATCCGTGCTCTGCTGCTGATTCATATATGAACATGTGAGCACACACTGTTCATAACAGAGCCATACACACACATCCTGAGGCACAGCACTGTCTGGCCCGGGAAATTATGTTTTATCCTGACAAAGACATCGCAGGGAGACTAAGGAAGAAAAGTATACAACAAAAAACTGCTTTTATGGACTTTTTGGGCAAATGCTGTTACTGTGTTATATATGTACTTTTAATTGAAAAAGACACTTTCAGCCTTTCAATTGTGCTGTTCTTCAAAGGCAAAGGTTAAGAACCGGCCACCCTTTGGTAAATTATTTGTATCTGTCATGTTCTTGGAAATGAAGTCCCCAGGCAGTATGATTCATCTCTGAGACTTTGCCTTAACCTGTGTCCATGTCAGCAGGCCAGATCTGCTTCAAACTCAACACATCATCTAAATCTAATTATATGATGAGAGCCATATATTAGTTATTCCGAGGTTACCAAAGCACTTTGAATCGCCACGTGCTGAAAAGTGCTATATAAATAAAATTGCCTTGCCTTGCCTACCATTATGTCCGCGCAATGAACACCTTGGTCTAAACTAAATATGAATCACACAAAGAATTCACAAGAGTTAATGTTACCTTTTCTCAGAGAAAGTGTTACAACCTGTACTTTATGAAGATACACCTAAGCCTTAAGGGATTCTGGATGTACACTGGTGTCCTCATCCGCCTCCGTTGGGAACCACAGCCAAGTGGCACATTCACACACATAAACACACGCATACACTCACCTATTAACACACATAGGCTCTTATCAGCCATTATGTTCCATAGCACAGTGGGGAGCTGTAACCTCATATGCCCCTACACGTGAAAAACTCAACATCCACCCTAGAACATCTCATAACGATGCAACCTAACTGGATGTTGAGTTTTATATTTAATCATTACCGATTTTATTAGACTCCTTCTGATGTTTTACGATGTAAAACAAGTGCCATTTAACTTGGGGAGGTGTGAACATAAAACACTGGAAAGACAGCAAACGTTAAGCATTTTTTAAGCGGTAGCCACATATTAAAGGGAACAGATGAAAACACTCACATTTCCTTGCGCTTCTTCCTTATTTTTGCTCCCCCGAAACGGCTGGTAATATGCTGAAATTTCAGCCGGTGTTTTTTTTTTTTTTTTTTTAAACCGTGTCTTTTTCCTCCTAATTCAAGCCCGCCCCTTTCATCTCATCCAGGGTACTAGATGTTCTGTCCATGTGGTTATTATGTCGCGCTGTTTTTGTCCTGTGGCCCTGAACGTGCCGGTGAAGTAGCCACATGGATCTCAGACTTCAAAATGACACGAGCGAGAGAGAGAGATAGGGAGTGAGAGAGAGAGAGAGAGAGAGAGAGAGAGAGAGAGAGAGAGAGAGAGAGAGAGAGAGAGAGAGAGAGAGAGAGAGAGAGAGAGAGAGAGAGAGGGTAGTATAGCGTAGAGTTGTGGGAGGGCGTTTAGTGTAAAATTAAGGGGCAGGTCTTGGAAAGCAGCCACAAAGTAACACAATGTTCCGGCTGTACTGTAGCTGTACCGCTGCCTCTGCTCACGAGAACACTGTGTTCCAATAGACACCCTGACCTGTAACCCGTTCCGTGCCGAGCCAGGCTGGGAACAGCCTGTACCGCAGCAGGCTGTCCTTCCCGCTCAGCTGACAACACATATCATCAACACTGCTGTGTAATAGCCGAGCCAGTCACACAGTGTAAAGCACCGAAATAAAAGCACATCCACTGCCCGATAAGACGCGCGCTGAGACGGATTACTGTCGGTAAAACCCCGCCTTTTCATTTTGTGTACCTGTTTTTTTTAGGATGTAACTATTACTGTTACGTTACTATAACTTATTTGAAAATGGTGATTTCGAAAAATTTGCTCAAATGTATGCTTATTATTACTAATATAATTGCCTATGCATGGTGGTCCTTTTTTACCATTATTGTGATTTTCACTAGGTGGAGATCGTTTGTCTACAGCCGTGTTACAGTGTTCAAACTTAAAAGTACTGCGGTGTTAACATGTAGGCCTAAATGTACATTGAGAAACACTATGATGGAAAGGGAAGTCATCACATTTAAAAAATAGTGGCAAGCACCCGTTTTGCAGTTAGTAGGCCTTTTACATACACATGATGGAAGGCTTCAATTTTTATTTACAATTTGTATTTATACAACTATATTTTCATTATATTTAAATTGGTAGTATAAAGGATATAACATAATAAAGACTCCAGAAATGTCAATACCTCACAGGGACTCTGTAACTCTGTTCAAGTTACCCAGTGATGCCAACAAATATATATTGTAGCATGACACAAAAACAGAGGATGAGTTTTGTGCCATTTCCACAATGTAATATGTTAAATCAAAATAAATAATTCAAGTTAGCGAAATATTACTCAGAGTTAATACTTCCAAACAGAGGACTTGACATCTGTTATTGAGGATATTTGCCTCAAATAGATATCAGATATTAGACCTATGAAATTCACATTTTACACCATTTTAATTTAGACTAATAACTTTCATTAATATGTGTAAAAATGGCTGGACCTGTGTTATATTATTTGAGCTGTGTAATTAAATTATCCCAAATGTTGCCAATAATTTACAAACACAGAGAAACATGTACAAGGTTCCAATGGTCCGTTTCATTTGGTCAATGGTCAATGGCCTCTTTATCCCCTTTAGTTGCTCTTACTTCCAGAAAAAATGTATCACAGTTTTTTAAGAGTTTTTTAAGAAGACAACTTAAATTGTAAATGTTGTTTATTTCATAAGGTTAAGTTCCACACAGCAGGTTTGGGTTGTATTTTTGCTTTAATCCCCTATCATGATCCAAGGATAGTTGACTTTACAAGGTTGTTCTCTGGCAAACACACGGCACCAGAGGGTTGTCAATATGCCAATGTAGTAATAAGACAAAGGAGGCCTGGAGGAAGATGTGGGTTACAGAACACAGCAAACAGAAAAAAGCTGAATAGATCAACATTGAACAAATCCTAATATTAATTATTCTGTCAGTTCAAATATGAAATGTATAATACAACATGAAAATATTTGAATCTGCTCATGTGTCTGCTTTTGTATAAATTAAGAGCATGAGATGTTAAGACATTTAAAAATATGTTCAGAATGTATTGGATGAAGTCAGGCTTTCACTGAAGCAAGACATATTGTATACAATATACATCAGGGGTATTGTGTGCAAGAGCAGCCACATTTCCCATAATTGCCATGAAATTCTTGTTATGGCTTTGCCTCTGTGCTTTTGTGGTCTGAGGATACTGCTATATTATTATTTCCTCATAAGATGTTTGCAATACCGCCCACTTTACAGCTGCTGTTTATGTTCAGCATATTTTTTGCATTAAAATAACAAAACAACTTGAACATGTGGCACAGTTTATTGGTCTACACGGATTGTTAAATCTTTATTGCAGGCTTCTGGTGGGTGAATCCTGCAGTCAAGAGGTGGTGAGGATACTGTCTGACCACACTGCTGGCAGACAGCCAGGCAGCTATAGAAGGGAACATCATGATCCCGTTAATTATAAAGGTTACATAACACAGGTGAACCCGATTGTGCAAACCCACAGGGATGTTATCAACAGGCTGAGTAATCTCTCGAACAATCAGTTATCTGAAGATAACAGATTTCACACACTGTCGTTTTAGAACATTTCTTTCACATTAGAAGAGACAGTAACATATTAACTGAGGTGTTTTGAGCCGATAACACAATAAGCCCTCATAATGCAACAAAGTGTTCACAATAAAATACAGAAATATTTTTATAAAAAGCTCATCAGGGCTCTGGCTCAGGCAAGCAGAGATTTGTTTGTTTTCCCAAACCGTCGTCTGTGCTGCGGTGTCCTGGTAGCTTTGTTTGCACTTCCTCTTGTCTTGTATGTGCAAGAGGAGGTTAAAAAGGAACTCAGCTGACCTGAGCTGAACTGAAATGTATGAATACATTTCTTTATTGACTCAAGGCCTGATGTTGTCATTCTTCCTGAAACATCATGAACATCTTGTTTCTGTTGTGATGAAAGCAGCAACAAGAACGTCTGACGATTATGAAGTTAATAGTTAAGTCAACCTTTTTAAGTAATGAACATATTTACATACCTATTTCTTTTTTCAGCTTTAGAGTCTCCTATTGCTCTTAATAAAGTAAATACTCTCTGAAAAAGTATTTGCTAAATGTATTAACAAATAAACAGCAGGTCTGTCTTGATCATTGGTTTACGCATTTACTAAATATTGTATAAGTATTCAAATCTGAGAGGCAGTTGCAAGAAAGTGTGTGTCTCTGAATGAGTGTCTTGGTGTAACCAGAAGCACGTGGGTGAGTTCATTTAGGGATACAAGCTGCACAGTCATCAGGAAGTGAAACAGAACAGAATGTGCTGTACTAATCTGATTGAAAAACACAGCCCTGAGTGGAGGCATGAAAAAAAGAAAAGACGTTTCATTTAAACAGCTTAAAGGGGAATCATTTGGCAGCAGGAGCACGTCTATAAAGACAACAAATGAGCTTGATTATTAATTTGGTGATATAAAAGACAAGTGATGAGGATCAGGTAAGAAAAGCACACAAACACTGAAACTAAAATAAGGCTGGGCAACCTAATGCTCTTTGTTTGTGTTCTAGGCATCCATGTTGCGTACATGGATGTAATCTCCTGAGTGATCCCTTTTATCCCTGAACTTTTACCCCCTGAAGAAAGTACAAGTCCTTAAATAAATGATTTCTCACTGCCGCTGATGAAGAGAAAAACAGTGTAACAGGGACTAAAAGAACATGTTTTTGAAGCAGTTAAACCCTAAATATTTATATTTGGACAAGAGTTATTGCTCATTTTATTTCCTTGAATAATCAGTTATGATGAATGACTACTTGTCAGTGGTGAAAAGAATATTCAGATATTTAGATAGGTAGTGTTGCAATAGCGACTTGGAAAAATATGGCATTACAAATTAAAGTCAGATATTGGACATTTCAAAGAAAACAGAGGTTTCAAACTTTGAATTAGATTATTAGACAATTTAACCAAAGCACAAGGGCTTTACTTTAAACTGTAACAGCTCTCTTTCATTTCACAACTCTTTCACCTACCCTGCCATATTCAGTGTAACTATTCCTCATTAAATTACCTTTCATCAGTCACACAAAAGTCTATCACATTGCAATTCCATACTAATCGTTCAAAAACGCCTGAGGCAAGTTTGATGAAAGCATGATAACTAATTTGACATACCACACACAATGGCATATTGTGCCTTATCCAAACTTATCAAAGGGTCACTATGCAACGTAATAACAACAAACAAGAGACACATATCTTTGGTTTACTAAAAGAGGATCCTTCAAAACAAAGTCATCCGCACCATTATCAACTCTACAATGTGTTTGATTAAAGATATATTCAAGGCTATTGCTGTAGTATTAGATGGAAATTAAAAGTTGTGGGTAACAAATCACTATCAACTAACTATATGCAGGTGTCCCTTCAACATGGAATTGAAGATTAAATAAACAATTTCCTTGTCTAATTTTTCAATTTTGTAATATGAGGATTGAGAACTTCAGGGTTAGAGGGGTACAAATACTTCTGCTTTTCACACCTCTTCCCCTGCTTGTTGAATATGCCTCTATACGGGAAGTGTACATAAAGTATGTAACCACCCACCTGAACACTCACAAAGGGTCATTTGTGGTGTTTTCTCATGTTGAGCAATAACCGTCTTGCTCTCTTGATTTACTTGCGTTTCCTGCAGTAATCACTAAATGGCAGGCAGTAACTGTAAAACTTCAAGAATAAAGTTTGTGTTTCCTGTCAACGTGAAACAGTACAGCTTATTGATGTACTGGCTGCCTTTTTGCAAAATCATATACATGTGGCTGTGAATTTTTTTGTATCAGGCTCACTATTTAGACCATGGATATCAGTGATTGGATAGTTAAAATCTCAACATCTCCAGATGGACGTTGGGAAACGTTTTTAGATCATTAACTTGGATAAAAGACCCAGTACAAAAATGTTTTTAAAAAAAAAAGTTATGCATTTGAAGAAGAGACAATAGTATATTATAAGCTGAATTCCATTTGCCCCGATATTAAAAATAAAAATATTTGAAGGGGGAAATGGCCAAACAAGGGCTCCTCACAACGGCTCACAACATCTGGGGTCATACTTTAGTTCTGCTACATAAATTGAGATTAATTTTCCCTATTGTCTCTAAATTCAGCTTCTCATGGGAAATGTTGAATAGTTTTACCATATATGAATCCTAAAAATTGATTTATATGAAACAATGAGAGAAGTTTATTTTGATCTTATAGACATCTGAAACATAACAAGGGCCCCCAATAATTGGTGGTAGGAAGTAACTAAGTACGTTCACTCAAGTACTGTACTTAAGTACAATTTTGAGGTACTATTCTTTACTTGAGTATTTCCTTTTATTGATGCTTTACAATTCTACTCCACTACATTTAAAAAGTTAATTACACTACATTTAATTGCAGCTTTATAGCTACTTTAAAAAATGAATCCTTAATAATTAAACTAGAAAACGTACTCTTTAAGTCACAAAAGAGTGAAATTATTTCAATATTTTGCAAAAAGACAATCAGAACTTTGTTTGTCTAACAGTAACGTGCTACTTGATGCAACAATGTTATGGAGAAAAGTCACATAATTATATACACACACAAAGGCCCTATTTGAACAATATACTTTTCATACTTTAAATACATTTTGCTGATAAAACCTTTGTACTTTAGTGTAGTAGAGTAGAAAATACAGTACTGCCTTCTGAGTGTTTACACTCCCCTACAGTAGATGGCGATATGTTCATACAAGTGCTACTCATTCAGGGAGTTAAACAGTTAAAATCATCAAAAACGTTTTCCAGGAGTTTGGTTTTAAAAAAAGGCAGAATTGTATTTCTTATACCTTACACTTGTTTAAATTAAATGTGCTGGACAAGTAATCCTACAACTGTTCGTAGCCTAACTGATTTTAAAGTGATCAAGGAAATAGTCATCCGATATCATACTTTTTATTCAATCGGGCACCTCATTTATTAAAATATTAACTATTAAAGGTGGGGTAGGTAAGTTTGAGAGACTGGCTCGAGATACACTTTTTGTTATATTCCATGGAATACTCTTAACATCCCGATAGCAATGAATATCTTAAGTGCTTTGACAAAAAATCCATTAAAAAATGTCATCTGTGGAAGCCGTGGTACTGTAAAAAGCACGACCAATCATTTTAGCCGGCCCGGCTAAAATAACTGGATGGCCTACCTGCCTGTCAGCCTTCCATCTGTGCACAAACTTATCTCGTGCCCTCATTGGTCATGTGCGCGTTCGTGTGTGTTGGAAGAGGGGCTCTGTAAGGAAGTGGCAGATTTTTTCCGGCTGTGTATTTTCTAATTCTAGCGCACTCGAGCTGGTTTCTCCAAAATTACATACCCCACCTTTAATAATAATACAATTTTGGAACTGGAAACAATTTAATTGTGAATTTAAAAAAAATGTTCCATGAGTAAAGTACCACCGATTTGATGCTTACATCAAACCAACATCCCGTGGAAATGTTGCACAAGAGTTAAGGAGACCTGATGAGTTATTGTTCAGCTAGTTGGCCGGGCCCTCTAACAACTCACCGCTAACCATTATCCCACCATTTCTTCTGCTTCCAGAGATGGTCTTTCCCAATCCTCTAAATGAAAATTGATGCAGCAGCCAGTATGCAAAAACAGATGAGGTCTGTGCAGTCAGGGGCAATGAAAGGGGGCTAGAGCTGTATCCCATTGCACAAGCACAATACAAGTAACGGGTAATCACACAGTTCCTTGTGGCTTTTACGTCCCTTCCCCTCTTTCACAGAGCCCCCTCATCTCCAAACAACGACTTTTCCATTCCTGGCGGTATGTGCTGTATGTTATTTATAAAGAATGAGAATAATATTTGACTAACAACGCGCCCCTTGGGGCATGTCATTTTTCTTCTAGTTTTGAGAACCCTTTTGTCAAACCGGATGCCATTTCTATGTGTATATGCTGTATATCTACGTGGGTGGTCAAGCTTCCTGGTCATGGTTCCTTTTCATGTTAGTGAAGGACTATATTTGGATTAACACAAATATTCAATATAAAAAATATACTATGTTGTGAAATGTGGGTGGGCAATGGTATTTAATTGTTTAAACGACTTGTTAATGCTGAAATGCTGGACAGTTACTAACATAATGCATTTGTTCCTGAATTCAGGTTACCGGTTTTCCAATAAAATAATATGAAATGGTTTTCAAATGCTTTCACAGTCCTTAGGGCTCTGCTTTAAACTATTACATGCACATGTTGCTGGTTAGGGACACATTTTTGGTTTTAACCAAGTTAAAGAGGTTTCCTTTAACTTTTTGATCAATGAAATCCAATATTATTAAAGGTGAAAAAAATTGACAAAAATATTTATTTTCAGAATGATTACATTTAACATGTTTTGAAGGTAATGAGAACTATACAAATACTGGGCTTTTTTTGTACAGTCAATGTTTTTTTGTTGTTTTTTTTAATGTTATCTCTTTGTGTTTATTGGGAGGGCGGTGGCTTAGAAACGAGGGGGAAAATATCATCACTTGTTGTCTGAGAGTAGGTCATGCAGGGTCTCAATCACACATAATATGAAATAGGAATGCACCCAACCGGATCATACCAAGTAGTCAACCAGAAACGGTTGGATAAGAGGAGACAAGAAAGCTTTATTCTCTAATGAAATGGAAATGTATTAAGGGTATTCCAGTGACACAAGAAGAAAAATATAAACATGTATTATTTATATATTGAAAATACAACATCAGGTCAAATGACCTTCTTCTGTTGATATAGATGAAAAACATGATGGCCTTTAATCTTTTCTTAAAGGTAGGTAGGTAAGAATGGAGAAGCCAGCTCGAGTAAGCTAGAATTTGAAAGTACACAACCGAAAAAAATCGGCTCCTTTCTTATTATACATCCATGCTTCCTTCAGACTTCCTCACAGAGCCCCTCCTCCAACACACGAACGTGCACATGACCAATGAGGGCACGAGATAAGTTTGTGCACGAGATGGAAGGCTGACAGGCAGGTTGGCCCTCCAATTATCTGGAGTATTGGACTTGCTTTTTACAGCGACACGGCTTCCACACGTATATATTTATTGTCAAAGCATTTAATGTATTCATTGCTATCGGGATGTTAAGAGCATTCAACGGAATATAACAAAAAGTGTTTCTGAAGTGAATTATCTACCCTACCTTTAATAGAAAATGTCAGGCAACTTGATGTAATTTTTCAATGAAACAGATTAAACTAAAATAATCAAATTTGACATTTTTAATAGTTTGACAATTGTAATATTGTAACAATAATCTATAAGTCACTCATATATTGTACACTTGTATCTAGTTTATATCACACTACGTTGTACATGTTACACTTGATATAAAACCAAACAGAACTAAAAAGTAAAATGTATACAAGTTAACTGTGAAAGATACATATCTGTAGAATACACAATTTCAAAGTATATCATTTACATGAAGTGTGCAAGGAATGGCATATTACATTAAATATAAATGTAAAATGTCCAGTTAGAATTCCAGTTAACAAAAGAGAAACTATGGAGTTTTAAATAATATGTGCATACCCTTTATCTAAGAGTGTTTTATTTTTGTACCATTACTTTTGCTATAACAATCTCTACTTCCCTTGTATTTGTTGGACAAATAAAGGAATTCTGATCATTCCAGCATTCTTTTTTATTTCACACGCCAGGCCAGGTGGTGGCGCTGGCGGTGATTCCTCTGGACACTGGGCTTCCACCCGCCAATAAACACCAAAGAAAAAGTCGAGGACATGTTAAGCTAGTAGCAGAACCGGACGGCGTGTTTTCTGCTCATCACATTTGTCGAACTGCAGCTACGAAAAGGTGAGCCAACGTTACATACTATATATATATATATCCATATCCATATCTCTATTTCTCCGATGTTCATTCCATTGTTGTTACATGTGATAGTGATTAGTATGTGGATTGGCTAAATATTTTCCCCGTCGTGGTAAATGCTAAATATGTATGCTATCACAACTACATTGTGCTAACAGCTAATGTTTGCACGGCTATTTGTGGGGGTTGGGAATCCCGTGAACGTTACTATTTGGTGGACAAATGACACTAAACCTGATCAAGTATGCGACCTGATTGTGTAAATCACGCAGATACTCGTCTTGATCTATCCAAAGGGGTGAAAATATAAGTCTAACAATACCCCGGTGATTGTTACGCACAAGCTAGCAAATCACAAATGCTAGTGGTTGCTAGCTAGCGCTACCTAGCTTTAGCTTGATAATGTGCAGTCGACGTTAACATTTAAGTAGAATGATAAAATACACAATGGCGTCCACTTTATGCAAGTGATTAAAAGGGTCAACAGCACGGGATGTTTTAATTTTGTGATTTTAAATATAGTTAGACTCATGTCGTTGTTTTAGAAAATCACAAGCATTTCCTTATGCTCTCGGTGTTATCCCCATAACGTTAGCCAATCACTGATACCAAGATGTCCAGGTATGTCGTTGTAACACTTTCTGTCTTTCTTTTCAGGCACATCTGATTGTTTGACTGTAAAAAGAAGATCAGATTTAAATCTGGTGAAATGAGTAAGTTGTGATTATTTTCTACTGAGTTCCTGGTGCTACTTTTGGCTCCAACTTATTTCACTACCGGGTGTTTGTTTCCACGGTGAAATTCTTTAGATGAGGCGACAAGCCTCCTACATCTGGACACACCCAGCTCCGTTATTAGTTAAGGGACTGGATGACTGCCCATGCAGGAGTTATTCTCTTTATTCTGAAATAAACACCCAGATATAAAGCTTTACTCTTATTTGAATATTATTTTAACTTAACAGTTTGCATTTACTGGACAGTAATGCTTTTGTATTTGTTTTTATTTATGTCTGCACTATATATATGCATTAAGCATTTGACACAACAATAAGAGTTAATGTTAATTAATTGTTTATGGAATTGTATTAAAGCTGAGGTACACTCACTGTCTATACTTCTTAGAAGTCTGAACGCTCATCCTATGTTTTACCCTTTCTTTTAGGCCAAAGTGACCAGTTTCCCCTTGACTGCAAGGTTTATGTTGGAAATCTAGGAAACAATGGAAACAAGACCGAGTTGGAAAGTTCCTTTGGGTACTATGGCCCTTTAAGAAGTGTTTGGGTCGCCAGGAATCCCCCAGGCTTTGCTTTTGTAGAGTTTGAAGACCCCAGAGATGCATCCGATGCTGTGAAAGAACTGGATGGAAGGTAAATCTTTTAACACAGTTTGCAGTTGTACTTTTTGCATTACATGTTAGAATTTCTCACTCGTGTGATGACTTTTTCTTTAGAACTATGTGTGGCTGCCGAGTGCGTGTCGAGTTATCCAATGGGGAAAAGCGGTCAAGGAGCCGTGGCCATCCTCCGTCCCATGGCGGTAGCAGACGCCCTCGAGATGATTTTAGACGACGTAGTCCTCCAGTCAGACGCAGGTATGGTTTTTCTTTTGGACCACTTTACTCTTTTATTTACTGTCTCATTTGCAGTGTTTTATTTTTTAAACAACTGAAAAATTATATTTACATTCCCAACACACTGTAACCATTATTTTTTTACCTCCCACACTGACAAATAATCGTATATCTTTATATCATAGACCAATTAAAGCGTAGTCAATCTTTTTAAGCCAAAACCAAGTAGGGGTAAGTTTCTGATCATTTGTCACAATAGCCTAAATGTTATCGTTAGCAGTCTTAGTGCTTTAAATCATGTAGTTTACATACAAAATGAGTTCATAAATAGATAATCTGTGAATTGGCCTGCTTCAGGATTTAACATACTGATGTTGCTTTTTAGGTGTTCAAAAACAAATCTACAATAGTGATGCTTTTAAAATAAATTGTTGCAAAAGTATTTTTGTCTTTGCCAGTTTAGCCTAGTTTGACATCCAATTCCAAATGCAGCCTATGTCAGCACTTGACTATTTATGAACTCTAATAACGGGTTGTCTTATAAAAGACCAAGCTCTAACAGAGTGATATTGCTTCAAGGGGCATAGTTTGCACTCCATCAAACATTTTCATAGGTACTTTCTAGAATTACTTTCTTGCAGGTTTACATTTTGTTTTCTTTCTGAGTTCAGTTGCCATATATTAATAAAACTGAACCCCGTTACAGAGTCACCACCACGCTTCTCACCATCTGAGTCAGTCAACTAGTCTTCTTTCAGCATCATGTGACTGCTGACCAGGGAGCCCCAATCAGCTTGGGTGGTGTTGTCACATGACCAAGGCGCACCGCCAGTCGTCAGGTTCCACCAACCTATTGGTTCCTGAGCATGCAGCTCCCAGCATCCTCCTCTTCTTCCTCCAACCTTAATCCAATCGACAGCGGCCCACTTCACATTATCAACCAATCAGCATCTTTACTCTCTATTTGCCACACAACTATATCAACGGGAACAGCCCATGGCTTACATCCCTTCCCATCATCCCCCCCAAAAAAGGCAGGGAAAATCTACAACTACCCCTTCCAACCAGCCACCAAGCAACTTCATATCTCCAACATTTGCATCATGTGGCAAATCCTCTCTGCAATTCGACTTCCCTCACCATCAGTCTGGCTTCCTTGCGTCATTTCTATCTTGTCCAATTCCCCCAAAATAGTAAGTTGCTTTTAATCCTGCTCTTTGTAGTTTTTATGCTTACTCTAACTTTCAAAGGTGCTTGACCGTTTGCCCTCAGCAGTTATGTAACTTAGAGCAAGATCAGTCCAGAGCTGCAAAAATCTACAGATCAAAAGTTGTGGTCAAGGAACTTTGTCATCAGTCTTTAACTTATATTTGCCGATATTAACTACAGTTAGAGGTTCACCATATAAATGGGCTACCAAGGGCATTTTCATGGCTCGACATTAAACCACTACCGTTGTTTTAGGTAAATGTTCCCCCCTTTTTTCCATGAAAATTTCCACGCTCCTAGTGTGCTCCAGAGTCTTAATAGAAAAACAAAAATACTTTTAATGTGTTTTTTTTTTAACTGAAAATGAAAATGACCCGTCTCTGTTCAGTTCCCCTGTGTGGACCCTTGGAGGTCATTGTGCACAAGCTGTGTGGTGGAAACACAAATCAATAGCAATAGACAGACCATAGTTAAATTGTGACATATTATTTGTTTGTATGTCAAAGGAAAGCTTTAATGTCGAGCCCTGGCTTTGTTCTGAAATATGGCCCCCCTATTGGTGCTCATTTGACAAAGATTCCTTCTTTATCAAGTTGATCTTGATGCAGTTCATGGATGCAGATGATCCTTCTATTAACAGACAAGGAACTACGTGTAACCACGTGTAATCTGTGTCTAAGGATCAAGAATACCAAAGGTTTCACTAGAAAAAATCTTTTCCCTAATTTTTTTTTGCTTCATTTTTTACTTCACATACACTATAGGAGGAGGAGCCGCAGTCGCAGCAGGTAAGCGAGGAACAACAGTTATATTTACACTCTGCTTTTGTTAATAATCAATGATAATCATATTCATTTTTTTATGCTTTGTTGCATCAGGTCTCTTTCAAGAGATAGAGGCAGACAGCGCTCTGTGTCCAGAGACAACAAGAAGGGCCCAAGATCAATCTCCCGGTCAAGGAGGCAAGTTTAAAAAAAAAATCACTATACTTATTACTTTGTACTTTTGAGACTCATTTTGTTAACTTGGTTTGTTTTACAGTCGTTCCAGGTCTAACGACAGAAAATGAGGACCCCAAGGCGATGGTTCGTGTGCGGGATCTAGCTATGGTTGGGGAAAATACCAATTTTTTTAGTCATGTCTTTCTTTTCTCTAGGGTTGGCCAAGTTACTTGTGTAATACCAGTCTGTTGAATTAACAACAGTCTGATGTCTTTTTCTCCTATAGCGAATTCTCTTCCCCCGCATGTTATGGAATACTGGATTTAGTTTTTACATTGCCATCCTGTTTTTTAACTGTTCAATTAAAACTCATGTGATGTTTTTATTTGTTTTTGTTTCCTTTTTTTATTCTTGGTTGACTCTTCAATTACTGGCAATGAGTTAATGTGAGACATACCATTAGAGGGGCTTATGTTATGACAGAAATCAGACTGGCAACAACATGTTGAATACTGGTGCTGTTATTTGCAGGCTATCCTTGAAGCCAAAAACATAATCTGTAATTCTGTATTTTACTTGTCATTTTTGCAACAAAATGCTCTATTCAACTTTGCTTGACTCTTGACAATTTGTGCTGCAGTTAAGAAAATGTGTTCAATAAATGGTTTTCCAAGGTGAAGCCTATTTCTTCGTTGCCTTTTTTTGTTTGGAAGTATTATATTAAACAAACCATGTACCATAATCAAATGACATTTGGCAAATGTAAAAATATAAGCTTTATTCAGATCAGGAAATACCGTTTCTGTTGCCTTATGACAGCGGTTTTCAAAGTGTGAGGCGCGCCTCCCCTGGGGGGCGCCAGAGAGCTTCCGGGGAGGCGCAGCGTGAGACACAAAAGAACGAGAAAAAGACGAGTAAAGTGACACTTGCCCACTTGTGGCTGTCTGTGGAGACCGAGTTCCCCCACCTCGCCAAAAAGGCTGTAAAAGTGCTCATTCCCTTCACCTACCTTTGTGAGTGCAGGTTTTCCGCATTGACTTTGATCAAAAGCAAGTACCGGTCAAGACTTCAGCCAGAGGATGATCTGCGTTTATTCCTGTGTGCATCAAAGACGCAGACTCATTGCTCCCACTAAAGTAGGGGTGAGAGTAATAAGGAGGCAAAGTTGACGTTCAGTGTGTTACCGGGAGCATATAAGGATTTATCCACCATGTTGAAAATGTTAAAAAATATATGTCTTGAGAACACGGCGTGCGGAAATATACGGGTCGTGCTGCAGCTAGATGTGCCTGTCCTCTGTAAGAAGGTGTCGGCGACTGACATGCAAGGACGAACGGCTGTCCACAGGCTGTTCCAACTTTAACAACTGTATTAACTTTCATGGTAGTGAATTGAACATGCAATTGTAATTGGGTGTGTGGTATATTTTCATGCACGGACACGCATGTTCCACAACACACAAACTGAACAACACTAAATTTTCCGATCGCTACCAGCGTCCTTGCGACATGTTATAATAACAAGTGCACGTTACTGATGCAATATGGTTGAGACCATTCGGGCTTATTCTAGAGGGGTGCAAGGAATAGTCCAAGTAGTGGGGGAGTTTTATACAATATGTTTAAAACATAAAAATAAAAAGGTTTTAAAAAGTTATTTAATGTTTTAAGGAGGTGACGCTACTCAGCCAATCAAATCGGTGCAGTCAGCACGATAGATTCAAACACACACAGAGACGAGACTAGAGGAGAGAAACAGTCGGAGTAATTTCAAATGGCGGAAGGTAGACAGCGAAAACAGAGCATTTAATTACATTTTCTCTTACTGGACCTCTTTGAAATGCAATTGAATACCCCTGCATTATAGCGACAACAACAATCATAATAATAATAATAACAGCAATAATAATTGGGAGGGGGGGCGCGGCTGTTCTTATGTTCTCTGAGGGGAGGCTCACCTACCCACACTTTGAAAACCCCTGCCTTATGACATGCTGCAAGTGTAACCCACACAGGAAGTTCTATGTCATGTCGGCCACAAAGGAACAAACCACCCCCACCCCTCAACGAGTGACATATATTAACTGTGCAGCATACACTCATGACTTGACTTTACAAAGCAGATCGTGTTGAGAGACGACAGGTGCCAGATTTGGGTGGTGAGTACATGTGGCGTCATGACAATGAAGTAGATTAAGGTTATTGATCAAAATAAACAAATAACATGTATTTCTGTATTTAAAATAAATTAATTGGCTGAACAGTTAGAATTATGGTAGTTAAAGTTAAGATCCTAAATCAATATGCATTTTGATTAACTTGTTCATCTTTAAGGGTATATACATATTGATATACTGACAATTTGCATGTCTAAATGTTTCATAATTTAAGAGGGAAGAAAGGAAGGTATGTCTGCTCAAAGCGCAAAGAAGAAAAGGCTTGGCTCACGCCGCCGAGGAGCAAACCAAAATGAACAAACGAAGGCTGATGAGTTCCAAATAACGGACAGTTCCTCTGAAAATCAACGCCACTTGACTGTAGATAATACTGAATCATTGAAGGTATTAGCTGAACCTGATAATTCACTATATGAAACTCAGAGTCCACCTGCATTTTCAGGCAACAGAAGGAAACTGGGGTCTAGTCGCAAAAATAAAGGACACCATGTCAGAGAATATGCAACTGAATCTTGCCACGAAACTAAAGAGGAAGTTAAGGAAACCATTGCAACAAAACAAATGTCACTTACAATGCAACATGTCACACAGGAAGTATTGTTTCAAGAGAGTGACAATATGTCTGCAACACATGAGAGTTATCTGTATTCAGCTTCCGAACATGATTATTTCCCTGAACTTCAGAATGCTACTATAACAAACTATCCAGAGGCTGACCTGGACAGTGTTATTCCCAAAAGCGAAAATCTGGAAGCACGCCTTTATGAAAATGTGACAAACTCTAAAATTGTTTCAGACTCCTTTACATTTGTGCAAACCATGGAGGAAAGAGTCAACACATCTGAAACTCTTTACTGCGAGGAAGACAAGGAAAGTGCACAATGTGTAAGCAACTCTGAGTTAACAAGGTTAAGTCTTGCTTCACGTCCAAGTGTAGATCACACAAACGTTAGGGAAATGTCAGAACAAGAGCTTCCTGATGTGTGTACTGAAAGAGAAAAAGAATGCAAAGCAATAGATGATGAGACAGAGTTGCTAAGGAAGGATGGAAACTCACAGGGCAATTATTTGGTTAGTGAGTCAGTAGTTTTGCCATTTGCCACCACACCCGAGATAACCACAGAAGAAACCATTCGAAGAGAAAATACTGAAAATGAGTCCAATGATAAGCCAGCTACAATGTCATCACCAAAAGAGGAAATGCTTACAGATGAGGAACAAAATGAGCCTTTCAGTTTGTCAGAACGCAAATGTGCTTATATAGTAGAGGATGCCTCAAGCAAACAGCCTGAACAGGACTTTAAGCCAGCCAAAATGTACCACTCACCTAAAACTCACTCTGAGGAAGGACCTTTCTCTGAAATGGAGGAGGGTGAATCCTCTTCACAAGCTGTGCCATCAGGAATAACTCTGACTTCTGACTCCCAACCACAACAAAACATTGACTTTAACCCCATTGGGAACAGAAGAAAACTGGGGTCTAGCCGTAGAAATAAAGGAAGACAGCATGTCAAGGACTCTGTTGCTGAATTGTACCATCAACCTGCAGGGGAAGATTCTGGAAACACCAGGGAAAATAAATCTTTTGAAACAGAATTGTCATTACCAATAGAGCCAGTGGTGCAGGAACAAACAAAGGAAACCATGTTGAAGGGAATGGAAATATTTGACACTGCTCCAACTGATGTTGGTGAGCTTGTTAAAGAAAATTCACTTGTTGGCATCTCTGAGCTTACTGGTTCAAATGTACATGCACGTTTAACAGAAGATCAAAAGACACATGTCCAATCAAATGTTGGGGAGATGCCAGAGAAAGAATTCCCAAATGTTTGTACTGTAACAGAAAAAGAAAGAATGGAAAAGGACAATGTCACAGAAATGTTCAGGCACGCTGAAAATGTACAGACCAACTATTTGATGAGTGATTCTCAGGTAACAACAGAAAATAATGAGTCCTCTATCACATCAGAGATAACCACAGAAGAACAAGACCTCAGAGAGAACTCAGAACCTGAATGCAGTGTTGAACAAGAAGCATTTGCACCATTAAAAGAGGAGTCTACAACAAAAGAGGAAACACATGAGTTTTTCAATGTATCTGAAGTCAAAGGGGCTCATCGGTCAGATGATGGTGATAACAGACTCCATGAACAGGAGGTTAAGCCAACAGAAATTCAAGAAATACCTCAAATAGATTTCTCATCTGACCATGTGATGCATGTTGTCTCAGATAAATCTGAAATACTTTCTGGTAACACAATGGACCAAACTGAAATCAGAGAGACAAACCAATGTGAGATTGTTGTGAAAATACCTGATGATTCTCCTACCAGTCAGAAAATTTCAGTTCTTGACAACAAGCAGGATGAGTGTCTTAATGAAGAAAGCATTTTTGAGGATTTAGAGCAGAAAAATGAAGATCCTCATGTCTATGATACCAAGGAACCACCGATCAGCGACAATGAAGGAGTAGAATCTGCTCTAGGTCAGGTGAGGGAGATTGAAGGCCAAGTACAGTATGCTATGAAACCCAGTGCTGAACCAAAGGGTCATGAGGAAGGACCTTTCTCTGAAATGGAGGAGGGTGAATCCTCTTCACAAGCTGTGCCATCAGGAATAACTGTGACTTCTGACTCCCAACCACAACAAAACATTGACTTTAACCCCATTGGGAACAGAAGAAAACTGGGGTCTAGCCGTAGAAATAAAGGAAGACAGCATGTCAAGGACTCTGTTGCTGAATTGTACCATGAACCTGCAGGGGAAGATTCTGGAAACACCAGGGAAAATAAATCTTTTGAAACAGAATTGTCATTACCAATAGAGCCAGTGGTGCAGGAACAAACAAAGGAAACCATGTTGAAGGGAATGGAAATATTTGACACTGCTCCAACTGATGTTGGTGAGCTTGTTAAAGAAAATTCACTTGGTGGCATCTCTGAGCTTACTGGTTCAAATGTACATGCACGTTTAACAGAAGATCAAAAGACACATGTCCAATCAAATGTTGGGGAGATGCCAGAGGAAGAATTCCCAAATGTTTGTACTGTAACAGAAAAAGAAAGAATGGAAAAGGACAATGTCACAGAAATGTTCAGGCACGCTGAAAATGTACAGACCAACTATTTGATGAGTGATTCTCAGATAACAACAGAAAATAATGAGTCCTCTATCACATCAGAGATAACCACAGAAGAACAAGACCTCAGAGAGAACTCAGAACCTGAATGCAGTGTTGAACAAGAAGCATTTGCACCATTAAAAGAGGAGTCTACAACAAAAGAGGAAACACATGAGTTTTTCAATGTATCTGAAGTCAAAGGGGCTCATCGGTCAGATGATGGTGATAACAAACTCCATGAACAGGAGGTTAAGCCAACAGAAATTCAAGAAATACCTCAAATAGATTTCTCATCTGACCATGTGATGCATGTTGTCTCAGATAAATCTGAAATACTTTCTGGTAACACAATGGACCAAACTGAAATCAGAGAGACAAACCAATGTGAGATTGTTGTGAAAATACCTGATGATTCTCCTACCAGTCAGAAAATGTCACTTCTTGACAACAAGCAGGATGAGTGTCTTAATGAAGAAAGCATTTTTGAGGATTTAGAGCAGAAAAATGAAGATCCTCATGTCTATGATACCAAGGAACCATCGATCAGCGACAATGAAGGAGTAGAATCTGCTCCAGTTCAGGTGAGGGAGATTGAAGGCCAAGTACAGTATGCTATGAAACCCAGTGCTGAACCAAAGGGTCATGAGGAAGGACCTTTCTCTGAAATGGAGGAGGGTGAATCCTCTTCACAAGCTGTGCCATCAGGAATAACTGTGACTTCTGACTCCCAACCACAACAAAACATTGACTTTAACCCCATTGGGAACAGAAGAAAACTGGGGTCTAGCCGTAGAAATAAAGGAAGACAGCATGTCAAGGACTCTGTTGCTGAATTGTACCATGAACCTGCAGGGGAAGATTCTGGAAACACCAGGGAAAATAAATCTTTTGAAACAGAATTGTCATTACCAATAGAGCCAGTGGTGCAGGAACAAACAAAGGAAACCATGTTGAAGGGAATGGAAATATTTGACACTGCTCCAACTGATGTTGGTGAGCTTGTTAAAGAAAATTCACTTGGTGGCATCTCTGAGCTTACTGGTTCAAATGTACATGCACGTTTAACAGAAGATCAAAAGACACATGTCCAATCAAATGTTGGGGAGATGTCAGAGGAAGAATTCCCAAATGTTTGTACTGTAACAGAAAAAGAAAGAATGGAAAAGGACAATGTCACAGAAATGTTCAGGCACGCTGAAAATGTACAGACCAACTATTTGATGAGTGATTCTCAGGTAACAACAGAAAAGAATGAGTCCTCTATCACATCAGAGATAACCACAGAAGAACAAGACCTCAGAGAGAACTCAGAACCTGAATGCAGTGTTGAACAAGAAGCATTTGCACCATTAAAAGAGGAGTCTACAACAAAAGAGGAAACACATGAGTTGTTCAATGTATCTGAAGTCGATGGTGATAACAGACTCCATGAACAAGAGGTTAAGCCAACAGAAATTCAAGAAATACCTCAAATAGATTTCTCATCTGACCATGCGATTCATGCTGCCACAGAAAATTCTCAAATACTTTCTGGTAAAACAATGGATCAAACTGAAATCAGAGAGACGAACCCATTTGAGATGGTTGTGAAAATACCTGATGATTCTCCTACCAGTCAGAAAAGGTCAGTTCTTGACAACAAGCAGGATGAGTGTCTTAATGAAGAAAGCATTTTTGAGGATTTAGAGCAGGAAAATGAAGATCCTCATGTCTATGATACCAAGGAACCATCGATCAGCGACAATGAAGGAGTAGAATCTGCTCCAGTTCAGGTGAGGGAGATTGAAGGCCAAGTACAGTATGCTATGAAACCCAGTGCTGAACCAAAGGGTCATGAGGAAGGACCTTTCTCTGAAATGGAGGAGGGTGAATCCTCTTCACAAGCTGTGCCATCAGGAATAACTGTGACTTCTGACTCCCAACCACAACAAAACATTGACTTTAACCCCATTGGGAACAGAAGAAAACTGGGGTCTAGCCGTAGAAATAAAGGAAGACAGCATGTCAAGGACTCTGTTGCTGAATTGTACCATGAACCTGCAGGGGAAGATTCTGGAAACACCAGGGAAAATAAATCTCTTGAAACAGAATTGTCATTACCAATAGAGCCAGTAGTGCAGGAACAAACAAAGGAAACCATGTTGAAGGGAATGGAAATATTTGACACTGCTCCAACTGATGTTGGTGAGCTTGTTAAAGAAAATTCACTTGTTGGCATTTCTGAGCTTACTGGTTCAAATGTACATGCACGTTTAACAGAAGATCAAAAGACACATGTCCAATCAAATGTTGGGGAGATGTCAGAGGAAGAATTCCCAAATGTTTGTACTGTAACAGAAAAAGAAAGAATGGAAAAGGACAATGTCACAGAAATGTTCAGGCACGCTGAAAATGTACAGACCAACTATTTGATGAGTGATTCTCAGGTAACAACAGAAAATAATGAGTCCTCTATCACATCAGAGATAACCACAGAAGAACAAGACCTCAGAGAGAACTCAGAACCTGAATGCAGTGTTGAACAAGAAGCATTTGCACCATTAAAAGAGGAGTCTACAACAAAAGAGGAAACACATGAGTTTTTCAATGTATCTGAAGTCAAAGGGGCTCATGGGTCAGATGATGGTGATAACAGACTCCATGAACAGGAGGTTAAGCCAACAGAAATTCAAGAAATACCTCAAATAGATTTCTCATCTGACCATGTGATGCATGTTGTCTCAGATAAATCTGAAATACTTTCTGGTAACACAATGGACCAAACTGAAATCAGAGAGACAAACCAATTTGAGATTGTTGTGAAAATACCTGATGATTCTCCTACCAGTCAGAAAATGTCAGTTCTTGACAACAAGCAGGATGAGTGTCTTAATGAAGAAAGCATTTTTGAGGATTTAGAGCAGAAAAATGAAGATCCTCATGTCTATGATACCAAGGAACCATCGATCAGCGACAATGAAGGAGTAGAATCTGCTCCAGGTCAGGTGAGGGAGATTGAAGGCCAAGTACAGTATGATAAGAAACCCAGTGCTGAACCAAAAGGTCATGAGGAAGGACCTTTCTATGAAATGGAGGAGGGTGAATCCTCTTCACAAGCTGTGCCATCAGGAATAACTGTGACTTCTGACTCCCAACCACAACAAAACATTGACTTTAACCCCAATGGTAACAGAAGAAAACTGGGGTCTAGCCGTAGAAATAAAAGAAGACAGCATGTCAAGGACTCTGTTGCTGAATTGTACCATCAACCTGCAGGGGAAGATTCTGGAAACACCAGGGAAAATAAATCTCTTGAAACAGAATTGTCATTACCAATAGAGCCAGTGGTGCAGGAACAAACAAAGGAAACCATGTTGAAGGGAATGGAAATATTTGACAGTGTTCCAACTGATGTTGGTGAGCTTGTTAAAGAAAATTCACTTGTTGGCATTTCTGAGCTTACTGGTTCAAATGTACATGCACGTTTAACAAAAGATCAAAAGACACATGTCCAATCAAATGTTGGGGAGATGCCAGAGGAAGAATTCCCAAATGTTTGTACTGTAACAGAAAAAGAAAGAATGGAAAAGGACAATGTCACAGAAATGTTCAGGCACGCTGAAAATATACAGACCACCTATTTGATGAGTGATTCTCAGGTAACAACAGAAAATAATGAGTCCTCTATCACATCAGAGATAACCACAGAAGAACAAGACCTCAGAGAGAACTCAGAACCTGAATGCAGTGTTGAACAAGAAGCATTTGCATCATCAAAAGAGGAGTCTACAACAAAAGAGGAAACACATGAGTTGTTCAATGTATCTGAAGTCGATGGTGATAACAGACTCCATGAACAAGAGGTTAAGCCAACAGAAATTCAAGAAATACCTCAAATAGATTTCTCATCTGACCATGCGATTCATGCTGCCACAGAAAATTCTCAAATACTTTCTGGTAACACAATGGACCAAACTGAAATCAGAGAGACAAACCAATGTGAGATGGTTGTGAAAATACCTGATGATTCTCCTACCAGTCAGAAAATGTCACTTCTTGACAACAAGCAGGATGAGTGTCTTAATGAAGAAAGCATTTTTGAGGATTTAGAGCAGAAAAATGAAGATCATTATTTCTATGATGCCAAGGGACCACCGATCAGCGACAATGAAGGAGTAGAATCTGCTCCAGGTCAGGTGAGGGAGATTGAAGGCCAAGTACAGTATGCTATGAAACCCAGTGCTGAACCAAAGGGTCATGAGGAAGGACCTTTCTCTGAAATGGAGGAGGGTGAATCCTCTTCACAAGCTGTGCCATCAGGAATAACTCTGACTTCTGACTCCCAACCACAACAAAACATTGACTTTAACCCCATTGGGAACAGAAGAAAACTGGGGTCTAGCCGTAGAAATAAAGGAAGACAGCATGTCAAGGACTCTGTTGCTGAATTGTACCATGAACCTGCAGGGGAAGATTCTGGAAACACCAGGGAAAATAAATCTCTTGAAACAGAATTGTCATTACCAATAGAGCCAGTAGTGCAGGAACAAACAAAGGAAACCATGTTGAAGGGAATGGAAATATTTGACAGTGTTCCAACTGATGTTGGTGAGCTTGTTAAAGAAAATTCACTTTTTGGCATCTCTGAGCTTACTGGTTCAAATGTACATGCAAGTTTAACAAAAGATCAAAAGACACATGTCCAATCAAATGTTGGGGAGATGCCAGAGGAAGAATTCCCAAATGTTTGTACTGTAACAGAAAAAGAAAGAATGGAAAAGGACAATGTCACAGAAATGTTCAGGCACGCTGAAAATGTACAGACCAACTATTTGATGAGTGATTCTCAGGTAACAACAGAAAAGAATGAGTCCTCTATCACATCAGAGATAACCACAGAAGAACAAGACCTCAGAGAGAACTCAGAACCTGAATGCACCACAAACCCCACAGGGAACAGAAGGAAATTTGGATCAAGCAGAAGAAACAAAGGACCACTGCACATCAAGGACACTACAATAATGCCATTAGTAACAGAGACAATAAAGCAGGAAGAATTAAAAAATAATTCTGACCTAGACTTAAGTTCAAACATAAGTGACGAGGAAAACACGGACATTTTCTTGGAGGAAGGCATAATTTTGCCACAGAATGAGAAGGACAACAGTGCAATTACTAAAACAGGCATTCATTTAAGCCCTAGCAATGATGTATTTGTCAACTCCAATAAGGATGTTGATGAGGAAAAAAATCAACAACAAAAAGAGACTGAAAATGTTTGCCAGCTTGGAGGATGTGACACAGTTAAAACAGACTTGACGCAACCACCAGAGGTCTCAGTTTGGAAAGCTGCTTCAGACATACAAACTATCTCATATCATGGTGACAATGTCTCCTCACGACCAATTGCTTTTGATGTTCTTGAGCAAGAAGAGACTTTTCAATTCCAAAGCTCTGAAGCTTTATCTTGTGACAAAGACATTAATGTGCAACAGACAAATGATACATCACCAACTGTGGGCGATGTCCCAGTAAAATACTTTAAATCAGGACCGGAGAGTTCAATGTATATGCAAGTTTCTAACCAGGATGCAGATGGAGAACAATCTGAGGATCCTTTGAAGTCGGAACACAAAGCCCAAGAAATTAATATTTCAGAAAAGATTACAAAGAACGTATCACACAGCTTGGCTCCATTTCACACAGGTCTTAAGGAAAACTTCGGAGCAGAGCCAGCTGTGAATATGTTTGAGGAAAGTGAGATTTCCAGCCATCTAAAGGAACAAGAAGAATCTCATTCAGACAACAGTGAAAATGTGCAGGGAAGATCGAAACAGAAGAGGAGAAAGATGGGCTCTACTCGCCGGTCTCAACTCAATAGGAAACCAGAAAAAAAGAGTGATGAAAGAGAAAGTGACTTTAAAACAGAAGCTGACATGAGACATCTTGAAAAGATAGAAGGACTGGAAGAGTTACCTATGCTTATGACTGCAGAGGTATTACAGAGTGAACATGCAAAAGCATCACAAAGTCCTATGAATAAAGACGCCAATGAAACCAGCACAGTGCACAACAACAGACAAAACATACCAAGCTCTGACTTGCAAGTTGTTAATCCTGCTATATTTGTCCATGTAGCTGATGAAAGGGAGAGTGAGAGGAATTTAAATGTTTGTGTGGAACCACCACAGATAGATGATTTTACAACCACTGTGAGGCAAATCCCCAATCCTTTACTGTCTGAAAATACTGAAGAGAATAGAAACACAGTTATCATAGGAGAGAGCTTTGTGTCTTTATGTGAGATCACACAGAGTATGCAAAATGATGAGGAAAGTGTAAGCATAATTGAGGACCAAACTTTGAAATCAGCCGAAGCGCCTGTTGTGGCAGATTTGGAAATATTGACATCTGTGGTAAGAGAAGGAGCAGAACATGAACATATCAGTGCCCAGTTTAGTAAACAACAGTTGGACAACCCCACTGAAGTAGTTCACGATAAAAATATAGAGATGAAGAATCCAAGTCAAAACAGGAGAAAGATGGGCTCAACCCGCAGGAATTTTGGATCAAGACACAAAAGGGAAGACTTGCATCAAGAACAGGATGTGGATGATGAAGCAACAGAGACTGCATCCAATGTTGGAGATGTAAAGACTGAACTTTTCTCCAACATCACAGAAGATGAGCTTCAGCTTAACTTAATACACAAAGACACGGGCTCTGAGCAAAGGAAAGAAAACGTATTTGAAACAGTGGAGTACAGCCAGATTGGTGACTCTCACATTAAACCTCACCAGCCATTGGAAGATAATCCTGTTCCTCCTGGTCAACCCATAGAAACAGAGCATCAACGTACTCCCAATTATCTTGCTTCAATACCTTCCACTTCCCCAAAAGAAGATTTAATGTCAGAAACAGCTTCTGGTGGGAGAAGAAGAAAAATGGGATCCAGCAGGAAGTCACATGGAGTCAAAAGATGTGAAAACCAAACCACAAGTGAAGACAAAATACAAGATACACAACATGAGAGAGATGTCAGAAGTAATACAGATGAAAGTGCCATCAAGAAACCTGAAGAGCTGAGAGAAGAATCTTTGAGCCTGGTCCAAATATCAGAGGTAAGCAGCAGAGTCATTTGTATCTTTAGCTTTGAGTGTTTACAAGTTATCATCCGTTCCTTAGTGTACTTTCTAAACATTGCATTATCATGTATTTTTTTACGTTGGGCCTTTATCTTGAAGTGAATTAATGGACATTTGTTATTTGGCACAGTTTGCATAAATCCTCTAGCACACTGGTCAAGTGTTTGTTTCAAGAACAACATGAAACAGTGAAATAAAATGAGGAACATGCGGTCTACACGCCATGTTTCACATTCTGAAAAGGAGAACATAAAGCTGTATCATGTGCCTTGATCTTAATGGTGGGGTGTACTCTGTAAAGCATTTAGCTGTTTTTTATTGACTTCTAACAACATAGAGGCCTCATAAAAAAGATCTTACTTGTACGTCACATTTCTGAAAAATGCATATATTTAAAAGCCCTGTTATTGTTCCTTTCTATAAAATGTAATTCTCCTATTTGTATCATTACATTGTTGGACAAATAATATAAACTCCTCACATTCTTAAAATATCCTGTAAAACTTCATGCTTCACTTTAATAATAATAATAATAATACATGGGACTTTTATAGCGCTTTTCATGAAACTCAAAGACGCTTTGACAGAGAATTAAGAAAACACAACAAAAAAAAGACAAAGAAATACAAAAAGAGATAAACAAAACAGAAAAAATACGGGGGGAGGGGGGTGGTCAGTGGTTGAATGCAGTGTTGAACAGATGGGTTTTGAGTGATGTTTTGAATGCTGTGAGGGAGGAAGAATATCTGATGGATTGGGGTAGTGAGTTCCAGAGGGTGGGTGCAGCAACGGAGAAGGCTCTGTCGCCCCAAGACTTGAGGTTGGTCCGGGTGGGGAGGGACAGGAGGTTGGCAGTGGCAGAGCGGAGGGAGCGAGTGGGAGTGTGTCTGTGGAGGAGGTCAGTCAGGTAGGATGGGGCCAGGTTATGGAGGGCTTTGTATGTCATCAGGAGGATCTTGTACTGAATTCTCTGGGGGATGGGGAGCCAGTGGAGCTTGATGAGGACGGGTGTAATGTGTTCACGGATTCGGGTGTGGGTGAGTAGACGGGCGGCGGAGTTCTGGATATATTGAAATTTGTTGAGGATTTTTGCAGGTGAACCATAGAGGAGGCTGTGTGCTAGAGGATTATTTCTGGAAAACCTGTCAAAAACGTTTGGATGAGCGGATATTATAATTACAAATGAAGATTCTCTTTTGTCTTTGTGAAACAAAACAGAAAACAATGTACTTATTATTAAAATGCCATATATTGAATATGAGATCTATATTCAAAATCAAATCTGCCCTGCTGTCACCTTGTGATTGGGATGCTTTTGTCTGTGCAGGCAGGTAAAAGTGAGAAGAAACCATCGAACATCAGCATCTCAAAGGAAGAAATTGCCCCAAGCACTGTGAGGTAAGTGGCGCTGACGAACAGAGATATAAAAGACCCTCCAAAGGCTTGTTGATCTGATGAGCTAAAAACAGCAGTTATGATCTTCCGGAAAAACTACCAGATATGAAGCTTCATTCACATCAACATGGTTCAAATTGTAACTGTGTTAAGTACTCATGAATAATTTAATTTACAAGCACATTAGATCTCAATAAGTATATATGCACAGCATTGAAAAATCACCTATAACCTAAAATATATCATTGTAAGAGTTTTCCAAACGTTACTGAACAAGACCAGTTTAATTCTGTTACACTAACATTTTCCTTTCCCAGTAAATAATTGTGAGACCATAGAGTTGAATTGTAAGCAGTTAGCATTCAGAACAAAGACACATAATCAGTATCCTGTTATCAATTCAAAAATGAAACCTAAAAGGGAACTGTTGAAGTCGTGTTTCCTCTGAATCATCTAAAGTTTCCAAACTGATCCTCATGTATAGAAAATCTGCAGTAGGCCACAAACTCCATACGAGCAGGTTTGAGTCATCAGTACAGTGGCAACATTGTTGATTTGCATTTAGCTTCATAACAGGCTGATAAGAAGTCTGGAGGGAGTAATAAGAATAAAAGGAAAAGCAAGCACATAAGTTAAAGATTTACTTTTTGAAAGCCAGCTAATGGAGGACAGATACAAGGATAGGGCTCAGGAGTATAATGTAGGGTGGAATGTTATTATTGTGTGTTCAGTTGTAGGCATGTAAATTGAGAAGTCGGTTTTCTAGGCTTGTCAATTATTCAAGTATGCTTCTCCTGGAGGGATGAATTTTTAACATGTCTGCTACTGCTTCTAACATGTCTGCTATTTGCGTTTCTTTTGTGATTTGCCTAATGTTTTGCTCAAATTCCTTCAATCCAAAGATAGTTTCCTATGACAATGAAAGAAACCTTGAGCGCATCCTTGTAGTGTATCCACTTCTAATATTAGTCAATGTGATGATTCACTTGGGGATGCTGATGTCTGAACATTTAAAATGTGAATAACTTTTAGTATGCTGATCTTTTTCTGCGTGTTGTTTAAAGTCGTTATTGTTGTCTGTTCAACAGTGAGAAGACGGTTCAACATCTTTATGCTGAAGTCAGGCTGAGCCAACAGAAGTTTTCTCTGGGTGAACAGAGCATTAATACTTACACACAGCTGCTAAAGATAATGAGAGAGGGAAGTTTAATATGGAGATAAATAAATATAATGTGTGACCAATAATGTTTTTGTTTTCAGAGGGTAATTCCAGAATAGCAGATCATAAAGCAAATGCTTACAATGTGATGATGGTTGGAGACAGCAGCGTGGGAAAAACCTCCTTCATGAAAAGAGCTCAGAGTGGAAAGTTTTCTTTAGATTTACCCGCCTCAGTTGGTAAGATCTGATCTTCACACTACTTTAATAACATGAATGTATGTAAATATACATAATAATGTAACATATACACATTTTGTAGGACTTGATTCCTGCATGTGGACTGTGGTAGTGGAAGGAAAGCCCGTGGTGCTACGGCTGTGGGATACAGCAGGACAAGAAAGGTACGTTTTTCTTAACAGCACATTTCTGAGGCACTTGTACAAAGTAATCATAAATATGCACTCACTTTTAAATCGCAAAGAATTAATTGTTTCATAATAAATAATACATCTAAAATAAGAAAATCATTGAGGTGTGGAATTGTTACCACTAACTACAGCCAGCATTAATAATACCTATACAGGTGCTTTGAGTCCCGTCAGTCTTTCCCTGTTAAGGTAGATGTGGTTGCATTCAGAAGCTGCTCTAAAAAAAGAAAACAAGAAGAGATCAAAAAGAAGCAAGGTACTCAGTGTGTTTGTCACAAACCTTGACGTGGCTGAGAACACTCACTTGCAATACGCATGAGAATACATTTGAAGTATAACGTTTGTTGTTGGACTAACAAATAATGACGATGACCCGGGTCTAGCTGAGAGATGTCTGTGAGGAGTTATAATTTCCATGACCATATGATGAGGTACACTATCAATTACATAATTACATTAATATATAACAGTTAAAAGTTTAAATTTATTGTAAATATTTCGATTTTACTGGACATTTTTATTCAAATGTAAAAGTGTAGGACCACATGTTTCTCAAGCAATTGAAATGAATGGGTTATCGATTAAAACATGCTTTTATTGATTTCTACTATTCTCCTGAGACTATTCTTATTAGACTCAGGAGAATAGTAAAAAGGAATAAATCATTAATTTTTTTAATGAAAGTAATCTTCTTTTATCAGTAGGCTTTTTTTGTCATGCCTAGGTATACGGAAAATTGTAGAGCCTTCACACGATACGCACAATTTGTGATAATGTTACTTCTCCTCCTCACGAGGAGAGGGGACACTGCAGCAAGTATAAACCATACTTTACGAGTTCCTCCAGATGTCTGCTGCGGGTACGCACTGTATCTGCTCTTTGCTAGGAAAGCTAGACATCATTATCAGAGAGGGAGGCATCACTGTCAAAGATGCAGAGTATAATTTTGTGGTTTATGATGGCCCGAATGTTGGAAAGTGTTGCCAGATACCTTGGCTGTAGGCCAAGACTTTTGATGAGCACTTGCTATTGTAGAGCAGGCACGGAAACTGTAAATCTAAGTTACCACAGGCAAAACCTGACAAGTCTCCCTCAGGCCAGGTTGTAACATGTTTATGAACTGGTTCCAAACATTTCCGCAGTGTTTAGTTGGGAGGAATTAGCGAAACAGGAATGGTGACTGTGATAAGGTTGTCTGGGAAAGAGATTGACACTTGCATTGTGTGTTTCATTGAGGTAGTAGTTGTGCAACCACTGTCTTTCAAAGAAAAATGTGCAGAAGGTTTTGAGGAAAGTTTCTGAAAACTCATTTGACAAGTGTCATTAAACTGTCAGAGGCCCACTCCCAAACACCTTGGAGCTGTTCAGTCACAGATTGGTGTTTCTCGTTCTGAGTGGCCTAATTTAAAAAGGTCTCTGTGTCTGATTACATGCTTTCTGATTTTAAAGGTTTCACAGCATCACCAGGCAGATTTTCCACAAAGCCCACGCATTTCTGTTGATGTATGACATCACTTCCTCTGAGACTTTTTCTGCAGTTAGCTACTGGGCAAACTGTATTCAGGTATGTCGCTTTGTTCATAATGTTTCTTTTTACAGATGTGGAAGCGTTACATTTGTATTCAAGGCCAGGCATACTGTTAAGTTGTAATACTGCTCTCCTTTTTTTCACACTGATACTTTTTATTCACACTGATAAAAGTGTGAAGTATCTTTTAAAGCCACTCACTTGAAGGCAGAATGTGTTGCCTTAACAAATATCTAAAGAAAGAAAAAATGTCACAAGTAGAAATCTGACCAGGTATTTGTAGCTACTACTAGAGCCGCATGACAGAATTTAAATTTGATACCCAGTCTATAATTAAATCATTATCCGCTTATATATTATATAAATTCTAAATCTTAAATTTTGTCTTAAACTAGAAAATTACAAACATGGTGGATTCTGTATTTAAAAAAGCAGCACATACTTACAGTAACAACAAACAATACCCACGTTGATGACATCCATGTTAGAAAAATGCCAAATATGCATGAACAATTCTTTGTCTTCAAATATTGATATTTGAAAATGGTTTTCATATCAGTATGTAGTTATTTATGTGAGAGCAAACTGGTTTAGTAAAGATTATTTATTGGATGTATAGCAATAAAAGTCAGATTGGTAGTTTGTAGAGAGACTTTTAAGAGTTTAATTGAAATCCAAACCATAATAGATCCAATCTTTGTTTTGCAGGAAGGGGCTGACGAAGACGTGAATATTTTACTTGTGGGCAATAAGAGTGATCGTGCAGAGCGGCAGGTTCAAATGCAGGAGGCGGAGAATCTTGCTAAGGTTTGGATCTGTGGCATTAAATCTTCATTCACTTTTAGCTCAGATAAAAACTAAATACTGTGGTTGCTTTAATCATTAAACATTCACATTAAAACAGCAGGTGTGCTTTCACAGGAATGTAACTTTGAATTCATGGAGTGCAGCGCTGCCACAGGGGAAAATGTGGTTCAGGGTTTGGAAACTGTGGCCAGGTAACACATTTCACTTTCCCGTTTACCACACCTGTATTAAAAACATGTCCTTTAATGTTGATTGCCCTCCATGAAACTGATTGTGTTGTTGATGACAGGATGTTGAGTGAAAAGCATGGCACGAGAGAGGAAGCCATGGTGTTGCACAAAGAGCCCCCGCAGAAAAAATCATCAGGATGTTGCTGAACAAGATGTGCGTCTGCAGAGAGGAGGGACCTGCACGCAGTGGAAAGTCTGGACTGGCTCTTTAGAGGGTGTTTCTGTTTGTCACAACTAAACCATATTTAATGATTTTTTCAGTTGTATTCCAAACTGTATTGATTTATATACATATTGTGTTTCCTTTTCACTACTATTTCCAGCTGTTTTATTATGTCTACCAAGCCTTAAAGTACATTATTGTTTAAGAGGTCAATTGAAGAGTAAACAAAAGATCCTGTTGTTACATAAAATATACATAAAATATAGCATTTTCAGATAAGCTTATTAATGTGGAATGTTTACTTTATGTATATACGACACTGCATAGCTCTTGTGGTATTTCTTTAGAGGCAGCCCAATGAACAGTTGTAATTTATCCAGGAAATACTTATCACATGAACAATTTATTTTTAAAAAGTTTGCTTTTTTATATGATAACTGGTTTAGGTTGATTTCTTTCCATGACTTGCTTTCTTATTTCAAATCATTTCTAACTTAACTACCTGTGTGAGTTGTGATGCTATTGTTAATTATGCAATTGTATTTTTTCCTCCATTTTGGGAATACAAGTTGAAAATCATTTGAAATTAAAAATTGTATTGATATCTTTTGTAGGTATTTTGTAACTATAATTGTTCTATTATGTGATTTATGCACATTTTGTGACCCTGCAATCAATTGGAAAATGTTTTTGATCTGTGACTTTTTTGTATAAATAATACCATAAAAATGATTTGTAAATCAGATGTATTGGCATCTCTATTGTGTATCAGAATTATGCACACATCATTAATAATCCCATGTGTGGTGGAAGCCGAAGTGCAGAAGGAATAGAAATGTAGTAATTACTGAAACATTCTGATTGGTGTTTGATTATGAAAACTTGAAAACATTATTTACACCAAAAACAATGTTACAAATATAAAACAAGACATAAAGTCAATAGAAATTGAAAATTAGCAACCTGTTTCAAGCATCGGTTCATTTTCATTAGTAACAGCAGCCTTTTCTCCATCGCACCCTTTGGCGCCATCTGTTGGTGTTTTCTGGTGTTTCACCTTGAACACGTCCCACTTCTCAGGAAGGATATCCTTGTTGAACAGAAATGAAGCCACATAGGAAATCATCACAATGGAGATCAAGGCGGACAGCATGCAAATAGTCTTAAAAGGCCAGTGCTGAATGTAAACCCCGTCCTTCCATGTGCAACCTGGGAAATGCAGGATGACAGGAAGATTGAACACGGGTTCTCCACACAGAACTCTCATCACAAAAGAAACGACATAGCCTGTAATGGCCCCGTAGCCGTTGGAAACCCTGATGAAGAGGATGCAGATGAGTTGAGGGAGCATTATGGTGTAAGTCAGGTCTGAGCTCAGGATCCAGAACGCCAAGATGCTGCTGTCCAGGTGGGTGAGGGAAGTTCCCACAATCCCTACCACCGCTATGGAGACGCGAATCACCCACTGCAGCTCTCTGTGCGATGCCTGGAGAAGAAGAAAAGCACATCTTAATTTAGTTAAAAATGTCAAATGACCACACTTTTCTCTCCACCTTTTTTTTTTAGCACCTTATGTCTGATGATCTTGTAGATGTTGGTGGTGAAGATGGAGGTTGCTGCCAACAGGCACGAATCGGTGGATGACATTGCAGCACCGGCGATGGCTCCCATACCAACAACAAAAATGGTTGTTGGGGTAAGATGCAGAAGGATGATGGGCAACACCATGGCCGCCTCTCCTCGCTCATACGGAGAAGGAAAACCATATGTGGTGGAGTTCCAGTCTGCAACATAAGATAGAGATGTTGTAAAGCTATTGAGAAGGTTCACTTAAGTGTATCTTGGTATGATTTACTATTTAACTAAAGTGACTAAATGCTAAAGTATACTTACATTGTATGGCAACATTTTAGGATACACATGTAAATCATAAAGTATTTGCTTAATAGCATGCCTATTAGTAGTGTTAGGAACAATATCACTCGTCACCGGCTTGCG
Organism: Notothenia rossii; assembly: GCF_949606895.1. Classification (NCBI taxonomy): domain Eukaryota; kingdom Metazoa; phylum Chordata; class Actinopteri; order Perciformes; family Nototheniidae; genus Notothenia; species Notothenia rossii. Next base: position 74,875,184 of record NC_136903.1, on the reverse strand, counting down.
CTTCAATATCAGGATACATGTATGTATTGTCCTTGCAACAATGGAAGTAAAGATCACACACAGAGCTGCATGGGACAAAATAGTTCCCAGACCCTTCACATGTTTATATATAAGAGAGGGTGTTACAGTCACAATACAGAATACCGGTTCAAAGCAGTATTCTGTTCTTAGTTCAGATTAGCTAAAGCCTGCGTGAGAAATAAACATGACAGTCATAAGCCTATCTCCCTAGGGGCTGTGTCATCATGTTAATCGTAGGACCATAGCTATCGTATGTTCAACACAGTGTCTCATGAGCTTCTTCTATGTAATCATACATCCGGTGACGTACACAGCTACGTAGGGCCTTTGTTATCATGTGCTACTCTGACATTGGAAGAGTACATTCAGTATTTGCCAAACAAGTGGCATTTTAGCTTTTTATTAGTCCTCATAAAACCCTTATTAATGCATCATTCTGCATAACAACATTATACAACTGCTATTAACATATTAAGCAAGAGTTTAATAACATCCCAATAAGTGCATATTGATAGGAAGTAGCCGTTTAAAAGGGGCCCAAATATGCTTTTTTGGGTTCAGTGTGTTACAAAGGTCTTGGTGCATTGTTGTGGATATTTTAAACTCGTCAATACTGTAAAGATGTACAATGAGAGTAATCAATAATAAACTGATGAAAGCAGGCAGCGTTGTCTTCTGGTTACTTATTTGAAGCTTCAAAGGTACATGTCTCACAGAGTATAGAGCAGTCTGCTGGAGTGCGCAATAGTCACAGAATAGCAAAGCTTATATACAAGATAGGGCAGGCAGACAGTTTTATGTGTAGCTGTCGAAAGTATAACGGTTATCAGCATATGGAAGTTCAAACTTAGTGTGAAGAGGAGTATCACCACATGGAAGTTCAAACTTAGTGTGAAGAGGAGTAGTTTCAACATAGTCTGCCAAATCAGCTCTGTGGCCTTGAAGCGCTTGAGATTAATGACCCTCTCTTTAGAGTATGCAGAGAAAACAGCACATATGAAGAAATGGTACAGTAGTGTTAGACAATGCTTTTAGTAGCATTTGGTTTTAGCATATAAGGTAACATAAGACCTTTCCACTACAGCATTTAAATGGTCTACAAAGGCTCAAATCCAAAAGTTCCCTCCCAACATTCTTTATCTTTGTGCAGTTATATTTGTGTGAAGATGTATTGGTATTGTGAGTATGCTTGCCAATTTTTACTTGTATGTATTGTTATTTCTACCAATGACCAATTCATTTTCAGGGTTCTTTTTCCTGACCATTTCCCAGATATTGGTCAATTGCTGCTGAATAATGTTCCCATTCAACACTGCGCTGCTGCTGTCCAGTGTGTGAGATTTACCTGTTGAGGCTGCAACAGCACCGATCAGCACAGGTGGAATTCCAATAACGAGGACGACACCTGCCGCTATAAAACAGATCATCCTGGCTGTAGACGTGGAGCTGGAGGAAAGAATCCTTTGGTGGAAGTCTTGAAATGCCAGATTTCCAACACTCTGGAAGAAACAATGACTTATCTTCATTTCTTTGTGCAAATCAACAATGCAGATTCAGAGATACTATCTTAATTTTATTACATGCGTTATTCTCTTATGTTAACACACAGCGCCTACATCCTTCATACATACTTCTAATGCACTTATTTCATGTCTATATCTTGATCAAATCAATTGCTTTATTATTTGGGCTTGAACTAAGTAAAAAAAGGTGCGTTCTTAAAGAGTGCTGCTAGACATTATTTAAAACATAAAAAAATACTTTGCTTTGAAAAATAATATCTATCTGATGGTTTTTCAAATTCTCTTTATTTTATGTAGCTAATTTATAACTCCAGAATGTATGACTGAGTACATATATAATATACCTTACCATTGCTAGGAAATTATCAATCCATCTCCACACGTCATCAGGTTCAATGTGGCCAATCCAGGAGGCCTGAGAGGTGTTGTTGAAAGCTGTTTTAGTGATGTCAGTATAAACATCACTAGCCAGAACAAAGGGGGTACACAGCCACTGTGAGAAGAGGAAATGATACAGTAAAACATTGAAGAGAAAAACATTCATTGTATTGGAAACAACTGCTGTGTTAGTGTTGAACTCACCAAGCTACAAAATACCAATGACAGCTGGACGACATCGGTGAAAACAACGGAATAGAGACCTCCAAGAAGAGTGTAGGTGATGGCTACTGCAGCGGAGATCCAGATGCAAAGACTTAAAGGTAGATCGGAGAAAACGCTAACAGTGACCCCTGTTGGAGGCACACAAAACACACTCCTTTAAACATTAAAGGTCCCCTATTATACTCTTTTTCATCAATATATTATAGGCCTCAGATATATACAAAACATGTATCTGAAGTGTTTGGCTTGAAATATCAAGGGATCATGCATTGCAGCATCCCATAATCCCCTCTGTTTCAGCCCTGTTTCAAAAGTGCTGATTCTGTATCTGTAGCTTTAAATGAAAATAAGGAGCCACTTCCCACGCCCCTCTGAGAGATGTTTGGTTTGAAAAAAACTGAATGGTGCTCTAGGAGGAGATTCAGGTGATAAGGTGGGCGGGTGTTACTGTACCTTGGTTGGTTATTGGCCAATGGATGCACAACTCATTCTTTTCACCAAACATTGTGACATCACAAAGTAGCCAAAATCTTATCAGCTCATTTTCAGACAGGTTTTTATAAAAATGTATCAGGACAAAAAGAGAGAGAATAGTTTTTGTCCTGAAACTTTCAGAATCTCTTAACACAGTGGGGACACATGTTTATGTTTAAATGCATGAACAATTAGATGTTGTATGATAGGTGACCTTCGAATTTGACAACACTTGATTAGAACCTTTGGATAGAAATGTGTTCATGTTACCCAAGGAGATCAATGTGACTGGAACCCACATCAATTCACTGATGAAAGGAATAATGGCAAGAACTGCGGTCAGAGTTTTCCCATACTTCCTCTGAAATGGATCCATCATGGTGATGTAGTTATTTTCCCGCATTGGCTTTGCAAAGAACAGTCCACCTTTAAAAAGACACAGCAAGCATAGTGGTGCAAACAGTTATCATTTAGTTCAAGAATCTTATTTTTAGTATTTTGTGCCTAATGCTTCTTTGTCTTCATTTTTTTGTGGAAGAAGTTCCTTTACTTAAGTAAAAGTAGAAATACTTTGGTCTGAAATACTTAATTACAAGTGAAAGTCCTGAATTCAAAATGTTAGTTAAGTAGAAGTATGGAAGTATTGCCACTTAAATGTACTTAAAGTATCAAATAAAAAAGTACCCATCATGAACCATGGCTGTTTTGAAAGTATGATATTATTATGGAATATTAAATGATTCCTTCCTTTATTGTTTACAAAAACATGTAAGAACATTTACATTTAGGAGTTTGTTAATATTAAGACCATTTTAGGTGTTTCTGTATTGCATAATACAGTATCTTGAGTATGGCCAAGGTTAAGATATTTTAGAAAAGCCATCAGACCCATAGTCTTTTTTATAAGCTCTTGAATTGGGGATTTTAATGATATTTTTAAGATCTTACCAATAATAAAGGAAACTGACATTTGCAGAGGAATAAGAGCCCAGATGAGTCCCTTAGTGGGGTCATAAACCGTCTCTGCAACTCCAATGATAAAGGCACCTCCAACCCAAGTAGCTGCAGTAGGGAATAAACATCACAGACATGCAGAACTTCCATACATTTGGGTAATCTATTCATGAAGATCTAGTTTGAATAGTAAATGATGTGTCTGCTCTTTCAAAACTCACCCGTCATTGTGAAGACTCCCATTGCCAAGCCTACCTTCCGGTTAGCCAGAAAAGAAACTTCCAGCTGTCCACTGTGTGTGTTTTTCTCCATCTTCTTTGATTTAATGGATGCCCAGATACCGATTCCCAACACCAGAAGGTAGAAGAGGAACATCATTATCAGGCCTGGTATATGGACGGCCATGGTGGAGGGTTTTCTGGTGACGACAAACTCAGGGAAAGCGCACAAGGGTTATCAAGACATGCCGAGCTGAAGACAAGGAATGAGGGGATGCATGCAGTAAATTAAACAGAGAACTGTAATGTGATATGATACATTTAAAAAGTCACAGGCAGCTATAGTCAAGGTCATCGTTGACGTCTTGTACTAAACCTCCCTTTTACAGTCAAGACCAGATAGAAAAAGGTAATTTAAGATTAAACTGTGTGGGACCAGAACAACTCAAACCCAACTGCCAACGCCAAAAACAGATGATAATTGTTTTGATTTTTGGAGATAAGTTTTCCTCTTATTATGCAGATGAATTAAAAATGTTATGCTAGTACATGCACCCTTTCTGGCATACAAAAGTATCCTTGAAATTCTTCAGCGATGACTCAATGTAGTCATCTTGTCTTCATTGAAATTAGGGTGGTAGACTTTCTGACGTCTGTGAAACTCAGTTGCGATTTCCAAAATCGTCCTTCTATGTGTCAAACACACGGAAAAAATGAGATGGGGTAAGTTATAAATCTGTACAACAGAGGCTTTAGACACAAAGCTAAAAAACAATGCCATGAAAAAAATGCTCATTTAATTTCTTGTTTTTTTTTACATTATTTCGAATTTAAAAACAGCAATGTGTTTCAAACTCTTTTACAAAAAAGATAAGTTAAGTAAACGAAGAATTTATAAATTCCTACATGTCTATTCCTTCCGCACTTCGGCTCCACACATGGGATTATTAATGATGTGTGCATAACTCTGATACAGAATAGAGATTCCAATATATCGGATTTACAAATCATTTCTATTGTATTATTTTGTTATGTGAAATGAAGTAGAAAAAGTCACAGATCAAATTTGTTTTCAATGGGTGCAGGGTCACAAAACTTGCATCATTCATAATAGAAGGATTTTCAAGGGGAATTAGGAGGGGTACTTAATTACTGACCTTTTTTTATCAATTAAGATTTGTTTGAAAATGTTTTCGACTGAATTTTATTGGAAATTGCGCTTATTAACACATTCATATTATATGATATAACTGTACATATTTAAAAAGTAAGATATAAAAGAAGCACAAATTTCACATGTGGGCCATATTCCATTATACCTTTCGAATTTCCTGCGGGCCAATAAAAAATGGACCACGGGCCGCAGTTGGCTCCCAGGCCGTAGTTTGGACACCCCTGCTGTAGCCTAATCAAGCCATTTTATTTTCACTGACAAAACTGAAACGTTGACCATGTATTATGTCAACACACTTCACCTGTTGAAATCTGTTGACACAATACATTGAATTAAAGTCAAGGTTTCTGTTTTTTTAAGTGTATTTGTCTTCACTAAGTCATGGATACGAATAGAGCATCACCTTTAATTATGTATATATTATATATACATTTACAAACATTTAAATACTCAAGTAAAGTACAACTACCTCAAAAGTGTATTTAAGTACAGTACTTGAGTAAATGTACTTATTTTTACCCCACTTGCTTGCCAATGGTAAAGATGGTAGAGATAGTATGCTGTGCTACACATGTTGTGAAGGAAACCAGAGAGAAACCCGTCATAACAGCCTCTCAGTGGTTTGAAGTTGAGGTTTTCACCTGCGTGTTTGTACTTTCAAATTCTTGCTTAGTTTCACTGTTCTTTGTTTGTTTCCCACAGCAAACTATGGGAGACGTGTTTAGTTCATGGTTAGGATACTGCTCATAAAAACCCAGTACTTCCTGATTTACAGCCAATTTACCACTTGAAGTTACAAATAGGTTATTGATATTAACAAATAAGCATCCACTAAAATTAGGATTACTTTTATACATTTTGTCAAGTATTACAGTGTTAAGCAACTTGCCTGAGTTTCTTCATCGTAGCTGTAATAATATAACAGGGTTATGTAATGATTACATTAAGGTTATGGATGATTGATTTTATGTGTACATACAAACTGTTTATAATTAAAAAAAGATGTTGTAAAATCATTATTTGATTATTTTGTATAGTGTTTTTGTTTCTCCCTAAAATGTGCATGGCTTAATATCTTAAATCAATATGTGCTTATGTCATGCCTCATGATAATAAAATCCCCAGAATGAGGACCGCATGTTCACGTAGTTCATTTTGTGTTTCCAGGCTGACAATGACAACACTGTTCCTGCAGGAACAACAAGTCCTTCTTTGGTTTGAAGAACATGCCAACAATGGCGCCACTGCAATAACCTCATAAAAACCCAAAACAGCGTTTTTTTAGGAAACAAATGCTGAGCCAGCACCAAATCCGACATTAGTAATTGGTTTTGACCTCACAGGTTACATGACCCTCCAGGAGAATAAATCTTGTTGCTGCCATTTAATCAGATAATTCACTTTTAGACTGGAACATTTAAACCTTGTAACTTGCAGTAATCAGAAGACATGACAGCCCTAATTTCCTTCTTTTCACCAGGAAGTTATTCAGAATATATTCCAAATAATTTCAGATACATTTAATTTAAAGAACAATATAGTTTGGTACTTATTACATGCAGACATGTAGGCGTTCAATTAGAAATATTCCAAAATTTGCTTCTGCAAGTAACATACCTTTGATTGCACAGCAGGTCAGCTTAACAAGCTAAATATGTAACTGTATAAGAACAGAAATGAAGAATACTATAATTGAATTTCAACTTTCTTCAAGAGAACTTATACCTATTTTGATTTTATTTAATACAAATAAGAAAATCCAGTAAACTACCAAAATGTTATGGGGAGGTTATGGACAAAAACAAATGCCATATGTAGATTTTGTATTTTAAACCGGCCTAGTGAACTGTTAAAGTTGCCATTGGGGTCATCCTTTCTTTCTCCTTTACTACAGATGAAATATTGTTGACATTGGGAAAGCCGGCTGATAGTTGCCTGTTGATTTTAATTTGTTTTTCGGAGACACTCAACCACAGCAGGAGGTTGTTCAAAATGAGATCAGGGTATGACCAGGTTGTGTCAACATTTGCCTTAAGCTGATTTAAAATAATATTTTCTAAAGGAACAACATTGTGTTCTGATCATGAGTGTCTTTTTAACTTCACTTGTTATAAAAATGCATATTTTCATGGCACCAACGACTTTGTAAAAATACAAAGTTGTAGATCTCGTCTACAGACATAAGCTCAAGTTATCAAATAATATCATAACCGAACAACGTCTTTTAAAAATGTTAGTCAAATAATTATTTTTATTATTTATTTCATGACAAAAATAAAGCAAATTATTTGGGAATAACTTACACTTAACAATGGTGAAAACATTGGACTGTTCATATTTGAGATCCAGCAAGTGTGTCTGTAGATGGATGGACTTTTGAATGTTAAACAAAAGCATAGTGTAATGAGTTATTATGTCCAATTTACTACTTCTTTTAGGAATCAGGATCTGGGGTCTTTCATATCTCTTTCCTACTGAAGGCCAGGCTCATAGAGTCAAAGTGGAGCAGTTCTTTGACTTGTATAACCTGCTGCTCACAGCAACAGGTTATTTCCAGTCTTCTACTGTTGCTCCCTCACTGGTTTCATTTGGTTGACTGTCGTAGTCTCTTCTGATGGTTGCAACGGTGAGTCCTTGGTCTGTGTATTAGATTTTTTTTTAGAGGAGCGTTTTTTCCCGATGGCCTGTATAACATCAGAAGCCGCCCAGTGGTCCCGGGTCAGCGCATCCTGCAGGGTGAAGGGGCCGTCTCTGGTCCGCCTAACTCCCCTACACACTGCTGTGCTGCGCAGCTCCAGTCCTATCTCATGCACAACTTTGCGCAAATATTTCTGAGTTTCATTAATACACTGCACCTCTGTAAGAACAGGGAAAACTATTAGTTAGTATTTTAATTATTTGCATATTTACAATTGTGAAATTAGATTTGTCGTTTGTCAAATTAAATGGCATTTACCTAAAGTGAAGTTGGGGGGCTCGAAGTGAATGCAGCGTAAGCCTGTCAGAATAGGCAGCGATTTCCCATCTGGACCAAGTGAACCTCGCACAGCCATCTCATAGGCTTCCTGCGAACGCATGTCTACGTTTGAATACAATAACAAGGCCTTTTGATTGGCTCCCTGCAGCATCGCCAAGACTCTTTCCAGCTTATCCTTTGTGATGTGACCTGTTGAAAGCAACAATATTTTAGAGTCAGATATAGTCAAACTCACAATAATTGATGCAATCACCCTTAGTTTTGTTTGGCCAGTGATTAAAACATGACATCTCCTACATTCAAAAGGTGGAAATGACACAAAGGAAAGGTCACATATTATATAATGCTCAAAATATATCAACTGGTGATGATAAAATCCTTCACAGTAACATACTACAGGGTGATTGGCTGATGGAAAATTGTATTCAACACCTTCTCACTTGTAATGATCTTAAACTATATCTCGGTATGTAACGTACATTTACTATTGAAACTGAAACCGTACAGGAAAAATTAAGTTATCCTACCGTATGTTGATCTTTCCACAATTCTGCCTGTGTGAGAGAAATCATCTGTTGCAGTCCCAAATTCCCCCTCCAACGTGTAATCCTGAAACACATCAAACAACATTAAACCTGTGTATATAGTATCTGTATTGCATCTGATGTAAAACCAGCAGGAATGATAAATTACCCTTGTGACTCGTGTATTGTAGAGATTATTTAGGACCTTGTTTCCATTACCAACAGCAAGAACTGAAGTTAAAAAAAAAGGAAGGAATACTTTGAGAGATGTCATATATTAAATATAACATGATCTGAAAAAAAAGATTAAATCATACCCAGAACGCCAGAAGAGGATGCATCCAGGCGATGTCCTACTCCAACTTTTATATTCTGAAATTCAGGTCCAGTCACTAACACACACAGAAGAAACACATTTTATTTACTCAATTCGGTAATGAGCCATCAAGCCAGTCTCTATGGTTTGTTTTTAAATGAACAGGGGAGAATGGGTAAAATGTGATGAACAGGGGGAATGGGTAAAATGTAATGAACAGGGGGGAATGGGTAAAATGTGATGAACAGGGGGGAATGGGTCAAATGTGATGAACAGGGGGGAATGGGTCAAATGTGATGAACAGGGGGGAATGGGTCAAATGTAATGAACAGGGGAAATGGGTAAAATGTGATGAACAGGGGGGAATGGGTAAAATGTAATGAACAGGGGGGAATGAGTAAATGTGATGACAAAAATGACATCTCCCTGTTGAGTTACAGACTTTATTCGGACCAGCATTAAGGTAGGAAAGCAGATTATAAATCAGAAACCCAGCTCCCTAGCAGAAGATACTTTTCACCAAGTCATGATTTATACTAATATCAAATTAAGATTATTGAGTAAGTAAACTACAAAGGCTGAGTTTGTAAATATAAACACACAGTGTTTTTTGGGAGCACTGTAGTGACAATTATAAGTTATTTGAGAGCAAACAGCATTAACCTATAATTAACCTATAATACTTGTGTGTTGATTTGAATCAACTCAGTTGACAAGGGAGGTCAAGTGGACACACGTACCCAGAGGATGCTTGGACAGTACTGGCATAGAGGCTGCAGACAGTGTGAGTCCTTTGGGTGCTTCAGCCTCACTGACTGGGAGTGCCAAGAAGCGCACCTCCGTAGGAAGTGGCTGGGACGGTGTAGCATTCAATCCTAGAGAGAGAGTTGAGAGACAATACAAAAAGACAACAGCTTAAAAAAGTGAAATTGAATAGCAATTAAAATCATTGGTCAATGAAGTACAAGATGTTTCTCAAGAGTTCAGAAGTTTGTAAAGCTTGTTTTGTTTGTACATGATTTAAAGACAACAACAAAAAAACATGTTTTTATGAGAAACTGAAAAATATCTAGCCTTGTGGACATGCAGTTCGTCTATATAAAACATCAAGTTATCTACTTCATTGTTGTTAGACTCTAAATTCAAAAATAACAACAAACTTTCTGTAATAGGGACAAAGAAGTTACAGTTCAGCCAGATTCAAAATCATTTTGAGTTCAAAAGGAACGAGTACACTGACAAACAATAAATGAGAAAAGGACTTTCCCATGAGAGTAAAGCTGAGAGAATTGTCCTATCATCTCTGTTGGTCCACAAGGTTAAAGACAAGGCTGAGTCACTTGTTGTTAATTGTTCATCTGTAATAAACTGTATCATTCCTAACAGCAGACATGTTAAATTGTTAGTGTGTTCGATGGACTACATTTTTCAGGATGCGTTATCCTCACCTTTTAGAAGACTTGTCTCGATGCTACCACGTACTAGTTTCCAGTGGACACCAGCGGGTTTGTAAACACAAAACAAACCCTCTATTTTCCGAAACATCCGAATAGCTGGAGTTGCCATTATGTTAATAACATCAGGTCATCCCGGTCTCTAAAGATATAGAACCAGGGTAACCTTGAGGCTTTTTCACGGATAAAAGTAGTTAGTTTTCGGTAGATTTTTCTCCATTTGACTTTACTACATCCATTGCATGGTAACCTTAGCGCATGCGTAGATGTCTTTCAAATGTATTTATGTGTAGTTAACTCTCTCTGAACACACTGCCCCCTGCGGTACTGGAGGTATAACTGGCAGAACTGTACGACAAGGTGACGACAAGCCGTGTGAAATGAAAACACCAGGATAAATAATGAACGGCTTTATATTGAGTAGGAAATAGGAAAGGCAGAATATAGTTGACTATTTTTTGGGAAGGTTGATTGAAAGTTATACAAAGGAATTGACTTCGAAGGAGCCATAACTCCAGCCAATGGCAGAAGCTATCTGCTGTATTATACAGCAGATAGGCCTACAGCTTTTCAACGATATCTCTGATGACTCATCAGAGATATCGTTGAAAAGCTCAGTCTCTCCTGCCCAATCCATAGCACAATCTCATGGGATCCATATGTATTTGTATCAGCAAACAATCTTGAAAGTACAAAGGGGTCTTAAACCAAGAAAATAAATCTCATTGGCTGGTGTCAATTTCTGACAACTTGATTCGTTCAGATGCATCACTAAAACACTTCCTCGTTAGCTTTCCGCCGGAAATTTAAATCTCCAAATGGCAAAAGAATAGCGAAAAAAACGTTCACAGAGAAGACGACAACAATTGTCACTTGCACTAAACAAGGTTATACAAAAAACAAATGACCCCGAACATGAAATACCTTCACAGAGTGCGTCGAGGCGCAAGCGCTGTCATCCAAAGAACAGGAGGGTTTAGGTAGCGCCACACAGCAATCTTTAAAGGTCGTTTTCTCAAAATGAGTTTTTTCCTATGGTTTTTTCTCCTACTCTGAGTCAGTAATGTCCACTTCAGTAGCACTTCCATACACCAAACCTTCCAGTATATAACATTTTATACCTAGAAACATGGCGAAAATTGATATTTTAGGGCTGTTGACAGTATTTTCTGATGTATGGAGTGATAGAAAGAGATATCCAAAATCCCTTCTGTAAAAGCCTTAGATGCTAATATCACTACAAAATTAAACAAGAATTTGGAACCTGGTTTATCCAATGTTCAGAGTTGTGTTCCTGAAATGTGTTAAAATATGCGCATATTACTCCATGAGAGTATGGCTCATTTGCATATTTAAACATGCTATTTCAGAAAACTTGTAATACAAAAAACAATTGTCTTAATTTAAGTAATTAACTGGAGAAAAAACGTGTGTTGAATTGTTTATTAACATGCAAGTACACTTTGTATCTTCTTTTTTCTGAAGGAAAAACAGCTGAGGTCAGAGAGACCCTGCAATCCATGCAGAAGGACAGACTCTCAGTTGGACACTGGGTTGTAAAGTACCAGCAGAACCGCGAGAAGAAGCAGGAGAAACGCCGGCTGAAAGCAGAGGCTCAACACGTCAAATATATCGCCTTCAAGAGGCATGGCCCCCAGCAATCTCTGCTCGATAAACTGTTGGACTGGTACGTCTGCTAAAACAACTGCCTAAAATCCACTTTCTAACAGATTTTTTTTATTGTTATTGTTATTTACCTTGTTTCTTTGTTTTCTTTATTGTTTTTTCTTTAGTAAAAATGCATTGAACAATAAAAGTGTCTGCAAAAACTGGCGCACAGAGGAAAAAGTAGAAACTGAGCATGTCACTGATAACTCCAACTATCTTCTCCTTTCTGCGAAACCAAACCGAAAGTCTGATGGTATGTATCATCAGGGTTGGGAAGGTTAATTAAAAATGTAATCCGTTACAATAACGAGTTACACATCCTTAATCTGAGTATCAAAATACCAAATTAATTGAACCTGATTACTTTCCGTTACTTTTGGAATACGTCAATATGAAGTGCAATGCAAATAAAAACAAGAGAAAATAAACAACAATAAGATGATTTTTACTTAAGTGTATGTAACAATGTAACCTTAGAAAAGAGAAACCAAGATATTTCATATCAAAAATGTAGTAACAGTTAGGGTTCACAAATGCTGTTAATGCTTAATACATAAATCAAAAGCACAGAATGTATTTTTGTTTAAAAAAAATCAGGTGTCTACCTACTGCATTCAAAAATGAATGTTTTTAAAATAAAGGAGAATTAAAGTAGCCTAAATATGAACAATGAAGACAATTATTTCAGTACGTCGACCTATAATATATCGATCTTTATTTCTAAATGTATTGTACATTTGTGATCCTGTTTGTTATTTCAATTTTCTAACAATAATCTGTGACATGTAATCCGATACTTCATAGCTTGTGTCATATTCCTCTACTGTGGCCTTGTGTCACATTTTGTATTAACATGCAAGTAAACTTTGTATCTTCTTTTATCTGAAGGAAAAACCGCTGAGGTCAGAGAGACCCTGCAGTCCATGCAGAAGGACAGACTCTCAGTTGAACACTGGGTTGGAAAGTACCAGCAGAACCACGAGAAGAAGCGGGAAAAACGCTGGCTGAAAGCAGAGGCTCAACACGAAGAATACATCGCCTCCAAGAGCCATGGCCCCCAGCAATCCCTGCTGAATGAACTGTTGGACTGGTCCGTCTGCTAAAAACAGCAGCTTTAAATCCAGATCTTACAGATTTCATTTTATTGTTATTTACCTTGTTTCTTCTTAAGTATAAAAGTTTTCATTTGAAAATATCAAGTTGTTCTGTTCACTGAGGTAAATATGGTACTTATACTATAATACATGTATGTAGTACCTTTAAATAATTTGCATATCTTAATGATAAAAAATAAGATCAACACTTGAGATACACCGTTCTTTTTTCTCCTGGGGAAAGATACCGAAGTTGGGCCGTCATTGTTCCATCAACTGGTCAAACATGTACCACACATGATAATGTGACGTTACACATTAATTAACTTTCTTATTTTTAGACACACACACACTTTCTTATATATTAGATTACTAGCATTACGCTTATATGACATTTCTAAGACACACAAGGTATCCATCCATCCATCTTTTAACGCATATCCGGAGTCGGGTCACGGAGAGAGCATTTCCAGAAAATGGCCCCAAATGTATATTTCCATCGCCTCATCAACCAGCTCTGACTGGGGGGTTCCAAGGTATTCCCAGGCCAGCGTGGAGATATAAGATATAATCCCTCCAACTGGTCCTGGGTCTGCCCCTTGGTCTCCTACCAGCTGGACGTGCCTGGATCACCACCCCAGGGAGGCGGCCTACAAGGGGCCCGAACCACCTCAACTGACATATAACAAAGGAGCTGCAGTTTTAAATTCTCATGTAACTTAAACCATTAAAAATAAGTATAGGTGAAGTCTGGCGGTATGAATTGACCTCTCACCATCAGTTGGTATGACTGGTACAAAGCAAACTGAGCTGAAGTTAGAGTACACATGTCAAACATGATGTTTCCTTAAGTTTAAGGTCAGAAAGAATAACATAAGTGTTGTTATATATGGCTATTATCATACAGTAACCGTGGACCCCACAACAATAGGAGACCTGACAGAAATGTGTGTGAGAGTACTTATTTTAGGTCAATGTAAAATGTAGTTGTATTATTAATCCAGTAGAGGCCGGTAATGCAACGACTGGATGCCAACCGCCTCTAAAACCCAAGAAGAAGAAGCTCCTGCAAAAAATAAAGTCACCGCAGAAGAAGACGGGCTGCTGACCGTAGCTCAGTGTTGACAACAGTGGCGAAGGGTTGACTACGGTACGTTTAAACTGTCACAACTTTTGTACTGTGTGTTTTCTGGAGTATCTTTCTTACATAGCTTCATGTATTAACTTAAGCCTGAAAATAAATGAGTATGATACTATATCAACGAGTGTAGTGTTAGCTAACAGCCTGCAAGTACATAATTATTGCGCAGCTAGGTAGCGTTACGGTAGTTTCAACGTTACATAGCATAGGTCATGACAGTTTTAGATTGGCTATTTATTAGCGACATCCCCTTTTTAATTGGTCCTTTAATTCTTACTGTTTGTTTATATTGTTTTATTTATTTATTTGATAGGTTTTATATTATATTTATTTTATAGTTTGATTAGCGACATCCCCTTATTATTCTTATTGTTCTTATTATTTATATTTGTATAATTATATATTTATATTATTATATATATATATTTTACAAGCTGTAACGTTACTTTTTCTGAAGGTCTAAAATTGATGATTGATTGAGGGAATAGCTTTCCTTAAGAACTGTATTTCGTTAAAACAATGCTTAAATATTTGCATTTATATTTAGTATAACCTTCTGTTAACATTAAACCATTTTTCATTATTTATGCATTTTGAAATTTCGCACACCTTTTGGACGGATCTGAGATCTGAGTCTTACTCTTTGGATGTTAAAATGCCTTTTTTTACCACTCGTTTAATCTTTAATGTGTTACTATCATGGTCAAGATGATGGCGCTCTTGAATATCTAATTCATTTAACTGTTCTATATGCCAAAATATTTTATTCACAAGCACTAATTTGTATCACTATAGGTTTTTCTGAATTTTCTTCTCAATAGTTCGGAAAAACTCTTCTTCCCTCAAACCTGATACTTGTTTTTAACAAATGTACTCCTGTTTTTCTATTTAAATATAATATGAAAATATAATGTATTTCAATATTCTAATCCTATAACTTTAATAAGTGTATGAGGTATATTTGAGCAGGTATTGATTAACAACGTTTTTTGTATATTATATTTTGATAGTGACGAAAGCTTTAGTAGTTACTGTGATCACAAAGCTTCATTGTCAGCAGGGAATTAAAATGATCTTTCAGAGATAATCTTTAACATTTCAGTCAATGAATTTACCCCCCAAACTACTCTTAATGACATTTATACTACAAAATGCCAGTAACAATACAGCAAAACATTTCCATGTCAATCAAAGCACATTTCTGTCTGGACATTTGAACATGTGACAGTAGGAAAAACACGGGTAGAAATACTTAAGTAGTGGTGGCTGATTTCAGTTTATCAGCAGTTTCAGGGTGCTTGCTGATTTCTGTTTATCAGCAGTTTCAGGGTGCTTGCTGATTTCTGTTTATCAGCAGTTTCAGGGTGCTTGTAAATGCTGGTTTACTGTCATAATAAAGACAAATGTGCTTTACTGGTTTTCTTACATGTCAAAAATGTCTGCTGTGAAAAAGGTCTACCCAGACTATTTTGAGTTAGTCTACCTGAAAATATATATCATTTTAAGGCGTGGCAATGTACATCTTTATCATTTTCATTGGCACTTTTCCAAGTCTGATGCCCTTATAATTACTAACACACCTATTAACCTAGGCAATGTTCCAATCAGATTAATTGAAAACACCTTTGTGGGTGCTTTAATGTTAATGATAGTAACAATCATGCTTATCCCACTATGACAAATCAAAATGTCAGCTATAAAAATACCTGCTCTAGACCTCTTTTGCCTTATATTGGCATATTTGAACTTAGATATAGAAGGGTTTGATTATTGCCACTTAAATTTAAAACATTTCAAAAGGGCAATTACAGTATTGTAATGCGGGTCATAACTACTTTTGTTGGAAATCATATTTTTCAAGAAATGATTGCAATGAATTATATTTTTATGATTTTAAGAACATTGTTCAACAAATGTTATAATATAACAGCTTAATAATGCAAGTTCACCCTACACAGTCCACAATTGCAATAAGAATGTGAAAATGATACTCAATACATTAAATAAAACAACAAAACCAAGACATGAAAAAAAATATACCCTCGACTCAGTTAAATGATGCATTGTCTGCACAATGCCCAAGTGTTATTATGGGACGGCAAACCTTGCTGCTTATTTTGGAAACATGTTTCCAAATTATGTCTATATGCCTATGTAAACAAACACTAACTTAACCACAATGGTCAATATTGAGGTCAGACAGAAAGTTTGAGGTCATGTCCATATATTCTACAATAAATCAATAATGTGATTGACATGACAGGCCTTGGGGTCTGCAACCTTTTTGACCAAAAGAGCCATTTTGCTCCTTTTTCCAAAACATTTTTTTGTCTGGAGCCGCAAAACATTATTACATTTTATAAAACTGTTAACCTCTTATAAGAAACAAAGAACTCCTATAAGGAGAATTAAAAATAATACACAGGCCTACTTTAAAATAAATTAAACACAGCACTTGGGGAGTCTTCTGCACATTTGAAGGAAAAAAAATATTATTAAAATGGGCCCACTTTGAAATAAATAAAACATATAGCTGCACCCTAGAAAGAGTTAAAGGTAGGGTAGGTAAGAATGGAGAAACCAGCTCGAGTCCGCTAGAATTTGAAAATACACAACCGGAAAAAATATGCCTCTTCCTTCAGACTTTCTTACAGAGTCCCTCCTCCAACACACACGAACGCGCATCATCAATGAGGCCACGAGATAAGTTTGTGCACAGATGGAAGGCTGACAGGCAGGTAGGCCCGGCTAAAATGATTGGTCGTGCTTTTTACAGCGCTACGGCTTCCAGAGATTAAGTTTTGTATGTATTTATTGTCAAAGCATTTAATATATTCATTGCTATCGGGACGTTAAGAGCATTCCATGGAATATAACAAAAAGTGTTTTCTGAAATAAATTACATACCCCATTGAATTATGACTGAAGATTGTCAGCCGTCTAGTGTAAAACTTTCGCGATAGTTTGCAAGTCACGTGGCTGAATGTTTACGTTTGGCAGGCAGCCTTTCAGTTACGATCGTTAACATCGGTGGGCCACAGCAAATGATGGTGAGAAGCTAAACCATCTATTAATTATGTCAGTGACAGGGAGTGTGATTGTTGAAATAGGGTGTTAGCGGTCTTGCTGTTCAAAGAAGAATGACAACACTGTAGATCACCAACACTATGGTTTATTTTTTATTCACAGGCAAGTCAACGTTGTCGCAGTAAAAGTCCCAAGATAGCTCCTGGTGCAATACAATGTTCCCTTTCAGTGTTTTACTATTATGTCTGATGTTTCTCTATTAATATTACTGCTGCATTAATGTGTATGTTGCATGTTACTGCTGTAGGTGTGTTTCCGAGCCGCTCCAACGAGAGTTACAACGAGAACGTGACGTCCTATTTACACAACACGGATCCTTTCTAGCCATAACCGTCTTCCTCTCCCTCGTTGTTCCTCGATACGTAAAGGCTGCAGCACCGTTGACAACTTCTCTCTACACATCAAACATACCGGTAAATCAGCATCGTTTGCTGTGAAAGCATAGAACTCTGTCCACACAGATTTTAATTCCTGTGTTCCTCCGGTACTTTTCTTCGATTTATCCATAGTTCGCTCATCGAGCCGGGGGTCAGGTTATTCACCCGCAGGAAAAGGCGCTCACGCGGGACCGTAGCAGGATGTGACGCATATTTTAGTTGACCTAATTAAAACCGTTTTGTTTTTTATTTATGTGTCACAGTATCACCTCAAAATACAAGATACGAAACATTTTCAAGCATGCAACAAAATATAAATAGTCCTACAAATATTTTTATTTTATTTCCTTCTTATTTTTGTCTAAGCTCAAGGGAGCCAGAGCAGAGGGCTTAAAGGGCCGCGGGTTGCCGACCCCTCTAGTGCGTATAGAGATTACTGAATGATTTCTCGTGTGTAGCTTAGACATGAATCTTTCCTGTGTCTGTGGTGTTTCCTCCGTAGGTGTGATGCGAGCTCCCCTGCGCTGGGTGCTATGGGATGTGAAAGACACCCTGCTGAAGGTGCGTGCGTCTGTCGGAGAGCAGTACTGCAAGGAGGCTAAACTAGTGGGCCTGAACCTCAATCCTGTGGAGGTCGAAGCTGCATTCCTTAAGGCATATCGACATCATTCTAGCAGAAGCCCAAATTATGGCATCAGTCAGGGCCTGAATGGACGGTCCTGGTGGATCAGGGTGGTGCGGGACACTTTCTCCCAGTGCAGGGTGCAGGACCCGGCCCTGCTCAATGCAATGGCTCACAACCTTTATTATAGCTTCTGTGATGCAGAGAATTGGGAGGTGAAGGACTGATCACACACCTTGCATACACTCAGAATTAATAATAATTGAAAATGTTAAATGTACACAAACTCCTTCTCCAATGCATCAGAAATATGGCTGCAGCTAAAGAATATACAATTGTTATTTATCTTCCATTTTATTTCTCAATTGTTTCATCTGTAAAATGTGAGTAAATAGTGGAAATGGCCATCCCAGTATTGCAAGGTGCAAATTGATGTCTTTAATTTCTTGTCTTTTTCAGTCCAAAAAGATATTTACTCTAATATGATATAAAACGAAGAAATACAAGAAATGTCCATATTTTAGATATCTGAACATTTATTTTTCTACCATTTTAATTACAATTTAGATTGATATGTTATTGCATCAAAATAGTTAAATGTTTTTTTAGTTGTCTGACAGATGCAGCTGTAACCGGAAATACAGCTTCTTATTAGTTTGAAAACATAGATTAGGCAAAACTAAATGTGTAAAGGTTTTTGTATTCAATCACAGTCATCATCAAAATCCTTTTAGGATCCGTTTCTAGCTTGTTGCTTTGTAAAGCAACTACTGTTTGCTTTTTATATTAATGTTAACAGCAGTGACTTAAGTACCACATAACATTTTAACTTACAGATGTATTTTGTCGCTCTGCTTTAGGTATTTCCAGACTCAAAGAAGACTCTGGAGAGTTGCTCTTCTCTAGGACTGGAGCTTGGCGTGGTATCAAACTTTGACAACCGCCTAAAAGAGATTTTACTTGTTTGTGGCCTGCTGTCTCACTTCAGCTTTTTAATAACTTCAGAGAAAGCAGGAATAGCAAAGCCAAGTCCAGCCATCTTTGAACAGGCGCTGCAGAAATGTGGAGTACCAGCTGCTAGCGTAGCTCATATCGGGGACCACTACCTGAACGATTATCTGGCCTCTCGCTCTGTGGGCCTCCACGGGTTCCTGTTAGACAGAGACAACAAGCATAAACACCCTGACCTTCCTGCAGAGCATCGGCTCAGCTCCCTGGATGAGCTGCCGCCACAGCTCCAGCAACACATGAACTAATACCAAAAGATCAAAGGGTCAAGTGCAAAGCTACTGAGACTAAATAGGGTTCAGTTAGGGAACTAATTGAGATGTAGCCATGGTGACCTGAGTGGAATCAACCACTTTAGAGTTCAAATGCGACGGAAAGAAATTGAAAGGGGGGCGGGAGGGGGGGCCATGCGTTGTCAGTAAATAAAAACAATTTATTGTGTTTTATCATGTACTTTTTCTTTAAATAACCTGGAAGGAATTAATATATAAATATAAACAAATTGTCTGAGTTCTACTTTTTCATCTGACATCAATCTGACATATTGACAACAGCGCAATGCGAGGATTAGTCAACAAAAAAGTTGGGGTCTTACAGATGGGGGCAACTTAAATAAAAAACAAGGATGTATTGTTATGTAGGGTGTTGGCCAACCATCCCTGGAGAACACATTTTTAAAAAAAAAGATATTACCTCATAATTGGAAAAAAACCCATCAAAATCTACCCCTGGTCAACTGAACTTTGGTTATCCTGAAAAGAGACCACTCCCATCCTGACACAGGTTTCAACATTATATAATAGTGATTAAGATGATTACATTAATGTTTGTTGGTAGTGACACCTGCTGCTTCAGCAGTTTGAGTTAGACTAATCAAGAGTTGCAGCATTTCTAAGTACAAACTTCCCTCTTTGCGTTTCCCTGGAACAGTGTTGAATTGCTGAGTTTTTTTGTGGAAAATAAACTCTTGGTTTCAAAATGACAGTCTTATCAAGTCACATTAGGGAGAGATGAACTTGACAATATATTTTTGTTATAGAAAATACAAGAAAGGATTTAGAATTTTGCCTCTCATTGCTAACATTGGAATCACATTAGGAAGGGACCTCCTCAGGGCCGGTATGGACAGTTTAATATTAGAAAAAACGTTTTTATCCTGTAAGGAGATTGAGGTGCCTTAGAATAAAACCGAAAGATGTACAAGTAAGAGTAAAGAACAAAAGATAAATATGAATAATTAATAAAACAAATAAGGAGCAAGTATATATAGATAAGATAAATACTGAGCTCTTGGCCCTATATCAGCCCCAGTTTACTGAAAAGGGTGAACCTTCAGGCTTTAAATAACTAATGTACAACTAATATGACTGAAAACATCTGTCACTCAACATCTATTGCCAGTGATTACATATGTTCAGTATCAAAAATGAAATGGTGGAACAATCTATTTTGTGGCAGACTTTATTTGATTATTGTGTCGTGAATTATTATTTTTATAATTTATTGTATCATTATTTCAATAGCTTCGATGTCCTGTGACCCATTCACACCAAATTGATGCAAAGTATTCATACCATGGACTAGTAGGATACATCTATTTGTATTTAATTTTGCAATTTTTTAATATTTAGAATGTTGAGATTTGTAGATAAAGAAACTTTTCATTGAAATATTAAAATAAAAAACACTGGAATCCGACAAAAAACAATGTGTCCTCCTTTTCTAGTGTATTATTAGAATGCGGCATTGATTCACTGGGTCACATGACATGAGCTATTGAAAATAAACCGAGACTTTTCAATAAAAAACAGCTGCCTTCCCTTGAATAAAATGGGACTAGATGGTCCAAAAAGCTTAGGGTAAACCTGTCCATTTAAACCAGATAATGGAGACAGAACGTATGTCAAACTCTCTAAAACATATGTAAACTTCAATCATCAACTAGCAAACATGAATATAAATATCAAGACATCACATTAAGTTGTCCGGTGTACAATCATTTGTTCATGTGTTTAAGTTAACTGACCCTTTAACTGAAGCTCTGAGCTTTCATCATTTCTAATTATTTGTTTTCAGTGCTTAGCAGCAAAAAGGTCCGGTTGCTTAACCCTAATGCCAATGTAAATACTCTTATTTCAAACCATCTGGTCAGAGGCAGATATGTTGGGCTGAGGATCAAAAGGGCAGTAAGAGGGAAAAGACCCACATGGCATTGCATTCAAAGCAGAGCTTCAGCCTCTTATGGGAAATTAGGATTGACATGTTTCCAAATCAGATTTAAAGAGTTAAAGGGAATGTCCCAAGTTGACACCACTTGTATTACACAATTTAAATCTACTAAATGTTATTTTACATTGTCTTTGCCCTTTTTTTCCATTACATTTAATGTGTTTCGACTTGTGCTTCTCCCTATGTTAAAGTGTATTGTTTATCTGTAGGAAAGCACCCACAAGAGCTCCTTAATTCAAAGCTGGTTTAGTGGCTCAGCCAGACGGCTCTGAAGGGCTCCACTGAAATCCAATTGCAGACATAATGGGATTGTAAAACAAAACGATGCTCTTCATACGGCTAGCGAAAGGAAAGAGCCGAGGAGATGCAGCACGTTAAGAGGAAAAATGACAACCCAATGACACACAATGTAAATTTAAAAAACAGGATGCATGTGAAGCATTCTTGCACATCGGATAAAGGCTTTAACATGAATGGGTGTAGATTCTGTAAACTCAAAAAGACAAATAAATAAACTGAATGGAAATACAGAAGAGGGCTGAAACGTTTCCCTCAGCTATAAATGCACTCAAGGGTTCAGCCCTTTGTTGAATTTGGCCCGGGGTTCAGGCTAACATGTTGCCATTTCTATGTCTTGAAATATTCATTGGAAGAGAAAAATAGAGGAGCAGAGGGACAGAAAATCGGGGTATTTACAGAGAAAGAGAAGAAAAAAATGAAAGAGCTTCAGAAATGAAAAGATGGTCACGCGATGAATCAGACTAGAGAGATGGAGCAGCAGGTAATGATCACATAAATAAGAAATATGCAAACATACACATTTGCTTTTTTTAATTCTTAATTGGAAAACGACAGCAGATAATAAAGGCTTTCCAACTGTGAAAACATAAATCTCACAAAATTAATTGATATTGGATTAGAAGATCAACTTTTTCCATGACTTTATACCGACACCATACATTTACACATCTACTCATAATAACAAACTTTAACATATTCTGAATGGAAATGTCACCGCGTACTGTAAACAAAGTGTCCTCCCCTCGATTTGGCATATAAATACCACATCACATTCATTTTGTGGTTACTTTTACAACACAAAACGCATACAAACTTTACATTGGAGTCAGTTAGCAACAATATTATGTATTATTCCAGTTTTTTTTAAGAAAATCTTAAATATCTTGTTTTAAATTAACCCTCAGAGGTGCTTTCTCTTTAAAAGTATTTAAATCCAAAGCAGATGCAATACTATAAAACACCACTTTTCAAAATAAAAAGTGTTCAGTGTTTTTAAAAATACAAGCAGTGATTTAAGAGCATGCATGCAGGTTTATGTGTACAAACTGAGGGCCTGTCCCTTTAGTGCTCATTCAGGCAAAGTGTATTTGGCGTCCCTCTATATGTTGACACTTTTTCAAGCGACTACATTGTACAGTAAGTGCAGTTTTTTTATGAACATTAAGCAAGCATGCGGAAAAGTGCAACAATACAATAGGAATGTGGTGCAGTTATAACTTGCAAATTAAAACACCTCTGATGCATGAACAACTTCAAGTACAGCTCAGGATTAAAAAATAAAACAAATATTTCAGCTTCAGTAGACAAACCGGAGTCATCGAATCATTTTGTATGTCCTGTGTGTATTATTACTGATTGAAGTCCAGGGCTTTAAATCCATTAGCAGTCTTTCCTTATTACCATTCCTGTCATGTGAAGTGAGTTCCTTCTTTAAAAATGGACACTAAAAAAACTTTTTTTGAAGCATCAATTTTCCAACACCACCATTTTTTTTTAAATGTCCTATGTGCTTGTAGAGTTCTGATGAAAAGTGCTCAAAGTTATTAAAAGACAGAAATGGGAATCAGAGTCGTCTGATTGAAATGGATTTTTGTTCTCCCACAGCCCAGACATATCACTTTTCCAAATGGACTTCCACACAGGATGCTTATTGGCCTCGGAGATCATTCCCGGGTCCTCTAGGCCACAAACCGACACCAGGACACATGGGACCCTCCCCATGTGGGCAACCACTTCATCCTCAGAGCTTCAAACAGACTGTTGCAGTTCTGTGTGTACGTCTACAGGTTCGAAGAGAGAAGTAAACACGTCCTACCGTGCTGTAGGTCAAAGGGCCCAGTCAGTGGGAAAAATGGCCCTGAACATTTATCCTCCCACATCCAGCTGGCCTCGTTCAGCCACGTGGACGATAACGCTGCTTTGCCTCTGGACGAGTCTTTGGATGCAATCCTGAGGATTGGTGGGCCGGACGGATGCAGAGAGCTCTCCATCCAGCAAGATGTCTTCTCAAACCACTGATAGAGAAATAGTAAACAGTTTAGACTTCCCTTTCCTTGTGAGGATCACTATCTCTTGCGATAAAACTGACGGTATTTTAACTACTTTCATCAAATCTCATTTGTGTATCCAAGTCTTTTTTAAACCTTTCTTAGCCACACAATTTTAAAAAAATTAATCACAGAAGGAAATTTAATTTCATAACGGTTGCTTTTAGAATAAATAAAATAAAAATGATAAAACACAAAAGTAAACATTATTTGAAATTGTATTAAGAAAAATACATTGTTCATTTTGCTTTTCTCATGGAATTTGCAGACAACCATATACAATGTGACTGAAAGCCAGTCACTTGTACCTTATTGTTTATAAGATAGGATAATATAAGAAAAGAGAAACATGACATAAGTAATGTACCACTCTCAGAAGGATGGCAAGAGGCTCCATGCTTCTCTGTCACGTGGTGATGTGCACGGATCTGCCTGCGATAGTCCTGCCTCCACCAGCAGCTGCACAGGAGAAAACTCAAGTTACCAAAATCCTGAAACTCCTCAAAGTTCATAATTTCTTCCCTGATAAGAAACATCTTTTGGCTTACATGATAGTTATCCAACATCGTATCCTTTATAATCCAGTGAACAGATACTGTAATATATGCCAAATTGTACTTACTGTAAAAGTGTACACATCACCATGATCAGGACACACCCAATCACACACAACACCAGCACTGTGGCAACGGTCTGCTGTCTGTGATTGGTTGCTACGACAGCCAGCAGGTCTGCATGCTCACACCTCATCCCAACAAAGCCTTCGTGACACCTGCAACAAGGACGGACAACCAAATTGGATATGCAAAGAGTCAGATTTAAAAACAGCAGTTTAGGCATTTCATTGACATTTGAGGACTATTGTCTGAGTGGGGGAGTCCCAACTCTTGTAAAAATCCCATGTTGTTCTATTCTTTTGCAATTATCATACACCCATGTTGATTGCATGTACCTGTGAATTAAAATAACTGTCATTACTGTAACTTTACACTACAGTTTAGTAGATTTGTGTCGGATCAGTCTTGTGAGCAGATAGAGTCAGCTGAACAATGTTTGCATTGTATATTTAACGTTCCATAGACACCCATTTTGTAATACTGGAAGGTTATTCTGGAATAGTTAGTGACACAACAGACAGTTCTTTGAAAGTAAAAACATTCAGGATGATCACTTTAAGATAGTAACAACTTACACACATGCAGGTGTTTCCTCTAATATCAGGAAGCGACATGTTCCGTGGAAGCAGAAATGGTGATGTGAGTCTGGACAGTCATCGAAATGAGACTGGACAGCGGCAGCCACAAACTCTGTGGGACAAGAGTTGACATTTTCAGAGAGACGTACAAAGGTTTGTTAAAGGTCACCTATTATGCAAAGTCCACTTGTTCATGTCTTTCATACATAAACATGTGTCCCCTCTGTGTAAAGAGATTCTGAAAGTTCCAGGAAAAAATATTAACTCACTTTTTATCCTGATCCATTTATATGAAAACCTGTCTGATAATAAGCTGATCAGATTTTGGCCACTTTATGATGTCATAACGATTTTTTGGCTTGTGTAACCATTAGCCAATCACCAACCAAGGTAACCCCCCCCCACCCACCTTATCACCTCAATCTCCTCCTAGAGCACCATTGTGTTCTTTTTAACCAAATCTCTCTCAGAGGAGCGTGGGGAGGGGCTCCTTATTTTCATCTAAAGTAACAGACAGAGAATCAGCACTTTTGAAACAGGGCTGAAACAGAGGGGATTATGGGATGCTACAATGATCTGTTTGGTATTTGGAGCCAAACACTTCAGAGACATGTTCTATACCTGTAACCTGTAATATATTGATGAAAAAGAGTATAATAGGAAACCTTTAAAAGAACAGGAGTCACTGCCTTTCCTCCATGAAATCACTTACTCACATTCAGCAAGGTTACAGTAAAGTCGTTAGCTACAAGAAGCACTTTGAGAACCATGAATCAAGTCATTTATCACATGAACTCTTTCCTTAATTACAATACCAAATATATGCCAAGTATATAACATGACACAGGTGAATATCATAAGTCTCAAAATAACCTAAGCCTGCAGCATGTACAGCATGTACTAAATCCTAAAGCTGACACCCACGCCACCAGCGGCAGACTGAAGCCTTTTGTTACGAGTTGCGTGTGGATTCGCTGTGGCTTACATCTCACATTGTACCTGGGAGGGACAATTAGAGTCAAGAAAAGTCCTGGTGAGTGAGACGCTGCAAACAAAAAACTCCATCCATCAACCAACATTGAGACTCCGCAGAGAGCACATTGCTGCAGGCACTTTCCTCTATGCAGAAATTAAAGCCTTTAAAATAGATGTATTTTCTCTAGGTTTTGCAACTATCTCAGCTTTCACTTCGACAAATAAAAATATCACATTAAATGCACACCCAATCAAAATCAGGAGATTAATTCCACGTTAACTGTACAGTCAGACAAATTCCTAAGTAACCGAGTCCAACACAAGTCAGTGTTTCCCCCAGCAACAGAAACAGATGCACAATGTTGCATTCAGGGGTGGGAAGGAGGATGAGCATGCAGACAGATAGCTGCATTACAGCCTTCGTCACACACTCCATTCCAATGGTAAATGGGCTTTTGGACTGCAGCCTACATGTATTGTCTCCTTCATTTAGACTCTGTGAAAGCCCTCTGTTGTCCCTGAGGCATCTGCCAAACCAACCCTCTCCCTTCACATGTGATTTTGGCAGTCGAACGAGAGGAAATTTGTGACGTAAACTAGCCTTTAGGGTGTG
The DNA here is from genome assembly GCF_949606895.1 of Notothenia rossii. NCBI lineage: Eukaryota > Metazoa > Chordata > Actinopteri > Perciformes > Nototheniidae > Notothenia > Notothenia rossii. The sequence continues at coordinate 74,848,589 of NC_136903.1, read as the reverse complement.
TATTTAAAATCATAATGCAATACAGTACAGGCAGCTTTTGTGAAAAATGCTAAATGTAAAGCTCATACTGTATATTCTGCCCATTATCTTTAATTCACCACAATTGCTGCCCTAACTCACGCTAAGAGGATCAATTATCAGCAAGCACCACTCAGTCTGCATGTGTTGATATACTGCAGCTCAATGGGAAGCTTTACAGTGTTGACAACCCCTGCTGTGATGCAAAGCTGATGTGAGAGTGGCCGCAATGAGGATATGATGTATCTGAAGTACAGTGATTTTTTTTTCCTGGAGACAGCTTGACGATAAGTCAAACCTTCCCCTGCATCTTGACTTACTTTTAACTGGATGGACGGTAGTTGTTGTAGCACGTGTGATAGTTGTAGTTGTGTTTCTGCTGTTGGTTGTTGCAGAGCTGCTTGTTGTGTCGTTTGGAGCAGCAGTGGAATTTGTATGGATGGTAATGCTGGCTTCTATGTTTATCGAATCAATCAGTCCTGCTTCGAATGTAAAGAGGGAATCTAAAGAGAGGAAAACAGGCTGTTAACATGTCATTTGGTCACGATGTGAGAAAATATACAAATTAAAACAAATAACTGCAGAAATATGAGTGACACCCAATTAAGAATACTGCAGTGATAGCTGAACAAGGTCTTGAGAGCATTTAGAAATATGAAATACATGAGCTTAACATGAGCTTGAACCTTCACCTATTACATTTGGAATTATTTCATTTGTAAGACACAAGTACAGAGAAACATTGACAGTTGTACCTGCTAAAGGTACGACACCTGTCCCTTAATGGGCATTGAAAGTTCAAGATATTAAAATGACATGTTATGGTTTAAAAACATACAAGAGTAACCATCCATGATGATAGAATATCATATAGGAACAATTCAAACAGACTGCAAAACATTTTTCAAATGAATGAATTACTACCATAATGGATTGCTTTCTGGCAAGACGTGACTGTGCTGGGACTTACTTTCAACTTGAGGCGTGTTAGTGGTTGTAGCAGGGGCGATAGAAGTGAGAGTTGTTGTGGCAGAGCTGATTGTTGAGGTGTTCGGAGCAGCAGTGGAGTTTGTATCGATAGAAATGCTGGCTTCAATTATTGTGGAATTGCTCGGTCCTGCTCCAAATGTAAAGAAGGAACCTGCTGAGAGAAAAATAACAATCTGTTATGTATAGAACTAACAGCAAAAAAGCAAAAGAAATGCCAAAAAGAAGCTCACTGTAAACTCACCATTGAGTATCACAGAAGTAAAAGTAAAAGTACCTATAGGAATATAAAACATATATATTACTTTCTTTACTTCAAACATAAGGAAAACCAGGTGTCACATATCCTGATATATGGGTTAGTCCCAGTGGTCCGCCCTGTTTGTGTCTTCATTGTAACATCGATGCTTCATTGAGTAACTTGTACCCAATAATAGTAACAGGGTCAAGCATCCACTAAAAGGATGAGACAAAAGCTCTATAAATATATACGGGAGTCCTCTGAAGACACGCCAACAGTACTACAGGCTGAAACCAGCTGATGATCACAGAAATTGTAGTTTGTTGTAAAAAGAAGATAATATAAGAAATGTAATAAAGTAAAAAAAAAATGTCAAGCCATAAAAATATATAAGAAAGAAATCCATCAAAATGTCAGTTTATCCATCAAAAGGTTGGTTTATATATATATATATATATATATTTGGTATTATACTCACTAGGCATACTATGAAGCATTCAGTTTTTTTCTGGCTTTATTTTAACCAACAAACAAAAAAAGAATCAGGGACACCATAAAGGATAAACAAAACACCATCAAGCACATCAAAACAAATAACAAAATGCATATGGAGTATATAAAAAACTTTTGATAGTAATATTGTGCTGGTTGTCATTGCAAGTCAGTCAAGTGAATTCATATCAAATAATACAATTCAACAGGGGGCAATAATGGCGAACTGTTATCATTAACCAAAGCATTTATACAGATGTTTCAGAATGAGACCCACAACAATTATATATTTTTTGCAAAAATCAAGAAACTCACCGCTTATGAGAAAAATTGTATCCCAGAAAATCCGAGTCATCGTGACGGATTGTGGTCTAAACTAAAGTAAACTGACGTGCAGGATGGCTTAAATGCGAGCCTGTGCTAAGAAACCACATTACTCATGAGTGTTGCAGCAGCGCGGAACATAATGTAATCTCGTTATCACTGCGCGGATGTGTCGACAAATTTCAATTACACACATCTGAACCACGGTCGTAGAAAAGTAACTCAGTTTTTTCTTGTTGATTCAGCCAAAAGCAAGAGAGTCTCCGGCAGGATGTCCGAGCGTTTAACTTCTCTGTGTTCAATTGAGGAAACTAGTGTAATCCTGTCAGAGGCTGACCAATTAGAGGCAGCGAGGGAGGGGTGTCCTCTCAATTTGACCTCAATATTACACTTGTATTTATGAAGTGCATTTAAGCCTATATCTGATGATTTAAATCATTACATTTAAGGGATATTTTATATAATCAAAGTATTTATCTTTTTTTGCTATAAATATATATTTCAAATACAAAAAGCTTGCAGATATAGAAGTCTCATTAATCAACTGGCTATATATATTACAATTGTAACTAATTATTTGTATTGTATTTATTTTCTTAATTTAAAGCTGTGAAGCATAAGAAAAGCATAGCCTGTCTGTTCATTCACCAAATGTCCATGAAACTTGGTCTGATATTCATAATTTGTATAGTAGCCTATGCGTTGGTGATTCTCTTACCTTTTGTAAACTTAATAGTGCCACTAAGTCTCATGGTTCATGAAAGCCGATAGACTTTCCAGGAAAGTGCAGCAGGGAATTATTTATATTTCAAAACTGTGCACAGCATGTCTTCTAACACTGGCTTTCAATAATAGAGGTAAATCACTCTACTCACCATTGTTCTCAAAATCCAACCGAGTGTATAGTCTTCTTTACCTTTTTTATCTGTGGCCTTGAAGCTAAAACACCCTCTTTACTCTCTATTCCTCCTAGTTTGTATCACTTAGCTGGCAGTTATGCAGCAACATCTCCCTTGGTGAATCGAGATGGTTTTAAAGTTTAAAATTCTAATTAAATTGATGAGGACACTTACTTTAATTTTGTTAACTGTAATCAAGCAATAGCCAATGCAGTTTGGTGTGTTGTTTTATAGATTACATTTCTGTTGTTGAGATGCACAACCTGAAAAAAAATAAAACAAGAGTGAACATTTATACTAGCTCCATCTGCTGGACATTACCAAGCACAGGTTTCCTTAAATCTTTTTTTTTTTTTTTTAAAGATCTATCTTACACAATATTTTGTCCAGAACAATAGTTAGGACATTATTACACCAATCCAGTTAATCTATAAACCCTCACATAGATGCAAGTGAGAATATCCAGGATCACTGCATGTCATTGAATAAGTTAAAAAATATGTTTGCCACTTAAGTAAAGGCAAGTCCTGCATCACTATCTAATGTTGTGGTCCTGTGTCCAAATCTCGATTTAAGATGTTTACTTTTTAACTGTGCCTATTCCTTAAAGAAATATAAAAACCTTGGGGCATCTAGTGTTTGCTGAGGGGTCAATGGGGCATGTAATATGTATATTGCTCTTAATTATGTATAGTGCAATAAGTGTATTCTTTATTGATATTTCTTATTATAAAAAGGTAAAACGTGTGCTAAATTGTAAAACGTAGTATTTGAAATTGAATAGTTGTGAAATCAATTGTTTTTGTATTAAAGTCTGAAATTGCACAACAGTTTTTTTCATGAAATATACACAAATGTTAATTGAGGGGTGAAATAATGCATTAAAACCTGCCTGTAACGCGTAATATGTGCTAGCGATTTATGTATTTACATTTACTTTATGCATCGATATATTTATTAAATGAAACCCCACGTGTCAGCAAGCACCTCCCTGCTCCTGGATAGTGACAAGAACTGAGTAACATCACCTGAAGACGTCAGTTCGATTCATTTTTTGTCACACTGTTCCTACCTAAGTCAATCAATGTGGGATCCTATGGAGAGTATAAAGAAGATGCAGTATGCTAACCACCTGGTCACCTAATATGCGTCAACTGGTTGATTTCTGCAGCCAATCATCAGAGTTCGCCATACGCACGCTCTAAGCTAGTGCACGAGCTTGTGTTGAATTGTATCCGAGGTGCACCTCCCTGCTCCTGGATAGTGACAAGAACTGAGTAAAATCACCTGAAGACGTCAGTGAGATTAATTATTGTCACACTGTTCCCACCGAAATCAATCAATGTGGATGCAGTATGCTAACCACCTGGTCACCTAATATGCGTTAACTGGTTGATTTCTTCAGCCAATCATCAGAGTTCGCCATACGCACGCTCTATGCGAGTGCAAGAGCTTGTGTTGAACTGTATCCGAGGTGGGCTGAGCTGTTTGGTTTTGTATTTGACTTTGACTCTGACATCAAGTGACTTTTTAGAAAAACGTTTTCACTTCGTCAAACATGTCGCCAGCTGGTGCACAGAAGGTAAATAAGCACATTGTATATTTCCGATGCGGATTTTAAATTAGAGTTGTATTTATGCTGGACTTTCCTGCATAAAAAACGGAATAACTTGGGGGTTGAGTAAATCTTACCAGTTGCCGTGCTATTTGAAACAACTATCACCCTCAGTGGTGGAAATTAACTATATTTTCTCAAGTCCTGTAATTTTGATTACATACTTGTACTTTATTTAAATATTTTGATTTTATGCTACTTCATACTTCTACTCCACTACATCTCGAAGGCAAATGTTGTACTTTGTACTCCACTACATCCATCTGACAGCTTCAGTTACTTTGGTGGTTTAGGGTTAGTAAGAGTACCAGCTAATAACGTACAATTATAGGCTAAACTACCCAGCAGTATACAGTGCAGTAGTTGAAATGCTTAACTAAATTGATGGACGCATTTATCACTAGAATCCAATAATATTATGTTACTGACTACTTTTACACATCAGTAGGCTACTGCTATTTTACTTAAGTAAAAGATTAGGGTAGCTTAATTATTGCACCTCTGGTGATCCTGCAAACTAACAGGAAATGTGACTACATTTATTAAATAAAAAACATTCTGTCTTTTTGTATTATCGTTTAAATAATTTGTATCTTTGCATATGTCCCTTTGTGAGCTACGTTATAAGTATTAGCTAAGTATTAATACATGTGTGTAATCTAATACATTTATCTGTTTGTATGAACAGAGCAGTTCTCTGACATTGGTGCTAATGGTTGCTTCTGCAGCCAGTGGAGGAACTCTTCAATATGGCTACAACCTCGCTATAATGAATACTCCAGCAGTTGTAAGTTATTTAGTCTAACTGCAAAATGTGTGTGTGTGTGTGTGTGTGTGTGTGTGTGTGTGTGTGTGTGTGTGTGTGTGTGTGTGTGTGTGTGTGTGTGTGTGTGTGTGTGTGTGTGTGTGTGTGTGTGTGTGTGTGTGTGTGTGTGTGTGTGTGTGTGTGTGTGTGTGTGTGTGTGTGTGTGTGTGTGTGTGTGTGTGTGTGTGTGTGTGTGTGTGTGTGTGTGTGTGTGATTTAGCCATGTATATTAATATTGACTTCTATGCAAAGCTAATGAGGTGCTGGAGGGTTTAGAAAGTGTTAATAGTCTTCCAGGGTTTACATTAACACTGTGGTAAATCTATACTTACTTATGTCTGTGTAGTGAGCTCTCCCTGTAGATCTATGCAGATAAGTAACAAACATTGGGCTCATTGTGTCTTTGATAAGTTATTCTCACATCAACATTTATTGTTGGGTAGAAACTTATTCTGGAAGTAGGATCTTGTTTAAGATACATTTGAGAGATAAACTTTGGACAGACAGATAAACTGAGGTAATAAGTGTCAGCAATAACCACTACTTTGCTAACTTGCCTTGGTTTTGCGAACTGAAAAATACTTGTATGGCTGATTGTGATGTTATTTCTCCAGTTTATTCAAGCCTTTGTCAATGAGACATTCCTGGAGCGCTGGGACATGCAGCTAGAGGACTACCAGGTGACTCTGGTCTGGACAATCATTGTCTCCATCTTCTCGTTGGGGGGCTTTGCAGGGGCCCTCATCGCAGGACCTTTGACCATACGCTTCGGGAGGTAAAATAAGATGGCGCATTAAGCTGCTGTATTTTATTGTCTGGCTGTATCAATGAATAAAGAGATCATTGACTTACTTTCCTCTATCACCTGTGTGCATACATATGTACTTTATTTGAAAAAAGGCTAAATCATTTCCTACATTAGATGCACTCTGTAGTTTTTAGCAAATACTTTTCAAACAGGAGTAGGGCACTATTTTGGAATGCGGATGAAGACACATTTGATGCTCTCATGAGATCTTATAGCAGAAGGATTGAATCTATACATAAACTACATGGCTCATGGTCATTGTAATGAATAAACAAAACAGGCAACACAGTGTCAATTAAGTTTTTCTACAATAAAGAAACTCTAAGGCACATGGGAATCATCTGTACAAGGCGTTCACTGCACAGAAAATATGAAAAGGACATGGTCATTGGTGGTTTTAGAATTATGTTAATGATTTCCATAATACAACTCTACTTATCCCTGTGACCAAACAGAAAGTTCACGAGTGTGTGTTTCTAAGACTGAAATTGGTTGACCACCAACAGTGGTGGTCTATTAATTTTGTCCTTGTTTCCCTTCCCAAGGAAGAAATGTCTGTTGCTGAACAACATTTTCCTCATGACTGGAGCACTCCTAGCTGTGACAAGCAGAGCTGCCAAGTCTTTTGAGATGATCATTATCGCACGTGTCTTGGTAGGAATAAATGCTGGTATGTCATTTGTGTGTGTCCGTGCCAGTCAATGTGTATATGTTTTCATTAAATTAACTCTAAATAACTTTAGATTAGCTAAAAAAGCCCCCGTGTGTTTTGCAGGGGTCAGCATGAATGTGCAACCCATGTATTTTGGAGAAAGTGCACCAAAGCACTTAAGAGGGGCTGTCTCTTTGTCATCAGCTGTTTTCACAGCATTTGGTGTCGTATTAGGACAGGTGGTTGGAATCAGGTATGTACAGAGTCCAATTTCTTCTCAAAACAGGCTCTTCCTTTATTCAAAAATGTCAAAGATATCCACAGTAACACTTGGGATTATTTATTTACAGAGAGATTCTGGGCAGCGAGCCATGCTGGCAGTATCTTCTTGCCAGTAATGCCATTCCTGGCGTCATCCAGCTCCTTACCCTGCCCTGGTTCCCTGAGAGTCCCAGATACCTACTCATCGACAGGGGGGACAAAGAGGCTTGTATTAACGGTGGGGTGCGGTG